>NC_053497.1:73313461-73653461 GCF_905171775.1 Rana temporaria | reverse complement strand
ACGTGGGGTCAAGTTGAATTGACATAAAACACGCCCACATCTTTGTCATTTGTATTCCGTGCCCTTACGCCGACACATTTACGCTACGCCGCCGTAACTTTAGACGCAAGTGCTTTGTGAATACAGCACTTGCCTCTCAAAGTAGCGGCGGCGTAGCGTAACTACGATACGCTACGCTTGCTTAAAATTACGCCGATCTACGTGGATCTGGCCCACAATGTTTTTTCACTTCCAATACTTGTTAATTCAGCTCCGGAAGATTTTACCACTTTAACTGATGATTGCATGGCCATGCAATGTTGTACCCAAACAAAAATGATATATTTTTTTTTCACACAAATAGAGCTTTCTTTTGATGGTGTTTGATCACTGCTGTTTTTTTTTGCACAATAAATGAAAAAATACAGAACATTTAAAAAATATATATATTTTTGCTTTCTGCTATTAAACATCCAAATAAAAAATAAAAAAACGTTTTTTTTTTTCAAATATTTTGGCCAAAATGTATTCCGCTACAAGTCTCTGGTAGAAAAAATCACAATAAGTGTATATTGATTGGTTTGCGTGGAAGTTTTAGAGTCTGCAAACTATGGTATATATATATAAATTAGAATTTGTATTTACTTTTTTTATACTACTTATGATAGGCGACTTATAATGGGACTGTGATAGTGTGGCAGCCAATCTACAAGGAGCTGATGCTGGGATGGAACTGACTAACTGTCACTGACATGAATGGCACATCACTGCTGTCAGTAAAGAGCCCTGTGTTGTTTACCTACACAGTGCTCTCTTCTGTGATTCGCTCCGCTGATCAGCAGGTTCCAGCCATAATACAGCTGGGACCCGCTAATTGGCTTGTGTTGTAGCAAATGGCAGCACAGCTGGGGCAGCCAACACGTGCTTGTGCGCCCCCTACCCAGAAATACTAAATCATGTACTTTTTACGAATTTTAATGTACATGAAGGTGATCCAGCACAGTGGGGCTTTCCTGCCGCAATATAACTGCAGTGAGCAGTCCTGAACTGTTTTTAGTGCTGCTGCTGTAAACAATGAAATGTAATAGTGAGGGAAAATATTGTGATACTAATATACAACAGCTGCCAGCATCAGCAATAAGTCTAATTGCATGAAATATAAGGGACAAGGAAGATGCAGCACTAAAAAGGTGAGTGCGTCCCAGATACTGTAAATGTCTGGTGATAAAATACAAAATATATAAAGTGCTAAGTACATATGAATTCAAGGAATGAACCTGGAAATAATTTCAGAAAACATTTACATCTGAAATTTCACATAGTCTGTCCGGACTGACTTTGCTGGAAACTCCGGAGGGAAAGAGAGAGAGAGTGCAGCCTGGACTGGCCATTGAAGTCCAGGTTTTCGTGTCACCCCTTGCTTGACGGATGCAGGTGTATGCGCATGCCGGTCCATTCGTGTGGGTTTGGGTTGGAGATTGAGTTCTTGACTGTTGTCCATGCCTGTTTGACCCATTGCCACTGGTGTGTGTGTCCACAGCTTAGGGTAAGAGTACCCTCATAACACAATGGGGCTACCCTCCAGTGGGTACCCAGAAAATTATGCAAAGCAAACATCAAACAGAAAGAGCACCAGACCAAATGCCAAATAAGTCCAAACCATTGTAATGGTTCACAGATCCCATGCATTTCATTTTTTCCATGAGAATACTGAGAAGCAACACTTTGGCTCACAGCTCTTGATTCAAGCAACTACTTTGGGTGCCATCATTAATTGCCTACCCATGTTGGATCTGCTTCCTGTTTGTCCCCTTGAGTTCTCGCTAAGTCACACTCCCACAGCTCCCAGGTGAGACTCCCTTGGCAATCACCATTTGGAAATAGTGTCGTATCGATTATTAGCTGATTTATACTATATATGCATCTACTCCTGCAGAAGTGAACAAAGTCACGAAGCGCATTGTGTTTTTGGATGCAATATTTATTTGAATCATGTATTGACAGTTGGGATGTATATGGTCAACATTATATTTAATTATGTATAAAATGTATAAATATGGATTCATTACAAATGAGCTTGTTACCATTGTATTCACCTTTTGTATGCAATATTTATTAATTTATTAAACAAGAATGTTGGAAACTAGTTATTCATTGGTCATATGTGTTGTGCCTCATTTAAAGTCTCCAGGTATATTCTACTCTGTCCACCTTTAGGTGATCTCAAAAACTTTATCTCTTCAGTGAATCCTTTTCCATCCCTACCTAAAAACTGGACTTTTCTACCTCCAAATGCTAAAGAAGTCCAAACCATTGTAATAGTTAGGTACAAAAAATCCAATTCATTTCACTTTTTCCACAAGGATACTAAGAAGCAACACTTTGGTTCACAGCTCTTGATTCATGCAACTACTTTGGATGTCATTATGGATTCCCTACTCACGTTGAATCTGCTTACTGTTTGTCCCCTTGAGTTCTAACTGATTCATACTTCCACAGCTACCTCTCTTCAGCAAAGCCTTTTCCACCCCTACCTAAAAACTGAACTTTTCTACCTCTTTCAACTCATCCTCTCACAGCTAATTACTTTTGTATTACTTGACCTTCCTTTTTATATTTTAAGCACTTCTGCGCAAGACCCTCCTAATGGTACACATGATCGGTTCATCCGATGAAAACGGTCTGATGTATTTTTTCATCAGATATCCGATGAAGCTTACTTTCATCAGTCTTGCCTACACACCATCAGTTAAAAAAACGATTGTGTCAGAACGCAGTGACGTAAAACACAACAACGTGCTGAGAAAAATTAAGTTCAATGCTTCTGAGCATGCGTCGACTTGATTCTGAGCATGCATTGATTTTTAACCAATGGATTTCCCCACAGACGATCGTTTTTTTCTATCGGTTTTTTAACCATCAGATAATTTTAAAACAGGGTCTAAGTTTTTTCACCGATGGAAAAAAAAACTGATGGGGCCCACACACGATCGGTTCATCTGATGAAAATGGTCTATCAGACCGTTTTCATCAGACGAACCGATCGTGTGTACACGGCATAACCCTTTTGTCTTGGCTTGTTTGTAATTGCACTGTATCTCCTGATTTTGAAAAGCACTGGGCAAACTGTTGGCACTATATAAATCCTGTACGATCATAATATTCATAATAATAACAATATAGTCTGAACAGCTGTTAAAGTTGAACTCCAGACATAAACCTTTCCACCTGTTGTTGCTGGTGCTTTCTTACCGTGAGCAGATATGTGGTCCATTTCCTTCCTCAGTCTATAGTCTATATAGTCTAAGAGAAAATTAAGGTGCATTTTTTACATAACAGGCTTCACTCTATGATTTCTGCTTTGGAAGATTGGTGGTCACTGTGCCCTCTATTCCACCAGCCACCAGTCTTGTAACTTTCCCACTGTAGTTCTCTTTTAGCAAGAAATGATGTAATTTACATTGCAACTCACTGCAGTGGGCAAGCCTGGGAGTCTCAGACTCCTGGTCTGGATTGCCCATTACTACTACAGTGTGTTGAAAAAGTATTCATACCCCTTGAAATTTTCCACATTTTGTCATGTTACAACCAAACATGTAATTGTATTTTATTTTGATTTTATGTGATAGACCAACACAAAGTGGCACATAATTGTGAAGTGGAAGGAAAATTATAAATGTTTTTCAAAATGTTTTGCCAAAAAATCCATGAAAAGTGTGGTGTGCATTTGTATTCAGCCCCCCTGAGTCAATACTTTGTAACTTTTCACTGCAATTACATCTGCAAGTTTTTTGGGGTATGTCTCTACTAGCTTTGCACATCTACAGAGTGACATTTTTTCCCATTATTCTTTGAAAAATAGCTCAAGCTCTGTCAGATTGGATGGAGAGCGTCTGTGAACAGCAATTATCAAGTCTTGCCACAAATTCTCAATTGGATTTAGGTCTGGACTTTGACTGGGCCATTCTAACACATGAATATGCTTTTATCTAAACCATTCCATTGTAGCTCTGGCTGTATGTTTAGGGTTGTTGTCCTGCTGGAAGGTGAACCTCTGGCCAAGTCTTAAGTCTTTTGTAGACTCTCAGGCTCCGTACACACGTCCGAGAAACTCAACGGGCAAAACACATGGTTTTGCTCGTCGAGTTCCTTGTGAAGCCGCCAAGGATCTCGGCGAGCCAAATTTTCCCATTGCCCAACGAGGAAATAGAGAACATGCTCTCTATTTGGCTCGATGAGTTCCTCGACGGGTTTCTCGGTGAAAAGTGTACACACGACCGGTTTTCTCGGCAGAATACGTCTCCCATCGAGTTTCTTGCTGAATTCTGCCGAGAAAACCGGTCGTGTGTACGGGGCCTCACAGGTTTTCTTCTATTCTATTTGGCTCTATCCATCTTCCCATCAACACTGACCAGTTTCCCTTTCCCTGCTGAAGAAAAGCATCCACACAACTTGATGCTGCCACCACCATGTTTCACGTTGGGGATGGTATGTTCAGGATGATGTGCAGGATTCGTTTTCTGTCACATATAGCATTTTGCTTTAGGCCAAAAAGGTCAAATTTGGTCTCATCTGACCAGAGCACCTTCTTGCACATGTATACTGTGTCCCCACATGGCTTTTTGCAAACTGACTTCCTATGGCTTTCTTTCAACAATGGCTTTCTTCTTGCCACTCTTCCATGAAGGCAAGGTTTGTGGAGTGCATGACTAATAGTTGTCCTGTGGGCAAATCCTCCCACCTGAGCTGTGGATCTCTTGCAGCTCCTCCAGAGTTACCATGGGCCTCTTGACTGCTTCTTTGATTAATGCTCTTCTTGCCCAGCCTGTCAGTTTAGGTGGAGGGCCATGTCTTAGTAGGTCTGCAGTTGTGCCATACTCGTTTTCGGGTGATGGATTGAACAGTGCTCCATGAGATGTTCAAAGCTTGGGATATGTTTTTTATAACCTAACCCTGCTTTAAATTTCTCCACAACTTTATCCCTGACCTGTATGGTGTGTTCCTTGGCTTTCATGATGCTGTTTGTTCACTAAGGTTCTCTAACAAACCTCTGAGGGCTTTGCACAACAGCTGTATTTATACTGAGACTAATTAGGTGACTTCTGAAGGCAATTGGCTCCACTAGATTTTAGTTAGGGGTATCAGAGTAAAGGGGACTGAATGCAAATGCACGCCACACGTTTCAGATATTTATTTGTAAAAAATAAAATAAAAACATTTATCATTTTCCTTCCACTTCACAATTATGTGCCACTCTGTGTTGGTCTATCACATAAAATTCCAATAAAATACATTTACGTTTTTGGTTGTAACATGACAAAATGTTGAAAATTTCAAGGGGTAAGAATACATTTCTAAGGCACTGTAGATTGTTCAATTGACATTTATGTAGGCATTTACATATATTCCAGATAGAGCCCTTAGCTGTGCCCGCACACACACCCTATGCTTCCTGCATTTCCCATTGCATAGTTTTACCATCAGGGATGTGACATGCAGCAAGAATGAAAGTCTTCCTCCCTGCACACGGAAACAACATTTATTTCTGAGGGACAGGGTGATGTTGATGGGACAAAAAACCTAGATTTTAAGAAAGGTAAGCCGTTATATATTTCACTTTGCCATTTATTAATTCAAGCCTGGGGAGAGGGATCTCAACTAAGATGCACTGCTCATTTCAAATCAATAGAATAAAGAAGGGAAAGTAGAGGTTCAGAAGCTCACAGAGGACATTGCAAGGAGGCAGAAAAACACAGTAAAAAACAATTTATTGAAAAATAGACAAAAGGACCATTAAAGTGGTTGTTAAGTCACTGTCTTGTCTATACACAATCATCCGTGTTTAATAATGTTAGGTGCCCCATTGTCTGTGTTTTATAAAAAAAATGCTGTTGTATACCTTATTTCAGAGCACCTCTTGGTGCTTACATGACTGGCCACCTCTCACTTCTCTCGATCTGCTGGCTACAGTGAGAGGGGCCGAGAATCCCTCACGTGAGCACAGAGAGGCACTCTCAAATAAGGTATAGAATGGCATATTTTTTATTAAGCACAGACACTGGGGCATCTAACATTATTAAGGATTTTATGTAAATTTTAAAGTAATTTCAGCAGCAGGAGGGGAGGGGTGGGCACTGTCACGAGCTGACAGGTGGGGGGGGGCAGAGGAGGACAGAGAAGAGCTGCGGATGTCAGGGCTCAGGAGCCAACTATGGGGAGGGTAGCACCAGGCAGGATCAGCAAGGTATTTCAGGTGACACAGAGGGCCAAATTACACAGAACAATGACACTGTGCTGTATAACATGCTTTAAAGGAACAGGATCCATTTTTTTATGGTAACAAATGCTTTAAATAGTGAATGTGTATTGATTATTTTTGAAAAATAAGGACATTGTTTAGTGTCACTTTAAAGGGTATGTATACCCTCATAATGAACTTCCCTCATTTGGTCCCTTTTGGTCTGTTAGGTATACCACAGGTATACCAACTGTGGGTATAGAATTGGGTATATGTGATTGTACGATACTATTATTATTTTATTTTTTATGGTTGAACTTGATGGACTTGTGTCTTTTTTCAACCTGACTAACTATGTAAATATGTAACTTAAAGTAAAGACTTTTGTTATTCTGTTTGATAATTTAAAACAATACCTGTTGAACTTACAAACAATCTTGTCAACTGAAAATGTTCTGCTTGTGCTGCACTTGTATCATTTATATTGTTCCCAGATATCTCTGAGGACAACGTAACCTTCCCCTTTATTTTAAGAAGAAAAGAGGTAGAGGTATCTGTCCTCCTGGCCTAGAGTGACAACATTGCGTCTCAATAGATACAGTGCAGTGGATGAGCGCAGTCAACTAGAACATGAACTGTTTTGCTGAAAAGATCACAAAGTAAAAATAAAGGGAAACAATGCCTAAGAAAATAAAACGAATTCAGCCACCACATGACTGGTAATATATTAAATGTTGTGTTACATTAACTGAGCATATATTATTATTTCCCTTTAGGAGAACATTTTTCACATCATCAAAAATGTTTAGGTCCACTGGATTAATTGCCATGCTCCATACTCCCAACATAAAAAAAATCTATTAGTTACCTGCAGTATATTTTTACAATCACTGACTCTTCATGGATAAAGTTTGTGAGATTTGTTTAGCCTATCAAGCTAGTTTGAAGATAAATGGCATCTACATACACGATAGCACAGCAATTTCCCAGCTCATTGTGTTTACAGGATGTGACTGTGTTTGGCTGTAAGCTATTCAGTGGCAGAGAGCACACTAATCCAGGGAGATGCAAACATTTGTCAACCATACAGTGTTTTCTAGACCTTATCTTTGTTACCTTCAAACATAATAATCTCCACTCAATCAGAATCTTGCTACCTTTTAAGATAAGACCACTTTTTTTGAGCCATAGGCATTTGATTTCAATTAACCTGGAGTGCAGAAAGTGTTTTGAGGTTCCTTTTAGATTTACTAACATTTACCTAATACAGCCATTTACAGTCAGATTGGGAAAGATCATGCGTGTTTAAGACCTGCCTGCCATTCCCTGGTCAAGTTTGCTCATGAGAATAACTAAGTAGCCTAAAATAATTTTCATAGCAAATCATTATTGTTTTCTCCCCAGGACAAGTTGGCACCCAAGTTCTACCCCCATATTTCTCCATAGGCACAGACATGCAAGTTCACCCAATGCATAAGTATATTGTGCAATAATCATTTATCATGATGACTGGTCATTTGGTGGCCATTTAGTGCACATTTCATTGTCTTCTAGTGTCTGTAGACACCTTTTATTCCGCATACACACGATCTGGCTTTTGCCCGGCCATATCACATTGTGATTCCGACAGAATTGCATAAAAAATAAAATAGAACATGTTCTATATCTAAACTCTGATGGAATTCATCAGAATTTCCAATGAAAAAAACTCAGATGGGGCTACACATGATCGGAAAATCCAATGGAAAAAAGTCCATCTGACTTTTTCCATCGGAAATTCCAATCATGTGTACGGGGCATTAGGTACAGGCATTAAATGGCTGTTGCCAAATTCCAAGTTGAAACATGTTTGTGTGTCTGTAGAATGTATGTAACCACAGCAGACACCCCCTCCTGTTTAAACAATCTCAGAAAAATCTAAATTCATTTTCTTAGCTGATTACTATTTTATATCTTAGGGTTGTTTATATCTTCCAAATGCCATTTCAGGTCTTTGAGTAACTTTAAAGAGGCCATACATGATCTTCCCATGGTGCAGCCAGCTGGAACCAACGAAACCTGTCAAGTGTTTGCTGATATTTGGACTTTTGAAATTGGCCATTTGGATCGCACTGTTGAACATAAGTACACCACACTTGACTACTGGAATTTTTTGTCTGTACAAGAAATTATATGGATTGTTTATTTTTTACACCTTACATTAAATTGATGGTATAACATGGAAACATACCATTACATTTGAGCCTTATGTTGCACACCTTATAGTTAAAGAGTAACTCACTTCTGTGTACATTTCAAAGATTTTTAGAAGCTTTGTTGCAGATTCCAACCTGTTTCTGCTATGATGAAAAATTACACTTTACTAAAGGCAAATCCCCTTTGCACTACTGTGCAGTCACTTTAGATCTGAGGAGAAGATCTGAAATAAGGGGAAGCTCTGCTAATTGTATCATCCAATCATGTACAAACAAAAATTCTGTTTTTTTTTTCTCTGCATGTCCCTCTCATATCTACTTGGGCTGCACTTTCAACTGCACTTCCAATTGCACTTGCAGTGCACTTGCAGTTAAAAGTTGATTTGCCTTAAAAGTAAATACCTCCCCCCCCCGTGTTTTTGAATATTAAATCTAAATGAAAGTGAAATTCCTTTTAATCAGATTGTGCACTTTCAGGGTTCTGATGAGAAAAGTTGCAGTGTCTGTGGAGGTGACATGGATACAGCAATATTGTTTAATTTTCTCTAAAAAAAAGAGAACAGTAGCTACCTGCAAATTCAGATCTATTCCAACAAGTGGATAATATGTGCCTTTGTCTTGTTCCTCCCCAAAATGTCACAAACAATGCCAGCAATCACTTTCCAAAATCAGACCATCTACCATAACCAAACAAATCCACCAACCAATTTGGCTGTACACTGATATTTGCTATTGATGCAACTGATCTGAGCATCACTATCAATAAGGGGGTCAGTGTTAACAAGTCGTGAGCATTTTTTAGGGATGGTAAGCATTGGTCACAAAGATTTTCCAAATGCAAATGTTGATAAAATGTAAAGTGTAGAAACCCATAGCATTTAATCATCTGCTCAAGTTTTGATGTAAGCGAAAAGCTGGTGTAGACCAGGAATTAACCAATAG
The DNA here is from genome assembly GCF_905171775.1 of Rana temporaria. Lineage (NCBI taxonomy): Eukaryota > Metazoa > Chordata > Amphibia > Anura > Ranidae > Rana > Rana temporaria. The sequence continues at coordinate 73,644,107 of NC_053497.1, read as the reverse complement.
CAAATTGTCTGTGATTTTATGCTGCTTCAACTTAAAGGAAACCTTTAGCACAGGGGTTACAGTTACCTTTAGTAAGTTGCCCAGCTGTGATATTAATCTTCTTGCTTCAAGTCACTGATTTCAGTACTTTAAGGTTCTCTGGCTTTCCTGATCCACACTTCATGTAGGGCAATGACAGCTTCTGTATTTCTCCAATGACAGGTTTACCAAAACCAGACGATTGGACACAAAGGGGGAGATTTACTAAAACTGGTGTACACAGAATCTGGTGCAGCTGTGCATAGGAGCCAATCAACATGTAGGTTTTATTGTAAAAAGCTTAATTGAACAGGTTGAAGTTAGAAGCTGATTGGTTACAATGCACAGCTTCACCAGATGCTGTGTGCATCAGTTTCAGTAAATCCCCCCCAAAGAGAACAAGTGAATTCTTCCATCAGTTAATATCTACTTATATCTGCTACTCATTATATATTACTGAACACGTGGAATGGAATAACCTGCCAAACAACAACTACATCAGCATGTCTATGCAGTCACCTTACCAAAGTATTTATTCTTCCTGGCACAACCATGTTAGCCTCCAAGCACACTGGACTGGACTAAAAAACATCTGTTATCTTTGGAGTTAAAAAACGTCCATATAGAGCATTTTTTGTACAAAGTTTAGAAGCAACGTTTTTTTAAGCCAGTGTGCATGGAGCTTTAAGCCTCGTACACACAACCGGTTTTCCCGGCAGGAAAACTGCCAGGAGAGCATTTGGCTGGGAATCCCGGCCATGTGTATGCTCCCTAGTAGTTTTCCCGTCAGGAAAACAGCCGAGAATCCTGATGGGAAAATAGAGAACCCTGCTCTCTATTTTCTCGTCGGGTTTCCCGGCAGAGTGTTTCCTGCCGAGAAAACCGGTCGTCTGTATGCTTACCTGTCCCAGGTAAACCTGCGCATGCTCGATAAGAGTTCGATGCATGCATGGTAGCATACAAGTTTAGTGTGGGATGTAGCAAGATGGCGGTGACGTGTTCTTGCAATTCAAAAGAACAACGGCAAGCTTGCCAGGAATCCCGTCAGGAAAACCCAACGTTTTTTCCTGATGGGATTCCCGGCCGTGTGTACAGGGCCTTAGAATGAGTTTAAATGTCTAGATGTCATACAGTTGATTACTATGTCTAGATGCTTTATATTATGTGAATATCACATTCACAGTAATAATGTGTCTGTTTCCAGAATCACTAAACTAGACAGATACCATAAAGAACCACTGGAATACCATACATTGCTCAAAAACTGCAAAATTCTTTGAAAAAGCATAATCCAGACATAAATGTCCTACAGAAACCAAATCTTATATTATTTCCATGTATGGATATAGCTAATGGTGAATCTGCTGCCCAAATCCAAACTCACCTTATACGGATAACAGCGTTTTTTAAATTACTAAGCCAAAAAAAATTAACTGTTAACTTTATACTCTATAAACAACAGCATTTAACCATATATGTAGTTTTTTTTACACAATTGTATTAATTTTATTAATCTTCTTGTAACCTTTTTTGTGACCTTTTTGAGTGACTAATGAATGTTTATGGTTTGCTCTGCAATCCTTAAATCAAACAAGATAAGGCATCTATACTCTGTGACAGGAGAAGGTATCCATTTTGTTGTGTTATCCTTTGACAATCTCATCTTCATAGCTTAGGGCAGGTCTTGAGAACCTGCCTGTTCAGAGTAGTCATCTAAAGTCCATCTCCTTTTCATCCTGTATCAGGTGGCCAGAGATATCTCTGAAAACTTGCATGAGTTCCTCTGTGAACTGTGTTAGGCCCAGAAGGAGGAAGCTAGGTGACCTCATTAGTCAGGAGGTAACCCAGGAACATAGTCAGGTGTGCCACAGACTGTCTCGCATTTCACAACACTTAGCATTGCCTGCTGCCGGTTGTTTCCAAAATGTGACACATAAAAGAGATCTGTTCAGTAAATATATCTGCCCCTGAGTGAACTAATCCTGTGACAAAATGGAAAGAGCTACTACAAAGGTATATAAATGGCTCACATCACATGGTATTCTCTTCGGACATTGTAAATTGGAATAAAAGAGAAAAAAAAACGTGTTTGTCCACTTAAACTTGTGTTCAGAGCAAACATTAACTCAACAGAAAAGTTTCTTGAAAAGTATAAAGAAAAGACCATTCGCTTTTAGGAGATGTGGATACAGTTTACCCCGTGTCCATTTAGATCTCTCATAGGCAAAGGGTTTGAACTATTACAACAGTGGAAAAAAAGTGGAAAACACATGGAAAATGTTGGCTATAGGATCTATTTACTGAAAGAGATGAAAAGGTATTGTGGGTGGAAAATATTGGTCTATTGCTTGTTGAAGTAATAAATATAGCTTTGTAGTAAACAATGAGCCTAATGGGATGGACCTGTCCTAATGATTTTAAATGAGTTTGAACCAAACAAATAAACCACCTTTTAAGGTATAGATAGCAACTTGAACTTGTATATACAAGTCAACAGGAATCATATAGTAATGGAAAACAATATGTGCAATATATATTTTGGTTGGAATATCATATCCTTTAGACATATTTGAACTTATATATAAAGTTTATTTTTATCTGTTGTATTTTTCGCATCAGATGACAGCTTACAAGAAAAAAAAAAATTGTGTATGGGACATCTGCTGATACTGCTGGCTGGAGCTCATCCAGGAGGGACAACAATCTCAGGCCTAGTACTCACGACCGAGGAACTCGGCGGGCGAAACACATCGTTTTCCTCCTCTAGTTCTTGTTAGGCTTGTCGAGGAACTCGACAAGCCAATTTTCTCCATTCCCGTCGAGGAAAAAGAGAATATGCTCTCTTTTTGGCTCGTCGAGTTCCTCAACAGTTTCCTCGCTGAAAAATTTACACACGACTGGTTCCCTCGGCAAAAAAAATCTCCCACCAAGTTTCTTGATGGATTCTGCCGAGGAAACTGGTCGTGTGTACGAGGCCTCATAGGTTAGAACACCGTGTCCAAATGATATTGATTTCTATCTGATAATCTGGTGTCATAGGTGTCTATATCACTCCTGCTCACCACACTCCATAGGCCTCAGCACAAACTGTTGCCCAGTATCACCATGTGTGTGTATTTAGGCATAAGCTTGCTGGCTGAGACACCAGAGTATGGATAAATCATAACTCTGGGGCCTCGTACACACGACCGAGGAACTTGTCAGAAAAGACACATTGTTTTCCTCGACGCGTTCCTTGTTAGGCTTGTCGAGGAACTCGACAAGCTTGCTTGCGTACACACTGTCAAGACAAAATCTCCTCGTTCTCAAAAGCGGTGACGTACAACACATACAATGGCAGGGGAAGTTCGATTCCACTGGCACAACCCTTGGGGCTGCTTTTGCTAATCTCATGTTACAGCGTGTTAAGTAAAAGTTTGGTCGGAGATGATTTGCACTTTTCAGTCTGTAACAGCGTGAAAAATGTGTTATCTCCATTACAAACGCTACTTTTACTCTCGTCTCATACTTTATTCTGAGCATGTAAGGGTTTCTTAGCATACACACCATCGTGTTTCTCGTCGGAAACCAGCCCGACGAGGAACACAACGAGGAAATTGAGACGGTTTCCTCGATGAAAAACGTACACACAACCGGTTTCCTCTGCAAAAAAGTTCTCCCACCAAGTTTCTTGATGGATTCTGTTTCTCCGTCGTGTGTATGAGGCCTAAGAACGACTGCCCATTGGTAGATAAGACGGAATTAAAGTGCTCATGCAAACTGATATTTTTTTTTTTTTTTTTTTTACCTTTAACCAATACGAATATGGGAAACAAACAGCTCCTCTGCCTGATTATTATGTGAATGAATATTAGTTGAGCAAAGTGAACATGACATCCAGATCATATAGGTTTGGCCTTTAACAAAAGTCCCCCTTTGACCAGCATTGTACTAGAAAGTATGTATGATATGTGCCATTGATATTACTCTGAGGCCCCGTACACACGACCGAGTTTCTCGGCAGAATTCAGCCAGAAACTCGGTCGGGAGCTGAATTCCGCTGAGAAACCCGGCCGTGTGTACACTTTCGGCCGAGGAAGCCGACGAGGACCTCGGCGAGGAAATAGAGAACATGTTCTCTATTTCCTCGTTGTTCTATGGGAGAACTCGGCCCGCCGAGGTCCTCGGCGGCTCCAGGACTGAACACGCCGAGGAACTCGATGTGTTTGGCACGTCGAGTTCCTCGGCCGTGTGTACGGGGCCTCATAGATTGGTATGCAAGGTATACCTTAACCACTTCAGCCCAAACCATTTTGCTGGTCAATGACCGGGCCACTTTTTGCGATTCGGCACTGCGTTGCTTTAACTTACAATTGCGCAGTCGTGCGATGTGGCTCCCAAACAAAATTGATGTCCTTTTTTCCCCACAAATAGAGCTTTCTATTGGTGGTATTTGATTACCTCTGCGCTTTTAATTTTTTGCGCTATAAACAAAATTAGAGCGACAAAAATATATATATTAAAAAAAAGAAAAATTCTTCAGTTTAGGCCAATACGTATTCTTCTACATATTTTCCGTAAAAAAAAAATTGCAATAAGCGTTTATTCATTGGTTTGCGCAAAAGATATAGCATCTACAAAATAGGGGATAGTTTTATGGCATTTTTATTAATATTTTTTTAACTAGTAATGGCGGTGATCTGCGATTTTTATCAGTACTGCGACCTTATGGGGGACACACCGGACACTTTTGATACATTTTTGGGACCATTGGCATTTTTATAGCGATCAGTGCTATAAAAATGCATTGATTACTGTAAAAATGTCACTGGCAGGGAAGGGGTTAACACTAGGGGGGCGATCAAGGGGTTAATTATGTTCCCTCATTGTGTTCTAACTGAGGGGGGGTGGGACTGACTAGGGGAAATGACAGATCACTGTTCATAAATTGTATGAACAGACGATCAGTCATTTCTCCCCCTGAAAGAACAGGGAGGTGTGTGTTTACACACACACCTCCCGGTTCTCGCTCTGTCACGAGCGATCGCGGGTGCCTGGCGGTGATCGCGCCCGCCGGGCACTCGCATCAGCCTCAGGGGCGAGCAGGGGGGGCAATGCAAAATCACGTTATACTACATGATTTTGCGCAGCCGAGCCGACCTGTCGCCGTAAAACTTTGGTGGGCGGTCGGCACGAGGTTAATAAGCCTATATATAGCTGCTGCTGACTTTTAGTATATGGACACTTACCCTGTCCTGAGCGCCCGCGATGTCGGCACCCGACTCTCTTCCTCGGCTCTCAGGTGCTGCCGCTGCCATATTCGTGGACCTATGAGTCTCCCAGAAAACAGCAGGAGGGACGGAGTAGGCGCCGGACATGGCGTAGGTCACCGCGGTCACCGCGGTGATCTATGCCTGGATGTGGGAGCAAATACCCCATATTCATTAACATAGGAGGGTGCCAGGATCTGGAGGCCACCTTTTAAAGGGGGCTTACATATTTTGCCCCCCACCCACAGACCCCTACAACTACCACCCAGGGTTATGGGGAAAAGACCCTTGTCTCCATCATGGGGACAAGGTGGTTTGGGGTGGGGGAGCCCCCCTACCCCAAAGCACCCACCACTCATGTTTAGGGCATGTGGCCCCCCTTTCTTAACATGCCAGGCTGTGTGCTCAGATAAGGGTCTGGTATGGATTTTGGGGGACCACGTTTTTTCCCTGTTCGTCTTTCAGGACAGGTACTGTAGAGAGAGACACAGGCTCCTCCCCTCTTAGGAAACACCGCCTTCCAATTAAGGATTTAAGCCTCATCCTCCCTCAGCTCCTCAGTTTATGGTGTTTCCTCCGGCAGGAGACACCGCTGGGGCTGAGAGCCAGACAGCTGGGGAGGCTGGGGCTATGTTTTCTGAGGAGGGGGGTCCTGGACTCTCTATTTCTCAGTCCTGCAACTACCTGATTGAGCTAGTGAGCTCTAAAAATCGAAGGTACCTGTTGCGCTGCGTGCCTCGGCGTTCTTGGGGAAGTATTCGACCGAGGGGGTCCTTTTCCTTTCGTCCAGGGGGGCGCTGCAGGCGGCGTGTCGGCTCCCTGTGTAATCACACAGTTAGGTCAGGAGCTGAGACCGGCCGGATGACGGGTGACGTCAGATCCGGAAGGGGCGGGCACTTCCGCCGGATACGGGTCTTCTAGGCCCAGACGCGGCAGGGGATAAGGACCACACGCCAGGCTGGTGCGGCCTACGCTTTTCAGCCGTGGGGACGGCATTCGGAGCGTGTCCATCGACCACAGCCTAGACCGGAGATGTCGGAAGCAGAGGCTTCACACGCGCCTCCGGAGGACAGCAGCACCAGCCACTCTAAGGTAGGAACCCTGGGGTGGTGTTCCTTTACCTTCTTTCAGCTTCACTGGTGTATTCTCCTGGTGGTCGGGGGGTGAGGTAGTGTGTCCCTTGGTGATGGTTGGCTGGGGGAAAACACTCCTGGTGGTTTGCTGCTTTTAAAAGAAACGCTGATAGCCTCTCATACCTGCTCTTGCTTTTTACTGTGTTTTACAGAAATCCACAGAAAAATCGGGTCATAGCTCCAAGAAGAGGTGTCCTTCCTGTAAAACTTCTTTAGGAGAGACCTGGAACAAAGCACTGTGCAGACGCTGTATTGAGGGGTTAATCAGGGAGAAAGAGGCAGAGCAGGGTTCTGAGCTAGCAACTACAGTGAAAGAGCTTACCAGCACTTTTCAATCTTTTAAGGATCTGTTTGCTGGTTTTCAGTTGCCACAGAGTAGCCCTTCTCCAGTGCAGCAGGTTATTCCACCTAGTCCTGTGGTACTTCCCTCCGTAAGTGGAGAGAACCCAGAGGACTTCAGAGAGGACGCTGAGGAAGAGCGAGATAGTGCCGCTTCTGACTCCCAAGGGGAGTCTGAAGGGGAAGGGAAGGAGGGGGAACCCTCAAGGAATTCCCGATATAAACTTTCCCTTGAAGAAGTGGATGACCTCTTAGGGGCAATCCACGCTACGTTGGGGATCCCTGAAGAGAAAAAAGCACTATCGCTCCATGACAGAATGTTCATGGGCTTAGGGGAACAAAAGAAAAGAGTATTCCCGGTCCATGAGGTCTTGGTCCAGACCATCAAAAAAGAGTGGCAGGATCCGGAAAGGAAACCCTTCTTTTCAAATGCCTTGAAGCGAAGATTTCCCTTTTCTGAGGAAGAAGCCCTAGTTTGGAACAAAATTCCCAAATTAGATGCGGCATTCTCACAGGTGTCCAGACACACTGACTTGGCGTTTGAAGACATGGGGGTGCTTTCAGACCCCATGGACAGAAGAATGGATTCACTTCTGAAGAAATCGTGGGATTCTTCACAGGGGAATCTCAAGCCTGCCATGGCAGCTACAGTGGTAGCTCGCAACATGGAACATTGGCTCACGCAATTGAAAGCGCACATTGAAGCGGGGACACCCAAAGAAACTGTTTTGGCCTCTTTTCCTACACTACTGAATGGGGTAGCGTATCTAGCAGACGCATCAGCAGAGTCTATACGCATGTCTGCGCGCTCTGCGGCCTTGTCCAATTCGGCAAGGAGAGCCTTATGGCTCAAGACATGGCAAGGGGATAGCGCATCTAAGGTTAAATTGTGCGGTATTCCCCTCACAGGAGACCTGCTGTTTGGACCAGGTTTGGAGGCTGTTCTTGACCGAACAGCTGACAAAAAGAAAGCCTTTCCCATAAAGAAAAAGTTTGGGGGACAGGCAAAGAAGAAGTTCTGGTCCCAGAAGAAAGTAGAAACCCCTAAACCAGAAGGGAAAAGGAAGTTTTGGGGGCTGAAAGGTAAGGGGCGCGGAGCAGCGATTTTTCGTGCTCCTGAACAGCCCCAAAAATCACAATGACGAAGTCAAGGTGGGAGGAAGATTGGGGGCCTTTCTCCCACAATGGGAAATGATCACCAGCAATCAATTTGTGCTGGGGATCATAAGGCGAGGATACAAATTGGAATTCTCAAAGCCTCCTCCGTTAAGACTTTTGATCACCGAGCTACCAAAATGCAAGGAGAAATCATTAGCTCTTCTTTCCTCCCTTCAGGAGTTGGAGGATCAGGAGGTAGTGGTTCGCGTCCCGACAGAAGAGACAGGCAGGGGCTTCTATTCCCACATTTTTGTGGTTCGCAAACCATCAGGGAAGTTCAGACTTATACTGAATCTGAAGCCCCTGAATCTCTCGGTCACTTACAAAAGATTCCGGATGGATTCAATTTACTCAGTAAGGACCCTTCTCCCCCCCAATTGCTTTATGGCATCAATAGATCTGAAGGATGCCTATTTGCACATCCCTATAGCAGAGGGTTATCAGAAGTTTCTGAGATTGGCAGTAAGGTCCAAGGAAGGGACATTTCACCTTCAGTTCAAAGCCCTTCCCTTCGGGCTCTCCTCTTCCCCCCGCATCTTCACCAAAGTTATGGTGGAGGTCTTGGCGTTCCTTCGTCTCAGAGGGATCTCAGTGATAGCGTACCTGGACGACCTGTTACTGTTTGCAGGGTCACCGGAACAGCTGTCCCAGGATCTCCGGGTAACAAGAGAGGTCCTGGAAAGCCTGGGATGGCTTTTGAATCTGGAGAAATCCAGTCTAGTGCCATCTCAAAGGGTCACCTTCCTGGGGTACGAACTGGACTCAACCAGACAGATGGTCTTTCTCCCAGCAGAAAAAATACAAAAAGTAGACAGGGCAATGCTACATCTTCAGGGCAGCTCTCAGCTCACAATAAGGAAAGCCATGTCAGCCTTGGGTCTTCTAACTTCCACACTTCCGGCGGTACAGTGGGCAGGGTTGCATTTTCGTCCCTTACAACTTTACATCTTAAGTGTCTGGGATCGCAACCCGGGGTCCCTGGATGCTCTAATTTCAGTACCGATTCAGGTCAAGAGAGCCCTCTGGTGGTGGAGGAAGGGGGCGAACCTGTTACAAGGGCTGGAGTGGATTTGTCCAATATCCAGGACAGTAACAACGGACGCCAGTGGCACAGGATGGGGAGCACATCTGAATTCTTCTCTGATGCAGGGTACCTGGGAAATAGAGGACTCAAAGAGATCCTCGAATTGGAGGGAGCTGAAGGCTATAGATCTGGCCCTCAGAGCCTTTCAAAGAGATCTTCAGGGTCATCATGTCCGAATCCGTTCGGACAATTCCTCCGCAGTTGCCTATATCAACAGGCAGGGGGGCACCAGGAGCCAGTCCTTGTGGAAGCTGACAGAGTCCATCCTCAAATGGGCAGAGACCAACATTCTGTCTCTTTCTGCGATTCATCTGAGGGGGGAGCAGAATCAAGTCGCAGATTTCCTCAGCAGGAAAAAGCTGAGGGAGGGCGATTGGGTCCTGAACCAAGAGGTTTACGAAGTGATCACTCAAAGGTGGGGAATACCGGAGGTGGATCTGTTCGCCTCAAGGGGAAATACCAAGACACAGCTATTTTTTTCCCTGAACAGGTGGGACGGAGCACTAGGGGTGGATGCTTTAGCACAGACCTGGCAGTTCGTCAGGTGTTATGCTTTCCCCCCTCCGGTTCTGATTCCAGCAGTCTTGAGAAAGCTGCAAAGGGAAAACACAACGCTGATTCTGATTGCACCCCATTGGCCCAGGAGACCATGGTTTTCCATCCTGAAGAGTCTATCAGTAGAACCTCCTTGGATTTTGCCAATCCGGGAAGATCTTCTTACTCAGGGTCCAGTCTGCTGTCCGCAGGTGGAGAGGTGGAACCTAGCAGCCTGGCTTCTGAGGAGGAGCTGCTAAGAGACAAGGGCTTTTCAGAACGACTAATAGCAACCCTTCTAAGCTGCAGGAAGAAGGAGACGCAAGCAATCTATCTTAAAGTTTGGAAGCGTTTTAACAACTGGTGCTTGGAAAGCTCTTTCAAGGTTCATAGCTCGATAGCAGTATTGGAATTTCTGCAGGCAGGAGCAGACAAGGGGCTGGCCATTAGCACACTGAAGGGTCAGGTCTCAGCTTTGAGTGTTTTCCTAGAAAGACAGTTAGCGTCTGACCCATGGGTTTCTAGGTTTTTTAAGGCCTTGAGTAGAAGAAGACCAGTTAGAGCCCCCAACTTCCCAGTATGGGATCTTTCATTAGTTCTACAGGCTCTTACAGAGGAACCGTTTGAGCCGCTAGAGAGTAGTACTTTAGAGGTGATCACACTCAAGACTGTGTTCTTGGTAGCGATCACCACCGCTAGAAGAGTGAGTGAACTCGAAGCCCTGTCAATTAGGGCGCCCTTTTTTCAGATTTTTCCGGACCGCATTATTTTTAAGACGGATCCGGCCTTTTTACCGAAGGTATCTTCTAATTTTCATAGAAGTCAAGAAATTACATTGCCTTCTTTTTGTTCGAATCCTGTGAGGGAACAGGAACACAAATTTCACAGTTTAGATGTAAGGAGGTGTGTCCTACAATACTTAAATAGCACAGAGCAGGTCAGGAAAACTGATTCTCTTTTTGTTTTATTTTCGGGGTCCAAAAAGGGGTCCAGAGCCTCTAGGCGCACGATAGCCAGATGGTTAAGATCGGCCATTATTCAGGCATATGTATCTAAGGGGGTGGAGCCTCCACAGGGTATTAAGGCACATTCCACCAGGGCTGTAGCAGCTTCACAGGCAGAGTGTGCTGGTGCTTCCCCGGAGCAGATCTGTAAGGCTGCAACATGGTCTAGTTTCTCGACTTTCGTGAAACACTACAGACTGGACCTGCTTTCGACCAAGGATCAAGCCTTTGGACGCAAAGTACTACAAGCAGTGGTCCCACCCTAGGGTAAGGTGCTCGCTTATCCTCTCTACAGTACCTGTCCTGAAAGACGAACAGGGAAAATTGGGGTTACTTACCGGTAACATCCCTTTTCCAGGAGTCTTTCAGGACAGCACTGGTACCCACCCTTTTTTTCTAGGGGTATTTCTGAAAAATTCATCATACAAGGCCGTCAGGTAAGATGAAAAGTGATATTTGTTTGACGTGTTCTTGTGTCTCCCCAGCTGGCCGGAGGTACTCTGGAAAAACTGAGGAGCTGAGGGAGGATGAGGCTTAAATCCTTAATTGGAAGGCGGTGTTTCCTAAGAGGGGAGGAGCCTGTGTCTCTCTCTACAGTACCTGTCCTGAAAGACTCCTGGAAAAGGGATGTTACCGGTAAGTAACCCCAATTTTTTTTTATTTCGTTGTTCTCCTTAGAATCAATACCAGACCCGAAGGAGGACCCAACACTTTTTTTTTTCTTTCTTTTTTTTATCAATAGCCAGGTGCCGGCAATTGCAACTGCAAGTCAATTCAAGTGTGATTTGACTCATTTTTTTTCTTTAGAAATGTAATTTTTGCTGCAGTATGTTCTATATATATGCCACAGATGCACCACTTTACATGCAGACTGAGGGGATCCCCCGGGCACTATATTTAAAGGAATTTTTCATTTTTATTGTTGCACTTTAAACATTATTAAAATAACCACTCCTGAAAAAAATGTTTTGCATTGATACATGTCCCTAAAGGCGGTACCCAGACCCCCATATTCTTTTTATGGGAAATTACTTGCATATAAGCCTTCAAAATGGGCACTTTTTATTTCTCATGTTTGGCTCCCATAGACTTCAATAGAGTCTGCTGTTTTGGGCAGAACTTTTCCCCTATTAAGAAGTTCTGCTGAGAACCAAACAGGGGGGGGTTTGGCCCATCTCTACCCATGACATTACCAAAGGGCCCCACAAAATGTTTAGTGTATATAACCCTACATAAAACTGTCAGGGACTGGACATACTGAACTAGATGGTCACAGTAGATGATCAGATACTGTGTGCATGCTACAGAAGATGGTTAAGGTGAACATGCCATAGGTATCGTTGGAGACTGGAGACATGCTGCAAAATACTTTCATAGGCTGAGGACATGTTACAAGAGTCTGCTGGCATCTACTGCTATCAATGTTCCCTTACATCTTAACACCCACTCAAGCCCCCTTTAACCCCCTTGGCGGTAAACCCGAGCGTGACTCGGGGTTGGTTTTCAATGATAAGATCGGTATCCCCGAGTCACGCTCGGGGTGGACGTGCAGAGTGTGCAGCGGCGCGGCTTACCTTCTCGCTGGATCCACAGGCAAGTTACTTACCTTGTCCCTGGATCCAGCGATGCCACCCCGCTGTGTGAGCGAGCGGGACCTCCTCGCTCGATTCACAGTCTCCCCGTGTGCCACAGATCTCCGTTCCCTGCGACGTTACGACGCACGGGAGCGGAGATCGGTGCCAAATTCAAAAAAGAAAACAAACACATTACATACAGTATACTGTAATCTTATAGATTACAGTACTGTATGTAAAAAAATACACACCCCCCTTGTCCCTAGTGGTCTGCCCAGTGCCCTACATGTACTTTTATATAATAAAAAATGTTCTTTCTGCCTAAAAACTGTAGATTGTCCAAAAGTGTCCCTTTATGTCAAAAATGGTTTTAGATCAGCTAGAAAACAGCGATAATAAATTATAATCACTTGCAGAAATGTGCGATAGCGATTTGTGGGGAAATACATCATAAAAAAAAAAAATAATGACAGCGACAATTCTGCAACTGAGCAAATTTCAGTGATTTTGAGTTGATTACATTATTGAATAATTTTTATTGTAATTATATTATTATTTGTTATAATTATTTATAATTATTTATTATATTATAATTTATAATTTTGTTTTAAAAAAAATCATACCCGGGATGCCTACAAGACTCTTGCTTGGTCAGATTTAAGTGAGTTATTTCTAAAAATTACAGGCCTACAGTATAAAACTCCAAATTTCCTTGCAAAATAATTGTACCGCTTTTGGTCCGTAATTCCAGACAGAATCATACCGCCAGGGAGGTTAAAAATCATGTGATATTCCTCTCAGCACGATCCATTATAAAAGGCCTTAGGTGTATAGTATTAGTTATTGCTTCCTGGCCTACACTGGGGGAAATTTTCCTTTACATCCTGTCTTGGAGTTCTTTAGTAGTCGTGGTAAAGTGGTCTTTCTCTTTATTTTCTTTGGAATGCATTCCTCAAATATTCCAAAAGGAGGATCTACTAGAAAGCCAGTGAATTACTTACCAACCCCTGGTGGGTTTTTCCAAAGGATGATTGTACTCCAGAGAAAAGAAACAGAAGCCAAGCTCACAGCAAAACCGTGGGTGTCATTCAACAGGATGTGAACAAATTTCCTTGAGAGGGATATAGACATCAGTAAAAACAAATAATCTAGCACTTCCCCCTCCATCCAAATAAAAAAATAAAACAAGTTTGGCTAGGGTTCCATTTAGCTCATTACATTTTTCCTAAGCATAGTTCATGTGGGAGCTTTTTAGGGATGTACAAATACTCCTTTTTGGTACTTTTGTGTACAATACATTTAAACTTGTATATAATATAATAAAAGTATGTGTATAGGTTATTTTATATAATGAAGATGTTATGCTTCCTTTTACTACTGTACAGACAACTAGGGATAAGCTTTGTGTTCGACCATTCATCGAAATACGAACGTTACGGGTGGCATTCAAGTGGCATAATTCACTGTGGCATCGCAGTGCATTGCTGGCTGATGATTGGCCAAGCATGCACTATGACCTGCATGCTTGGCCAATAACAGCTTGCAAAAAGCCAGAGTGGCTTTGGCCAATTATGGCTCAGGGGGTTTAGTACACGCCCCACACTATAAAAGGCCCCCTGGAAGTCAGCCTTGTGTAGTGTGTTGCGGTGGTTAAGAGTGGGGAGAGAGTGTCATTTTTTGCAGTTAGATAGAACAGGCAGGCAGGCTAGTCAGTAAGAGTTACAGTGTGTAGAGGATATATATTAATCCCAGGTGTTGTATATATATTTATACACTGTATTGAGTTTAGCTAGATCTGCTCTTCCTAATATACTGACAGGCAGGCAGGTGATTGTGCTAGCTGCAGTATTATCACGTGGTGTATGGTCTGTTTCCTCTGCAGTGTGCACCTAAAGCTACGTGGTGTGTGTACTGTCTGTGTCCTCTGAACATTGTGCACCTAAAGCTACGTAAAGCTGGCGTTTCTCATATTTATTCTTAGAGGCAGGGATCTGCTCATATTAATACCACAGGCAAGTACTTTCACATGGTGTACTGTCTGTGTCCGCTGCAGTGTGCACCTAAAGCTACATGGTGTGTGTACTGTCTGTGTCCTCTGCACATGGTGCACCTAAAGCTACCTAAAGCTGGTGTTTCTCATATTTATTCCTAGAGGCAGGGATCTGCTCATATTAATACCACAGGCAGGGATCAGCAGGTATTGTCAGTATTTGTGCAGCTACATCTCCCTGCAGGCCATTACTATGTCTGGAAGGACAACAAGGAGAGGCAGAGAGTCACAAGCCGATAAAAGAGGGCAAGCATGCTCTGCGTCTAGAGGCAACAGTGCTGGTCGTGGACATGGTGCATCCTCATCAGCACGTGGCCGTGGGACACGCTCGTCCTTTTTTTTCGTCAGCTAGCCGTGTTGAGCCGCAACATGCCGAAGACTTGGTAGAGTAGATGACCAAGCCGTCCTCCTCCTCCTCATCCTCTCTCACCCAGGCTCAGGGTACTTTGTCTGGCAAAGCAGCTGCCAACGTGGCCTCTTCCCTCTGTTTAATGGCATCAGCCACTCCTTCCCTATCCCCACCATGTCCTCCTGAGGAGTCCCCCGAACTGTTGGACCACAGTGTTGGGTACATGCTGCAGGAGGATGTGCAGCGTTTTGAAGGCTCCGATGATGGTACACAGCTAGAGGAAGGCAGTGATGTGAGCCCAGAGAGATGGGGTGCCCAAGAAGGACAGCAATCTGGCAGTCATGTTCCCCCAGCTGCAGCATACTGCCAGGTTTTCTACAGTGATAAGGAGGGAGGGGATGATGAGGTCACTGACTCTATGTGGGTGCCTGATAGGAGAGAGGAGGAGGAGGAGGCACATCTCCAACGAGGCAGGATGCCCTCCAGGGGCCAGCATAAGGTTAGCAGACCGACTGCATCACAACACAGAGCTCTGCATGTGCAGGGCGCTGCTGTCTCTCAGCGTTATTCCAAAAGTTCTTTAGTGTGGGCCTTTTTTGAGACGAGTGCATCAGATCGCACCGCTGCTATTTGCAACATATGTCTCAAGCGTATCTCATGTGGCCAAAACATCACCCGCTTGGGCACCACATGCTTGACCAGACATGTGTCAACCTGCCATGCAGTTCGTTGGCAAGCGTACCTCAAAGACCCACACCAAAGAACAAAGTGACCTCTCCTTGCTCCTCATTAGCTGGGATCTCCAACCCCACTATACCCTCAGTCCTCTCTGAAGCCTGCACTGATAGGACTGAAGGTGTAGAATTAGGTCTGTCACAGCCAAGTACTTACGGGCAATCTACTATCGGTACGCCGATGTCAGATTGTACCAGGCAAATTTCCCTGCCTCAGCTGCTGCAATGCCGAAAGAAGTTCTCTCCCACCCATCCACATGCACAGCAGTTGAATGCTAGCTTAGCTAAATTGCTAGCACTTCAACTGCTGCCTTTTCAGTTGGTAGATTCTGCCCCCTCCTGTGAGTTTGTGGAATGTGCGGTACCTCAGTGGCAAGTTCCCATATGCTACTTTTTCTCACGGAAGGCGATTCCGGCTCTCTACCGGCATGTGGAAGCCAATGTCCATGCCTCGCTGGACAGGGCGGTCAGTGGTAAGGTGCATATTACCGCTGACTCATGGTCCAGCAGGCATGGACAGGGATGTTACCTATCTTTCACGGCGCATTGGGTGACTCTGCTGGCAGCTGGGAAGGACGCAGCACAAGGTACCGTAGTGTTGGAGGTTGTTCCGCCACCACGCCTCTAAAATGCTACTACTGGTTGTGACACACCTCTTGCCTCCACCCCCTCCTCTTCTACTTCCTCTGTGACCTCTTCCTATGCTAATGTGTCCTCGGAACCAGCGGTGCTCCGTAGGCATTCAAGGGGCTACGCAGGTACACAGGCAAAGAGATGCCATGCGGTGCTTGAGCTGGTGTGCTTGGGGGACAGGAGCCACACTGGGGCAGAGGTTCTGTCAGCTCTGCAGGGGCCGGCTCAGAGGTGGTTGGTGGTGCAGCGGTTCTTGGGCAGGTACCCGGGCTTACAGGATGTTCTGAAGCAGGCCAGGAAACTCCTTGTGCATTTCCGACGGTCATATAATGCCAGTGCTCGGCTTGCAGACCTCCAAAAGGAATACAACCTGCCCAAGAACCGCCTAATCTGTGACATGCCCAACAGGTGGAACTCTACGTTGGCCATGCTTAAGCGGCTGCACACACAGCAGAGGGCCATCAATGAGTATCTGTGCAAATATGGCAGCAGGACAGGGTCAGGGGAGCTTGTTTTTTTCCCCACGTCAGTGGGCCATGATCAGGGATGCATGCACTGTCCTGTCACCATTTAAGGAGGCCATGAGGATGGTGAGCAGTGACAGTGCATGCATCAGTGACACTGTCCCTCTTATTCACATGTTGGAGTACACGCTGTGTGGAATAATGGACAGGGCCCTTGAGGCAGAACAGAGGGAGGAAGAGGAGGACTTCCTTACCTCTCAAGGCCCCCTTTATCCAGACAGTGTTCCTGCTTGCCCACCTATCACACAGGAAGAGGACGAGGAGGAGGAGGATTGTGTCAGCATGGAGGTGGAGCCTAGCACTCAGCATCAGCAGCAGTCTTTAAGGGATCAATTACAGTCCCAAGAAACCCATGGACTTGTACGTGGCTGGGACGAGGTGGCTGCGGATCCTGTCGTCCTCAGTGACCCAGAGGACTCCACACCAAAAGCCTCAGCAAACCTATGCTGTATGGCCTCCCTGATCCTGCAAAGCCTGCGGAAGGATCCTCGTATTCGTGCTATCAAGGAGAGGGATAATTACTGGCTGGCAACCCTCCTTGATCCACGTTACAAGAGTAAGGTTGTGTACCTTATTTTGCCGATGCAGAGGAAGCAGAAGATGAAACATCTTCGGGAGGCCTTGCAGAATGTTCTGTGCAATGCGTTCCCAGAGACTGGGAGGTTACAAAATCCTGGTCCTGGACAACGTGTTGCTGAGGCTTCGGTCAGTCACAGAAGGAGTGTTGGAGAAGGTGGCCGTCTGACCGATGCGTTCAGACAACTTTTTAGTCCACAGCCCCAAGGTATGACCGGTTCCAGCAACCATCGCCAGCGTCTGTTTTACATGTCGTGGGAATACCTAGGGGCAAGATCAGACTTGGACACCTTTCCCACCGAAAATCCTCTGGCTTACTGGGTCTTGAGGATGGATCACTGGCCAGACCTTGCACAGTACGCAATTGAGCTACCGGCCTGTCCTGCATCCAGCATTCTTTCAGAACGCACATTCAGTGCTGCTGGAGGCTTTGTATCCGAACACAGGGTGCGCCTCTCCACCGACTCAGGCGATTGACTGACCTTCATAAAAATGAATCTGGCTTGGATCACCACCAGCTACCAAGCACCTGATGCTGATGTAACTGAATAATTTTTTTTGAAATGTCAAATCCCTTCAAGACTGCCTATGCTGATGTTGAGTGACTATCCTGTTATCTTTTTCCTCCTCAATGATCATGCTGATAGCTTTTAAGAACATTTTTGGTTTTGGGCACCGTCACCAGTGGCTAAGGCCCAATTTTTCTGCCCCTGTTTAACAGAGGCGTGTAATTACAATTTTTGATGCAATACTTTGCAGCGGGCTCATTCCTGCGCTCCAACTAGAGTATCTGTGAGGGGTTGCAGTGTTGTGGCACCAGCACCAGTGCCTAAGGCCCAATTTTTCTGCCCCTGTTTAACAGGGGCGTGTAATTACAATTCTTGATCTAATATTTCACAGCAGGGCCCATTCCTGCACCCACCAAGAGTAACTGCGAGGACCTACAGTGTTGTGGCACCAGCGCCAGCAACAAAGGCCCAATTTTTCTACCACTGTTCAACAATGGCATGTAATTACAATTCTTGATCTAATATTTCACAGCAGGGCCCATTTCTGTGCCCACCAAGAGTAACTGTGAGGACTTACAGTGTTGTGGCACCAGCACCAAAGGCTCAATTTTTCTACTACTGTTCAACAATGGCATGTAATTACAATTCTTGATCTAATATTTCACAGCAGGGCCCATTTCTGCGCCCACCAAGAGTAACTGTGAGGACTTACAGTGTTGTGGCACCAGCACCAAAGGCCCAATTTTTCTACCACTGTTCAACAATGGTATGTAATTACAATTCTTGATATAATAGTTCACAACAGGGCATTCCAGCGCCCACCAAGACTAACTGTGAGGGCTTACAGTGTTGTGGCAACACCAACACCTAGGGCCCAAATTTCTGCAGAGTATATACGGTAGGCCTCTACTTTCAAACATCTAACTCACAAACAACTCCTACTTGCAAACAGAAGGAGACAATAGAAAGTGAGAGGAAATCTACCCCTAGGAAAGGAAATTCTCTTCTGTAAAAGGTGTCTCCTATCCACTGATGTTTTATCACCAATCCTTGTTTCACTAAAAAAAAATAATTTTCAAAAAATCATTTGTCATTGGGACAGAAAGTGAATTGCAATCTTCTGAACAGATGCACACAGACAGCAAAACAAATGTTACAGGGGTGATAACCCTCTATGTTTTCAGAAAAGCTTAAAAATAGATTTTTTGGCTGGAGCTACACTTTAAAAAAGTACCAGTTCAAAATTACAAACAGATTCTACTTAACAACAAACCTACAGTCCCTGTCTTGTTTGCACCGCCTGTATACTGCTGTTCAAAGTATATAGGGCCAAAGGGGCTGGTAATGACCTGGGGGAGGGGGGCGGGGAATCCCATGCTATTTTTCTTAATGATTTTCATCCATATTGCAGGGACCAGACATTACATTAAAGCCGCAAGCAGTTTTAAATGACTTTTTTCTTATAGTAATCTCATTTTGTGCAGGGACAGTTCTAAACACATGCCACTTCACAGGCATATACCTATACGATAGATACCCAGCAGGTACAATATTTAAAGGAATTTTTCAATATTTTTTTTTCACTTTAAAGCATCATTAAAATCACTGCTCCAGAAAAAACGACAGTTTTTAAAACTTTTTTTTCCATTGATACATGTTCCCTTAGGGCAAGACCTGGGTTCTCAAACCTGTTTTACGACAATAACTTGCATATTAGCCTTTGAAAAGAGCACTTTTGAATTCGAACGCTCGACTCCCATAGACTTCAATGGAGTTTGCGCGAATGTTCGGTCCATTCGAAGGTTCTGGTGCAAACTGAATGGGGGGGGGTGTTCGGCTTATCCCTACAGACAACTAAAGAAAATCACCTAAAAAAATGTAATACAGTTTTTATTCCTTCCCATGTGATGTCAACCAGATACCTTGCCAAGTTGACATATTATGAATGAGTTTACAAGTCACAAGTGTCTTTTAGAAAATGTCACCTGAGACTTAACACATCCTATGCTACTGTCAGTTTAGTTTGTTCCCCTTTAATTGACCTTTGAAACCAAACCTGCCTTGCCCCTAGTGTCTCTTTTGTGGATTCCATGTCAGCTAAGCCGCTTTTAAAAGAAGAAGTCAAAATACCTAGTAGCCAAGTTGGACGTTATGAAAACCGAAACAAGTCCTGAGGCATAAGAGTCTGCTGTCAAGAAATGCAAACTATGTAAATTAGTCTAGAAGCCCTCATGTATGCAGCTGGAAGTCCATTGCAAACCACTATACTTCCTACATTGTAGTAGACCAGGACGGATGTTAAATATAATTGTATTGCATTGCAATTAAAAAATGCATAATTTATCAACAACATATAAAACCTGTCACCTAAACAAATATTGGTTAGATATGCAGAAAAACAAAAATCATTTGTGTTATGTAGCATACTTTTTCCATGTTTATGGCCCAGTCCCATAGAAGTCTGTGCAGATGTGGCCCATGCAGAGAAGTTTTTCCCCGGTGAATGCAAACATTTTAGGAAGCTGCGGCCGCAGTTGGAGATTAAAGAAAAAAGAAGTTAAAACTACTGATTTTCTATTGGTGAATAACAATGCAAGCTTTTTTTGGGCAGAATGCAGTAGGTGCCCAGCACCTACTAAAGCTGGGTATACACTAGTAGCATTTGGAACAAATATTTGTACAAAATTTCGTAAGGAATATCCATATGAAAAGTACATTTCAGTGTCGTTCAAAAATAGTTTAAAGATTTTGTTTGTTTTTGACATTTTATTATGAAATAAACAGACTTTATCAAATGAAGACCACAATCACTGTTAGAAATGTATACGTTTGAGAATTTTTTTCCATCCTGCTCTTTAGAACTTTTGCATCACTGCGGTCAAAAATGAATGTCGACTTGACCCCACTAATGACTAGAAAAATGAATGAACATTCTTACATCGAAGCATGTTGAATGAAATTCTATTAGTGTATACCCAGGTTTACAGGCAGCCTCCTGGGATACATGATGTGAATATTCTAGGAAGGTGTGGATTGCTGTATGAATATCACCAGAAGAAATTAGACAGTGGAAGGGTGCTGGGGCAAAATGTAATTATAAGCCACAAAACATAAAATTCTTAGCGATTGTGTAATAGGAAGTAGAGAAGAAAGAAGAACATGACAAAGTGCAGTGAATGATAAAAGGTCTGTTTTATTTTATTCTACTAAGTATCCATTTTAAATTCATATAACATACAAGGTGATCGTCGCACTACAAGGACATTTGCCCTAAAAACTAAGACCAAGTTAAAATGTAAAGTGTATGTCATATAAAAGTAAAAGTATACATATTTTCAAAAGCATCAATAATTATGTTTGTGTTTTGTGATTCTTTTAATAAAATCAGTAGTCCAGGTATTTTTCCTAGATCACAAAGGTCATATTTACAGTCCAAAGGGGCATTTCCTTATGGTGTAGATAAGATAACAGAAAGGGATGTGTTCAGTTCCAGGTGACTGAAGGCTACATGCCAGTGAGGAAGATAAGTATCCAGCAGATCAGATTCAAAACCAGCTACCTCCAACCCTTGTCAAGGAAAGAGTATATAAATTCTAAAATAAGTTGCTTAGAGTTTTGAGTTGTTTGGTACTTCTCCTAATGAAATGAAGAACCATATTTGAAAAGAATTCCTTCAGTACTCAACGTTAAAGCACATCTGTTCTGAAAGGCCAGGTTAACGAGTGATTCCTTTATTTAGGCTCTACGTGAACCTAGACCCTTCTTCACAATTAAACGTAATAGCCCTATGGTGATTGGCCCTAAGCCTGTCAGCGCTAACTACTAACCCAGCTGAATGAATCTAATCAATAGAGCAAGGATCGTGGGAGTCTCGTTTCCATTTTTCCTCTACCTACTGGGAGCAATTGTTCGACATCCTTTTGTTCATCTCCCCATGTGATCAAAAATCTGCTATTCTTCAGTTTATAATGCTCTTCCCAGGAAGAATCAAATTTGAGATTTCAACCTGTGGAACACACAGATCTTAGCTGCTTATGCTCAGATTTCAAGGGAGATCTACATTTAGACAGGCATGGTGGCAAAAAGTGGACCTTTCCAAAAGAGTGTATAAGCTTTCATTTGAAACTTATAATTACAGTTGTACAAACTAAAGAATTGGATTAAAGTACCAAGCTGTGAAAAAAAAAGTAAGACACTGTAATTAGTAGCACAACAATAATTTGGATATTAAGATTTAGTGTAGAGAGTATAAAAAAGAATGAGGATTTAATGTGCTCAAAAGGTCATAGTTACAAAAATATATTTTTATATATTCTGAAATCTTTACATTCACACACAAAAATAAGCTTTTTTAAAGTTGTTGTTTTTTTTTTGGTGTTTTTTTTTAATATGTAAATCTATGTGAAGCAAAGTCATAGAACTGTAAAACAGGTTGTCACATAATTTTTTTTTCTATTTTATTTTGTAAATTCACATCTCTATTGCTGAATAATCAGCAGTGGAAAGTTCATTTTTTAAATACCCATAAATATGCAGACAGCAGCAGACATAGAATTAAAGTCACATGGACCTTGCAGAGAATTATTTAACAGCAGTGACCTTAGGGAATTGATTATTGCCTTGTATTACTAATTCAGACACTCACTGACTTAGTAAAATTAAATACTTTAAAGGGATTGCTTTACTAAAGGCAAATAGACTGTTCAATTTGCAAGGGAATTACCCTTAGCTTCGTGAATGAGATGATGCTCTGATGATTTCAATCATCCAGTCATGTGCAAGCAACAAAAAATATATACCGTATTTATCGGCGTATATCGCGCACTTTTTTGCCCTGAAAATCAGGGCAAAATCGTGGGTGCGCGATATACGCCGATACGCGCTTTCCCGCGCCGAGTTTTGAATACTGCACCGACATATACCGAGCGCAGTACACTCGGGTATAGTCGGCCAGTCTCGGCTTCTTCCGTGCTCATGTCCTGGACGTACAGGACGTACAGGAAGTGAGCGCGACAGTTGCCGAGCCTGCCCGAGTGTACTGCGCTAGGTATATGCTGGCGCAGTATTCAAAACTCGGCGTGGGAAACGAGCGGGGAGGACGCGAGGACGCCGGACCCGACGAAGAGGACTCCCGAAGCCGCAGACGGACGCCGGATTCGCCGATGGACGCCGCGCAAGACACCAAAACTGTAAGTACAAAAAATTCTTTTTTTCCACAGGAATGGGGGCAACTTTAGGGGTGCGCGCTATACCCCGATAAATACGGTATATATATATATATATTTTTTTTTTTTTTTTTGCTTGCACATGATTGTGCATTTTTTACCATATTCACTAAAGTAAAGGGAAATTAATTTTCAACATGAATAACCTATTCATCTTTATTAAATCACTTTTGCTCACCCTTTAGTAAGTTGCAGCATATCTAAATGTTGTCTTTTAAGGGTCAGATTCTCTTATGTCCAAACTTTACTTGTTGTTTTCTTTTCTTTTTTTTTTAAGAAAATGTATTTATTGTGTCAGATATGTCAATTATTTAGCATATTTTTTTAGCATATTTTTGTATTTAAAACTTTTGGTGCTGGCAGCTTTGTATATTTCAACTGTATTTTTCACGTTTATACTCTTTTCTAGCGCAACGTTAACCTTTGTTTTTTTATAATTATTTAACATAGTTTCTTTATATTTGGAAAATATAATTTTCCCTGCTTTTAATGCAATATGACACTTTGCTTACTAATAAACAATTTGTATTTTAAAATTGTATGAATCATTTTTTACATGTTTTATTTGTTAAGTTATTTATTTTTCATAAAAAGCAACACAATTTCAACCTAATCAAGAATTAAGCATTATTTATTTGTATCTACATTAGTGCATGTATAAAATACAATGCTGTTAAGAATACAATGTAAAAAACCCTGACAATTTAGTATATGCGTTATTTTTTTACCCTTACAGAATATCTATTTAAAATACAGTTATCTCATTTTTGTAACATTTGTTTCAAATCTTCTTATATGGTGTATGTTTATACATAATTATCTTTACATTACAATTATTTTATTTTTAAATTAGGTGCTCTTTTGACATTAATGTGCTATTTGTTTAAATTGACATTCTCAGTGTGTGCTTCGTTTTGTCGGTGACACTTGAACATTATTTATGGACCCTGCATATTCCAATGACAATAGATTAATTAAACCTTCTAATGGTCTATTATAAACACAAAGAGCTGAAAAGTGAAAAGCAAAGTACACCCTCTCTATTCAGCACATAAGGTAGATGTTTTGTGTGCTACTAGTCCTTTCTGTTGTGGAGCTGGCTGTACCAAGAGGGAGCTTTTGTTGTTAGGAGGAAGAGATTACCAGAGCACCACAATAGCTTTGTTTGTATGTTGACTTATTTTCTCTCTATTTATTATTGCCAAAGTATTAAACCAGTAAAAGCAATGGAAATAATAACGAACAGTGTTGTATTTAAATTGTAGTTATTTATTATGGTCACAACTAAACAAAAAAATGAAATCATTTATATTTTGCCCCATAAATATAATATATTGCAAATTAATATTTCATATTTTGGGACAGCAGATATTTCTTTAACCTCCCTGGCGGTATGATTATTTCAGATTTTAGGTGCTGATTGTAGGCCTGCAATTCTTAGGAATAACTCACTTAAATCTGTCCAAACCAGAGTCTAGTAGACATCTCGGGTATGATAAAGTTTGAAAAACAAAATCATAAATTATAATATAATAAATAACTATAAATAATTATAACAAATAATAATGTAATTATAATAAAAATCATTCAATAATGTAATCAAATCAAAAACACTGAAATTTGCCTAGTTGCAGAATTGTCGCTGTCATTACTTTTAATGTTTGATGCCAAATTTCCCCACAAATCGCTATCGCACAATTCTGCAAGTGATTCTAATTTATTATCGCTGTTTTTTAGCTGCTCTAAAACCACTTTTGACATAAATAAACACTTTTTGGTTGCTATGGACAATCTTCAGTTTTCAGGCAGAAAGAACAGTTTTTATTATATAAAAGTGCATGTAGAACACTGGGCAGACCACTGGGAACAAAGGGGGTGTGTATTTTTTTCATACAGTATACTGTAATCTATAAGATTACAGTATACTGTATATATTGTGTGTATTTACTTTTTTGAATTTGGCGCTGATCTCCGCCCCCGTGCATCAAAACGTTGCAGGGAACGGGGCTCGGCAGCACACAGGCACTATTTAAATCGAGCGAGGACACCGCTCGATCACACAGAGGGCACGCATCGATGGATCCATGGACAAGGTAAGTAACTCCCTGCCTGTGGACACTGCGAGGTGATCCCGAATCTGGCTCGGGATTACCGCTTTTGGTTCTGAAATTCCATCCCGAGCCAGACTCGGGAATACCGTCAGGGGGGTTAAGATAGTTTCTTGCTTATTGTTAAGGGTATCCCTATCCCAGTTACAGAACAAAAACATGTTTACAGAGCTCAATAGCTGAAGTTTAAATATATGCACAACTGAATGAGTCAGAGGAATTCTCTATTTACCCTCCTTCGTAGGGAAATTTAGTCTGAAATAGGGTTGATTTGTTAAATAAGATCATCAAAATAAATACTCACATAGTAAAATAAGGCAAATACGATAAAAACTATGTTTACTTCTTTCATCCAATCATGTACTATCTATTTACATTTTCCTTGTACATGTTTGGATATTATAAGCACAGCTTCACCCTATTTAGGCGAACATTTATTTTAAAATTTAGAACACCCACCCAGAGTTTCAAAAAAGGAATGTTTTTTTTTTGTTGTGCTCTCTTTAAAACTCTTAGTACCCCGGGAATCCTGTAGAGGATGCGCCCTATATTAAGGCCCCCATTCATGCCATAAGGCATATTTACTAAAGGTTTTGAGAATGTTCACACAATAAAAAAGATCTTCAACTATGCAGTCATGTCATGCAGGTGAAATAAGTAAATGGGTATTTGATTTAGTAAATAAACCGTCAGAAGCCGAATGTATCCAGTATGGGATAAATCCCTAAAGCTTTGGTGGCAAGTATGCATGTTCAATCATGGAATCATGGAAAGGAAAGGAAAACAGCTCCACATGGTGTGGTTACTCCCAATAAAAAAAGCCTTTATTATGCATAGATAGATACAATAAAAAAGACCAAAAAAGCAAAATTCAATAAAAAGGTACAAGTCAATGGAAAGACCAATACAGGTGATCACATAGGAAAAATGCAGCGTGGTTGGCAGGTAGCGTATAGGCCAGTGATGGCGAACCTTGGCACCCCAGATGTTTTGGAACTACATTTCCCATGATGCTCCACTACACTGCAGAGTGCATGAGCATTATGGGAAATGAAGTTCCAAAACATCTGGGGTGCCAAGGTTCGCCATCACTGGTATAGGCTATGTACCCGACATGTTTCGAGCTAGTAGCTCTTCAACTGGGGCATAAACGTTTATGGGATTTATCCCATACTGGATACATTCGGCTTCTGACGGTTGATTGCCTGCTGTTCCAATGGCTGTTCCACTGCCATTATCGTTTCAAGGAGCTCGTACATGCCTGATTGACACACCGTCGCTGACGAGTGTGTCCACCTTATCTGGTAAGAGTATCCATCTTCTACATTTACCATTTGGATGTTTTGGCTGATCCTGTGAGATCGATCTCTTGATGTGGCCTTTATCATCTGCCTGAATATTGGAGTATACTATGGATCATTTATTTGATTCCTGCCTTGAGAAGACTCTCCTCACACGTTTTTGTAACTTAGTCTACCTCAATGCTGGTCCTCTCGTTTTGTATTGGGATTTTCTGCAACAGGAGTAGTTCTTTTTTGTATTATTTCTGGACTCTTTTTTATTTGTATTTCCTTTGTGACATTTATTGACATTGTTTTTATTAGTAGTTTTGTCACATACCTTCCAGGTATTGGGATTTATTCACGTGTGGGTTCTATCCATTCTCACTTGATTGTGAGCACCCTGGTGGTATCTATCGGTATCACACACATTGTATTTTTGTTACATACCTCCGGGTATTTACATTAGTTTACCTTAGCAGACCCATTCATCCTCACCTGATTGGGAGCATCTTTCTATAGTACAAACACTGTATATATATGGTTTCACACCAGATATCATTTAGCGCTGCACTTTTTCTTTTTTCTTTTTGCATACAACATTGTTCCATTGTTGGTGCTGGCTGCTACAATTTATACTCATTTTTTCACATGATTAGCGCAACTTTTTCTTTATTTTTTACCACTGCAATAATGCCTGGTAAAACACAAGCCACGATACGCTGTGCTCTGTTTATTTTGACCGGTATCCCCAAAGCACTATTACAGTAGCGAGCAAAGCATGTGTTCTGCAAAGCTCATGCCATAGTTTGTGGTTTACAATAATGCATTTGTTAATGCAAAGCATAGTCTGCATAGGTCCTGATGCCTATTTGGTTTCTGAACAAAGTGAAAACTACTGAAAGTAAAAAGCTCATTGTATCTTCTTTTCAGTGGTGAGATTTTACCTCTTATGGAACAATCTGAAGTGTAATATAAAGGTTTAACAAACGCTTACAGCTAGGGATATTCTGTATATGGCTGGCAAGTTTTTAAAATACTGTTATGGTATGGTGAAATATGCAGTTTAACGTCACTGAATACCTACCGAGCCACAAATTCCCAACACCTGCTACACTACTGCATGCTTCCTGTGACTAAGTACTCCAATACTTTTTCTTCAGACAGGTGTCACAGACTGTTTTCTTAATCCCCCAAGTCATGTCCTGTCTGCAAGTCATTAGATATAAATATATACCAACATTTCTCTCATTGCTCACCAGTGATCCCTGCGTAAATGTCACAGATTTAAAAATTACCTGTCACTTCAGACGTACGTGACAAAGGTTAAACACAACTGCAGAAAGAGATACCTACCGGAAATATTTAGCATGACATTTCTAGGGGAAAAACACCTGAAAAAAAACATTACTATAAGATATATAACTAAACACTTGTCATTAGGGGGAAGGCGAGAAATCACCAATTCCGCTGATGGATTATAATTGACTTTTAGTGGCATTCATCTTAGATTCTTCAGTGCATGCATGTCAGAGACGGTTCTGAAAAGATTCTTAGGCTCCATTCACACTAATGGTTTTTTTGATGCATTTTGCAGAAATGCAGGGAATTTTTTTTAACATGGTTTCCTATGGAACATGTTCACATCAATGCTTTTTTGTGCCTCTGCGTTTTTGGAAAGGGTCTGGGACTTTTTTTCCTGCAAAAAGCAGTGTTTTGCATGTTAGGCCCCTTTCACACTGGGGCGTTTTTCATGCGTTTTTCAGGCACTTTGGCGTTAAAAAAAGCCTGTAAAGCGCCTGAAAGCAGCCTCGTCTGCAATCCCAATGTGAAAGCCCAAGTGCTTTCAGAGCCCTTTCACACTGCCAGCGTCCAAAAAACGCTTGTAAAGCGCCGCTAAGACCCCTTTTACACTGGGGCGTTTTTCAGGCGCTTTGGCATTAAAAAAAGCTCCCTCAATGGGAAGGGGGCTTTAGGAGCGGTGTATTCAACGCTCCTAAAGCGCTGCAAAGTAGCTGCTTGCAGGACTTTTTTTGACGCCCTGCCAACATAGGGATTGCAGATGCTTCTTTCAGGCGCATCACAGGTGCTTTTTTTAACGCTAAGACCCCTTTCACACTGGGGCGTTTTTCAGGCGCTTTAGTGTGAAAGCACTCGGGCTTTCACATTATGATTGCAGATGCAGCTTCTTTCAGGCGCTTTACAGGCGCTTTTTTTAACACTAAAACGCCTGAAAAATGCCCCAGTGTGAAAGGGGTCTAATAGAATTCAATGGACCCGCATCCAAAACGCGAGTACCGCATTTTTACCGCGTTCTTGCCGCGATTTTGACGCGATTTGCGGTTTGCTTTTTTTTTAACTGTCTATAGCTAGTTGTTAAAGGTAATGTAAAAAAATAAAAATTGACGGCTAAAAAAAAATTTTTATAGAAAAAAAAAAACGCAAAATGCAAATCGTGATACAATGGCTGCAAAATCACAGTAAAAACGTGTGTCGAAAAACGCAGCAAGCACTGTAAAAAGCACTGCAAAAACACTCAAAAGCAACATGCATAGGTGTGAATGGAGCATTTGGAAAATGCTTTCTAAAATTTTCGTTCGAATTTCACACCATTAGTGAGCTGCAGAATCCCTGCGGCCATCGAATTTGAGTAATCAGGCATGTTAGAATTTTTTTTTAAAACTAACAATTTTGTAATCAATGATGGGAGAATCGTGCGAGAAATGTAATTGAAAAAGAAATGTGCATGTGCAAGAAAATAACATTTCCAGAAAGAAAAGATTCCCAGCCACAAAAATTGTTTTCTGTAGCATCATGAGATGAAATTGAAGGCTTGGTTGGCCAAATTTTGAAATCAATGGTGGCACTATCCGATCACAAAATGCACAAAATTTCAGATTTTCTAAATGTACACTTTCGACTGATTTCCAGAACATCGTGAAAAAGACTTCACATACAAAAATAGTGATTGCCAAAGTTCTTTTTTTCATTTTACTTTATTTTTTTTTATTACATTTTTTTGTATAATCTCTTTTTATTAAAGAAGGAAACATTTTTTTTCAATACGATGGAATAAAAAACAGTCCATAAAAAAAGAGTCCATGTTACATTCTAATAATAATAATTGCAACCAGAGACTTTTTCAGGGGGAACTTGGTGAAACTTAGTTCCACCACCTCTGGCTCAGACCCTTGGGGGGGGGGGGGGCTGTTCACCACAATTACTTGTAAACACAGAAGTCCGGTTTCTGTGTTTACAAGTCACAGCTCTGCACTCTGTGTGTAACCCTCCTGAACTCTGCACTCTGCAATCCTGGTATTTAATGCCCCTTTAAGACCCTCCTACTGTTCACGAAAATTTACTGACCACACCCACTATTTGATGTGATTTAGAGGGTGTGTGTAGGGGGAGGGGTTTTGAGGGGTCGTGGTTGAGTTCCGGCACCTATTGTTTGAGAAAAAAAGTAACATCGATTCAGCACTGATTTGTTTTAACCGACAATTGCGCGGTCATGCAAAGTTGTACCCAAGCAAAATTGACATAATTTTTTCCCCAGGTGGTATTTGATGACCTCTGCGGTTTTTATTTTCTGTGCTATAAACAAAAAAAAGCGACAATTTTGAAATTTTTTATCGGGACTGCAACATTATGACCGACACATCGGACACTTTTGACACATTTTTGGGACTATTGGCAATTATACAGCGATTTGTGCACTGATTACTGTGTAAATGTCACTGGTAGGGAAGGAGTTAACACTAGAGGGCGATCAAAGGGTTAACTGTGTTCCCTAATGTGTGTTCCAACTGTAGGGGGAGGGGACTCACTAACTATAGGAGATGACAGATCGTGGTTCCCAGCTTGTAGGAACTCACGATCTGCTCTCAGAACAGGGGTATGTGTGTGTTCACACACACCCCTGTTCTGCCTCTCATGCCCATGATCGCTCGTGGCCGGCGGTCATCGCGCCAGCTATCCCGCTTAAATGGACTGACATACAGCTGTTTTCATCTGGTGATCTGGCCAGTAACACACCTCCTGTATTAGAGTGCCCCCATCTGAATGAATGAGTACAGGAGGCTCAGCAGACAGCAGCGTTGTCAGTCTGGAGGGAAAAGGGTAGTGTTATTTATACTAGAAAAATTTATATACACTAACAATTTGAAGCCAAATTTCAGCCAACAGTTTATAAGCACTTATAATAATAGTTGTTTTTCTTTTTGGGATAAGGGTTTTACATGAATAAATAAAAGCTGACCATAGTAAGCACCCTTGTAAGTGAGTGTTAATTTTGACGTCAAATTTAAATTTAGTTTTAGTTCTTAGTCTTTTGACTAAAATGCAATTTTTATAACTAAATCCACATTTTTTTTTTTATAAATAAAACAAAACAAACAAAAATATTGTTTTTTGACAAGTTTCTAGAAGTACAACTTGAAAATATATATAAAAAAAAATTAAAAAACTGTAAACTCGGTTGGCTGTAATTTTTTTCTTTTAGCAACTTAGTAGATGCCCCCTACATATTCTTATGCTGTAGTGCACTGTTCATTTTGACATCAAATTTCAATTTAGTTTTAGTCATAGTCTTTTGACTAAAATACCATGTTAGTTTTACTCGTATTTTAGTCATCTCCATTGTTTTCATTTTAGTAGTATTTTAGTCGTATTTTAGTCGACTAAAATAGTATTAATTTAGTCTACTAAAATTGTATCAATTTAGTCTACGATTTCACAAAGGAAGTGTAAATAGTTAAAAAAAAATACACAGACACCGTAGAAAAAAATCCTTTATTAATAATAAAAAAAAAAAATAATCCAGCGATGTGAATCCACTGTCTCCTATCCAGCGATGGATGATCTCTCCAGCGACGGATGATCAGCGGTCTGGTCCAGCGATGCAGAAGATCCATCCATCCAGAGCGCAGCAGGGGAGCTCCACTCTCCGCTGGACACAGCCCAGCGGAATGACGCGCTGGAGCTGTGACATTTCTTATTTAGGGTAAGCGGCCACCCGTCACGTGACCCCGCCCCCTCTGACGCACCCCGGTCTTTCAGGGTCTTTCCCAGTGACGTACGAGGGTGCGTCAGAGGGGGCGAGTCCCATAGACAAATGTTCGAGTCCCATAGACTTTAACGGGGTTCTAAAGTTCACACGAACATTTGGTGTGTTGGCAAGTTCTGATGCGAACCGAACAGGGGGGTGTTCGGCTCATCCTTAATCTTCAGTGTTCTGGCTGAGGGATTTTACAATATATGGCACCGTCCATTAGCCCCTCAATGCGGCAAAGTCGGCCTGTACTTTTCGCAGAGAAAAAGCCTCAAAGAATTATGGGCCATATCCACAAAAGAGATACTCCGGCGTAAGCCGTCGTATCTCTGGTTCTAACTTTGGAACTGATCCTCAGAAGCAGTTTTCCTAAGTTAGGCAGAAGATCCGACATCTGTAAGGGACTTACACTGCCGGATCTTAGGATGCAGTACCGCATCCGCCACTGGGGGCATTTCGAGTCGAAATGCCTCTTCTAGTATGCAAATTAGCACTTAGGGCGATCCTCAAAGCTTTTGTGCCTAGTTTTTTCGCCGTAAGTGTTAGTTTGCCTGGTGTAAAACTAGGGCTGCTTTTACAAAGTGTAAAGTTAGTCACACCTTGTAAAGGCCCATTCAAGCGACGGCATTTGGTATGCATTCCCGAGGGAGAACTCCGCGGCAATTTGTAAATTCCAAACCGGCATGGGTTCCCCCCCAGGAGCATACCAGGCCCTTAGGTCTGTTATGGGTTGTAAGGAGACCCCCCCTCCGCCGAAAAATCGACGTAGGGGGTCCCCCTACAATCCATACCAGACCCGTATCCAAAGCACACTACCCGGCCGGTCAGGAATGGGAGTGGGGACGAGCGAGCGTCCCCCCCCCTCCTGAGCCGTGCCAGGCCGCATGCCCTCAACATGGGGGGGTTGGGTGCTCTGGGGCAGGGTGGCGCACTGCGGGCCCCCCCACCCCAGAGCACCCTGTCCCCATGTTGATGAGGACAGGACCTCTTCCCGACAACCCTTGCCGTTGGTTGTCGGGGTATGCGGGCAGGGGCTTATCGGAATCTGGGAGTCCCCTTTAATAAGGGGGCCCCCAGATACCGGCCCCCCACCCTAAGTGAATGGATATGGGGTACATCGTACCCCTATCCATTCACCTGTAGGCAAAAAGTAAAAGTTATTAAACACACAACACAAGGGTTTTTAAAATAATTTATTATTCTGCTCCGGATGCCCCCCCTGTCTTCGTTATTAGCTCAATTACCAGGGGGGGCTTCTTCTTCCACTCTCCGGGGGTCTTCTCCGCTCTCCAGGGGGGGTTTCTTCTTCCGCTCTCCGGGGGGGGCTTCTCCGGACTCCGGGGGGCTTCTTCCATCTTCTCCCCTCTTCCGCTGTTGACTCGGCGAACCCCGGTTCTTCTGCAGATGTCCGGTGCCTTCTTCTTCAGCGCTGGCTGCCTGCTATGTTTGTGTGTTAGCTCGATTTCAAACAGGCAGCCGGCGCGGTCTTCTGTGACGTCAGGGTCTTCTGTTCTTCTCCCCTCTTCCGATGTTGCCTCGTCGCCTCTTGTCGCTGCAATGATGGAAGCGCGCCTTGCATCCCATTTATATAGGCATCACCGTCCCATCATGCTCCGGCAGGTACCCACGTGGTGGGTGCCTACCCACGTGCACCCACCACGTGGGTACCTACCGGAGCATGATGGGACGGTGATGCCTATATAAATGGGATGCAAGGCGCGCTTCCATCTTTACAGCGACAACAGGCGACGAGTCAACATCGGAAGAGGGGAGAAGAACAGAAGACCCTGACGTCACAGAAGTCCGCGCCGGCTGCCTGTTTGAAATCGAGCTAACACACAAACATAGCAGGCAGCCAGCGCTGAAGAAGAAGGCACCGGACATCTGCAGAAGAACCGGGGTTCGCCGAGTCAACAGCGGAAGAGGGGAGAAGATGGAAGAAGCCCCCCGGAGTCCGGAGAAGCCCCCCCCCGGAGAGCCGAAGAAGAAACCCCCCCCGGAGAGCGGAGAAGACCCCCGGAGAGTGGAAGAAGAAGCCCCCCCTGGTAATTGAGCTAATAACGAAGACAGGGGGGGCATCCGGAGCAGAATAATAAATTATTTTAAAAACCCTTGTGTTGTGTGTTTAATAACTTTTACTTTTTGCCTACAGGTGAATGGATAGGGGTACGATGTACCCCATATCCATTCACTTAGGGTGGGGGGCCGGTATCTGGGGGCCCCCTTATTAAAGGGGACTCCCAGATTCCGATAAGCCCCCGCCCGCATACCCCGACAACCAACGGCAAGGGTTGTCGGGAAGAGGTCCTGTCCTCATCAACATGGGGACAGGGTGCTCTGGGGTGGGGGGGCCCGCAGTGCGCCCCCCTGCCCCAGAGCACCCAACCCCCCCATGTTGAGGGCATGCGGCCTGGCACGGCTCAGGAGGGGGGGGACGCTCGCTCGTCCCCACTCCCATTCCTGACCGGCCGGGTAGCGTGCTTTGGATACGGGTCTGGTGTGGATTGTAGGGGGACCCCCTACGTCGATTTTTCGGCGGAGGGGGGGTCTCCTTACAACCCATAACAGACCTAAGGGCCTGGTATGCTCCTGGGGGGGGGAACCCATGCCGGTTTTTTCTTTGAAAATTGGCATGGAGTTCTCCCTCAGGAATGCATGCTGAGCGACGCTGTCATTTTCTTTTTAAATTATTTGTTTTCCCGGCGCGTCTTTGTTTTCACCCGTCGCAACTTTAGTGTCCCGTCGCAATCCACAAAGCCGCCCGGCGTCAATTACGTTCGCGCGATGCACGTCGGGAAAATGACGTCACACGCATGCGCAGTACGGCCGGCGCGGGAGCGCGCCTCATTTAAATTGTAAACGCCCCCCGGAGAGGAGGAACGCCTTACGACGGCGGCACTTAAGTTACACGGCTTGAAATTTTTACGTAAGTGCTTTGTGGATCAGGCACTTAGGTAAAAACTTTAAGTCAGTGTAACTTAACTGCTGAAAGTTAAGTTACGCCGCCTGGCTGAGGATTTGGCCCAAAGAGCTCAATTTTGGTCTCATCTGACAACAGCACTTTCTCCCAATCCTTCTCTGAATCATTTAGATGTTCATTGGCATGACTGTACATGTGCCTTCTTGAGGAGGGGGACTCGTTTGGTGAAAGAAAAATGCTGACTATGACCTTTAAAACACCATCCCTACAGTCAAGAGCGAAGGTGGAAACATGATGCTTTGGGGCTGTTTCTCTGCTAAAGGTACAGATCGATTTTGACACATTCAGAGGCCAATGGATGAGGCCATGTATTGTGAAATCTTGGATGAGAACCTTATTCCCTCAGCCAGAATACTAAAGATGGGTCATAGATGGGTCCTTCAGCATGACAATGACCCAAAACACACCGCCAAGGCAACAAAGGAGTGTCTCAAGAAGAAGCACATTAAGGCCCTGGAGTGGCCTAGCCAGTCTCCAGACCTTAATGCTATAGAAAATTTATGGAGGGAGATAAAACTTTGAGTTGTCAAGCGACAGCCAAGAAGCCTTCAGGATTTATAGAAGATCTGTAAAGAAGAGTGGTCCAAAATCTTTCCTGAGATGTATTTTAACCTGGTCACTAACTACAAGAAATGTCTGAGGCCCCGTACACACGACTGGTTTTCTTGTCAGAATTCAGCCAGAAACTCGATGGGAGACGTATTCTGCCGAGAAAACCGGTCGTGTGAACACTTTTCGCCGAGGAAACCGACGAGGATCTCGGGCCAAAAAGAGAACATGTTCTCTATTTCCTCGTTAGTCAATGGGAAAAGTTGGCTCGCCGAGATCCTCGGCGGCTTCACAAGGAACTCGACGAGCAAAACGATGTGTTTTGCCCGTCGAGTTTCTCGGACGTGTGTACGGGGCCTGAGATCTGTGCTTGCCAGCAAGAGTTTCTACACCTAGTACTAAATCATGTTTTGCTTGGGGATCAAATACTTATTTTACTAACTGAACTTCAATCCAATTTATAACATTTGATTATGTGTTTTTTTTTTTTTATGGATTTATGGTTGATATTCTGTCTCTATGATTTCAAAAAGAAGGTAGTGCTGCGCTATGAGTGGGGGATGGGAAAAACGTGTGAGGAAGTGTATATGTAAAGATGGTCTGTCTGTAATTGAAACAGTCCAGACAGAAGTGACATCAAAAAATGATCAGTGAACTGACTGACAAAGGTGTATCATTCTG
Source organism: Rana temporaria (assembly GCF_905171775.1). Lineage (NCBI taxonomy): Eukaryota > Metazoa > Chordata > Amphibia > Anura > Ranidae > Rana > Rana temporaria. The sequence goes on along the minus strand of NC_053497.1, from coordinate 73,608,766 downwards.
AACAATGGTGCAAATTAAATATAACTTCATAGTCTCTTCATGGTACAGTGAAATACAGTAAAATAATATAATACTGCAAATAAAAATATCCAATGTGCATAACACAACACCCAAGTGGCTGGGATAAGCTAAGATAAACAGTCCATGCAGCAGAGCTTAAAGGTATGACAAGAAAGGGAAATTGAATGGATAATCAAAAGTCCAAAATTAAATAAAGGTGCTGGTGTGGATCCCAACATATAACGTGAGGAAAGGATGGATATCCAGTGATCCCTTCAAGGTGAGTGAGGATGTCCCCTTACCTTTCTGCTGTAAGGTAACAGCATAAAGATCCAAACGCACTTTCTGGTCGTATCTGTATGAGTTGTTATCCGAATGGACTGTAATTCAAAGAAACACAGGTCCCTCTTGATAGTCACGTCTCAGGATTGACAATGACTCGCACCCGGAGGGATAAAGTACCAATAGTGTAATACCGTTTAAAAAGGTTTATTCAACAGAAAGATTACATAAGGGTACTCACATATCTTAAGATAAAATCAGGCATATAAAAAAAGGGGGAAGTGGTTCGCCAACGTCACCTCCGGTACCTCTCTTTAAGACACTCTTACGCGTATTCGTCACTACACGTGACTTCCTCAGGAGTGGAGTATGATTTAAAATACCCTTATAATAAAAACAATTATAGACCCTTCATTTCTTTTTAGGTGGGCAAACTTACAAAATCTGCAGGGGATCAAATAACTATTTTCCCCACTTGAATGTTTGAATAAATTAGTTATGAGCAAATCATTTTGAATAGAAACCCAACACACACAAACAGTTACTGCCAAAGCACTGTGGGGTTGATTTATTAAAATTGGAAAGTGAAAAATCTGGCACAGCTCTGCAAAGAAACCAATCAGCTTCCAGGTTTTTGTCAAAACTTAATTGAACAGGCTAAAGTTAGAAGCTGATTTGCTACCATGCAAAGCTGCACCAGATCTAGATGCTAGCCTATTTAATAAAAAGGGCCTAAATTAACACAGCACAACTTAATGTACAAAAACAATGTCATAAAAAATATATCCATGCGTTCAATGCCTCTTAAATGTAACCATTTCATTTGCATTTTATTTAAATGTATGTTTTCACATAATTAAATCCACAACTCATTCCACGCATGTCAAAATGAAATAGAAGACTGACAAAAATGTGAAATAGTTTTCACAGCCATGTAAGCTATGTTCTCCCCCAGTTCCTGGTGTTTCTTTGGCTTGTTTTTAATATATTTTCATAAACTTAACAGTGGATAGCCATTTGCAAACAGCCATACACATTACATTCCATGTGTTGCTTGTCCATGTAGTGTTACATTCCTTACCACTGTCTGCCGATTTATCACCATAACAAACTACATGTGTTTTTCTTGTAGATACAATCTGAGAGTGATAACATCAAACCATTTCATTGCTGACAATAAAATTAGATGAGTGCAGGATTTTCTGAAGTTGTTTATAAATCAGGAGCTTTAAGTTATCCTGAAGTTTTCCAACAGTAAAGGTTGGGTTGCATGGGGCACTTAACCTCCCTGGCGGTATGATTATTTCAGATTTTTGGTGCTAAAAACGGTACCATTATTTTTGCATGGAAATTTGGCGTTTTATACTGTAGGCCTGCAATTCTTAGGAATAACTTACTTAAATCTGTCCAAACAAGAGTCTAGTAGACATCCCAGGTATTATAAAGTTTGAAACACAAAATCATACATTTTAATATAATAAACAACTATAAATAAGTATAACAAATAATATTATTATAATAATAATAAAAATTATTCAATCAAATCAAAAACACTGAAATTTGCTCAGTTGCAGAATTGTCGCTGTCATTACTTTCAGTGTTTGATGACGAATTTCCCCACAAATCGCTATCACTCAAATTCTGCAAGTGATTGTAATTTATTATTACTGTCTAGCTGGTCTAAACCCACTTTTGGCATAAAGGGACACTTTTTGGTTGCTATGGACAATCTCCAGTTTCCAGACAAAAAAAAATGTATAATATAAAAGTGCATGCAGGACACTTTGCAGGACACTGCTGTTCCTAATCACTAGGAACAACCTATCTCTCTCTACTCCCCTGTCAGAACGGGGATCTGTTTCTTTACATACACAGATCCCCATTCTGGCTCTCTGTGGAGCGATCGTGGGTGGCCGCACATTGGCTCCGGCCTCTAAAGCTTCTAAAAAGGGGCCGACGTACAATGACCGCGATTCGCGCAGCCATGCCAACCTGCTGCAGTACAACTGCAGGGGCTGGTCGGCGAGTAGTTAAATACCAACTGGCAGCAGACAGAGGATGAGCTCACAGTGTCTCTCATTTCTTGTCAGAAGCACTGAGATCAATAGACAGCTGGGAGCCTTGTCCAATAAAAATGCTGCAGTGGAGGCTGTCCTCTCACTGCAGTGTCATAGAAGGGGGGCATGTGTCTAAAAGACAAATTCTCCCTTCTAGCCCCGCCCTCTTAACTAGAAGGAAAAAACATTGGTTTATGGGTATAGGATTTACCCATAATCCCATGTTTTTCAGGTGCTATAGCGTTAAGAATAGTGCCTGCAATCCGCCCTAAAAGTTCTGCTCCACTGTCTCCAGTGTGAAAGCCCGAGGGCTTTCACACTGGAGCAATGTGCTAGCAGGACAGTAAAAAAGTCCTGCTAGCTATCTTTGGAGCGGTGAAGGAGCAGTGTGTATACCGCTCCTACCACCAATGCTGTTCATTGAAATCAATGGGACAGTGCGGCTATACCGCTTCAGCAGCGCATTGCGGGCAGGTTTAACCCCTTCTCAGCCGCTAGCGGGGGTTAAATGCACCACGCTAGCGGCCGAAATGCGCCGCAAATCTGCCCATAGCGTTGGCAGTAAAAATAGTGGCATTTTACCACCAGCACTATGGGTGGCTCAGTGTGAAAGGGGTCTTAGGAGGGAGAATGGGACTCTGCTGCCTGCTGAAAAGGTACTGTTTTAATCAAGCTAAATCATATATTGTTATGCTATATGTTATAACATAATAATTTATTATTTATCTATTTACTGTGAAATTACTGGTTTGAGGTTACAACTTCAAACTTCAGTAATTTGTCCGTTAAGCCACCTGCTTGAGTACAGTTTTTGAAAATATAGTAAATCACCTTAAAAACAATATATAATAATTATTTGTATATTACTTACGTGTGGTAATTAGGAAGAGAGAATGGGATATGGTCGTGTTTAAGCTGCCATCATCCTAAATACATAAAACTGAACACGTGAACCAAAGTGCAAGATAGGAGCAGCCCCCTTGGACTTTTTAGGCAGAAATGATATAGAGGTAGTAGTTATAGTAAAAGGCAATAAAATGCAACTTTTATTAAATACAAATACTTATGGTAATTAACCACTTGCAACACAGGCCAATTCTGACACTTCTCTCCTACATGTAAAAATCATAATTTTTCTGCTAGAAAATTACTCAGAACACCCAAACATTATATATAATGTTTTAGCAGACACCCTAGGGAATAAAATGGTGGTTGTTGCAACTTTTTATGTTACACGGCATTTGGGGGGAAAAACAGTTTCATGAATATAAAAAAATAAAAAATAATTCAAGATATTAACAATAACTTACAAAGCCATCCACAACATGACCCCCAGCTACATCACTAACCTAGTCTCAAAATACCAACCTAATCATTCTCTTCGCTCCTCCCAGGACCTCCTGCTCTCTAACTCCCTTGTCACATCATCCCATGCTCGCCTTCAGGACTTCTCCAGAGTCTTTCCCATCCTCTGGAATGCTGTACCCCAATCTGTCCGACTTTCTCCTACTTTGTCCACTTTCAGACAATGCCTGAAAACTCATCTCTTCAGAGAAGCCTATCTGGCACCTACCTAACAACTGTACATTTACTTTATCCATCAGCACATCCCCCACAGTTATTACCTCTTGTATCTCTTGACCTTCTCTCTTAGATTGTAAGCTCTAAGGAGCAGGGCCCTCTGATTCCTACTGTATTAAAGTGTATTGTCCCTGGGGACCATCGGGCCCCAAAGTGCTGCATAAACTGTTAAATAAATCCTATATAATAATAATAAATAACAATAATAAAGTTAGCTCGATTTGTATAATGTGAAAGATGATGTTACCCCAATTAAATAGATACCTAACATGTCACACTTTAAAATTGCGCACACTCCTAGAAAGGCGCCAAACTTTGGTACTTAAAAATTACCATAGCACTTTAAAACTTTTTACAGGTTACATGTTTAGAGTTACAGAGGAGGTCTAGTGCTAGAATTATTGCTCTCGCTCTAACGTTCGCAGTGTATGTAACCTGTGTGCATCTGGCTCTGATACTAGCCAGTGCCTCACCAGCCACTGACCTCACCGCACATCCCTGGTCAGAAGAAACTACAGCATGCAGCAGGGGGGAAAGGTATTCAACATACCTGGAAGTGTGGAATACCTACTGCAGCGATGGAGACAGCAAAGCAGTGATAGAGGTAATCGGTCACAATAAATGTAAATGTACACACCCCAAGTTTTCTGGCACAGTACGGTGTGCACTGGAGGAAGACTAACCCTATTAGTGGCAGGGTTTATCTGTTCTGAGTCCTGGCTCCTGGACGGGTCCAAGTCCAACCCTAAAGAAGCACTTGCCACTTGATATGTGATGGTGCTGGCCAGGGCTCAAGTCCTGCGGGAACGCGTGGGAACGGAGTTCCTGCACTTTTTTCACAGCAGGAACTCAGTTCCCTTTGCAGGACTAGAGCAGCCAATAGCATCTGAGCCACCCGAGCCAATCCTTCACTAAGCGGCGTTGCCCAGCTCGAGTCACTGTCAGGGGCAGACGAACCTTAGTAATCCTTTATGTTACTGGCCACTTCCTGTATATGGATTCATCAGGTAGTGTGCGGGTATTCCGTCACTTCCTCGATGCCGCAATGTCTCCTGGGAACAATGACAAATGCTCCCAGAAGACATTACAGAGGTCTGCCGCGAGTTATCACAGGATTTAGAAAGAACTTGCTTCTTTCTAAATCCCGCGATAACTTGCGGCAGACCTCCGCAATGTCTCCTGGAAACAATGACAAAAGCTCCCAGGAGACATTGCGGCATCGAGGAAGTGACGGAATACCTGCACACTACACGATGAATCCATATACAGAAAGTGGCCAATAACAAAAGATTACTAAGGTACAGTGGATCGAAAAAAAAAACATGCGGTTTAGTAATTATGCATATGAGCGTATCATTTTTTTTTTTGGTGGGGAAGTGGATCTTGGGTGGGTGTTCCAACACTTTTTTCCCCAGGACTTGACCCCTGGTGCTGGCATAATGGCAGGTAAAAGCATGGAGATTTACAGGTAGCATGATATGGAACATAGGAAGTGGAGAAAATCAGGAGGTGGAGCATATGCAGATACATTAGTTGATGTATTCATTTTGAAGACAAATAAGCTTTTTTATTGCAAGGGACGTTTCTCTTAGCTCTAAAACATGGTGAGAATTCACTGTGAAACGTATACTCAGTCACTTGCAAGAATAAATAAATACACAAATAATAAAATAAATACATTTATAAAATAAAAACAGTATTTCACTTGCACATGATTGGATGCTGGACATCAGCAGAGTTTCACCTCATTCACTAAGTTAAAGAAAAAATCCCTTGGAAATTGATTTGCCTTTAGTAAATCAACCCCACAGAGTTTCCTCCGTCCTCTTCATGCTCAGTGAGCATTGGATAATGCTGGGGACTGAGACTGTGATGTATCCATTGCCAGACAGTCAATGGTCGCTTTATATACAGTTTCTCCTGTCCATGGACTGTAACAAACGGGAAAAAACAGGCTTTTTTTTTTTTTTTTACAAACTGACAGTAAAAAATACAGTTGGTTGGCAACCCTGCAACGTTCCCTCTCTTCCTGAACACACCAAAAGCTGACGTTGTTTTTTTTTTTTTCAGGAGCTTATTTTAAAGCTGTCTGCTATCTAGACCTCATACAGAAGCATTTCACAGCTCATTGAATCCAATGCCCTAAGGTTGTTAAGAACTGACAGTGGAGTTTGTCAGTTCAGAAGCCGAGTTGTTGCCTGTAGGTTACACATTGTCACCTCTGCTCGTTAATATAAGATCAGTAGTTTGCAAAAAAACTGTGACACATTAGCACGTGTTTACAATATTGTTCTCTTATTCCTGTGAGGTGACGTTTCAACAGCTACTCAATATTTTGATGAATAACTGTCATATGGTTATTTTAATAATGTAAAGGGTGAATCTGACCAAAACTGGCAATTGCTTTCACTTCTTGGATGAAGAGTTGGTGATACATCATCACTTGAGTTCCTCGGCATGCATTCTTCTGTAGACGACAATATGAAGTATTCCTGCTTTATTTTTTGTAGTTTACAATTATTCATAGCTCCCAACTGTCCCTGATTTCGAGGGACTGTCCCTGATTCGGAACAATGTCCCTCTGTCCCTCATTCCTCCTCATTTGTCCCTCATTTTGGTCTAATCTATATAGTTGTATATAAAATGCACTTTTTAGCTTTCAAAAAGTTTTTCCCAGAGCTATTTATCCAAATTCTAAATAGCTGCATTTGTAAATTTTAGAAGCCAATATAAAGGAATTGTAGTGATAAAAAAAAAAAACTTACATAGTTACATAGTTAGTCAGGTTGAAAAAAGACACAAGTCCATCAAGTTCAACTATAAGAAATAAAATAATAATAATATCATACAATCCCATATACCCAATTCTATACCCACAGTTGATCCAGAGGAAACCAGATACGTTTAAATTAGGCTAAGATACGGCGTAAGTCTCCTACGCCGTCGTATCTTAGGGTGCATATTTACGCTGGCTGCTAGGTGGCGCTTCCGTTGATTTCGGCGTAGAATATGCAAATGAGCTAGATACGCCAATTCAGAAACGTACGTGCGCCCGGCGGATTTTTTTACGTTGTTTACCTAAGGCTTTTTCCGGCGTAAGGTTACTCCTGCTATATGAGGAGTATCCAATGTTAAGTATGGACGTCGGGACAGCGTAGAATTTTGCGTCGTTTACGTCGTTTGCGTAAGTCATTCGCGAATAGGGCTTTGCGTTAATTACGTTCACGTCGAAAGCATTGACTATTTGCGACGTGATTAGGAGCATGCGCACTGGGATACGTTCACGGACGGCGCATGCGCCGTTCGTTAGAGACGTCATTTACGTGGGGTCATGTTTTATTTACATAAAACACGCCCACCTCTTCAGAATTTGAATTTGGCGCGCTTACGCCGGTAGATTTATGCTACGCCGCCGTAACTTAGGGTGCAGGTTCTTTGTGAATCCAGCCCCAGCCTCACTAAGATACGCTACGCCCGCACAAACTTACAGCGGGCTATCTGAATCTAGCCCATACTGTATATGTGTCCAGAAGACATTGCAGTGTTTCCTTTGATAGCAGTGTTATAGATAGATAGATAGATAGATAGATAGATATCATAGATAAGATAGATAGATATCATAGATAAGATAGATAGATATCATAGATAGATATCATAGATATCATAGATAGATATCATAGATATCATAGATAGATAGATAGATAGATAGATAGATAGATAGATAGATAGATAGATATCATAGATAGATATCATAGATATCATAGATAGATATCATAGATATCATAGATAGATATCATAGATATCATAGATAGATATCATAGATATCATAGATAGATAGATAGATAGATAGATAGATAGATAGATAGATATCATAGATGGATAGATAGATAGATAGATAGATAGATAGATAGATAGATAGATAGATAGATAGATAGATAGATAGATAGATAGATAGATATCATAGATAGATAGATAGATAGATATCATAGATAGATATCATAGATAGATAGATAGATAGATATCATAGATAGATATCATAGATAGATAGATATCATAGATAGATAGATAGATAGATAGATAGATATCATAGATAGATAGATAGATAGATAGATAGATATCATAGATAGATAGATAGATATCATAGATAGATAGATAGATAGATATCATAGATAGATAGATAGATAGATAGATATCATAGATAGATAGATGCCTCAATGAGCACTAAATCTAAACAACAAAAATGTCTCAATCTAACTACCAAATTTGTATTTGTTACAACAGATAAAAGAAGAGGGTACAAGGAGTCATCCTTTTCAATGGGTAGAACTTGTGGAGGGTTGGGTAATTTAAAAAAAAATCCTTCCGAGAACTGTTAGCTATCATTGGCAAGAATCCCTTTAACTTGTGAGGTTTCTATTGCCCTGATCTTGAAAAGGTAGCCCCAGGGCAGGAATGTCATTTTGTATCACACGGCACAGGTGTGATCTGCTCTAGAAATGACACCAGTTCCAGTGGATGGGAAAAAGCAGCCTAATGACTCAGACAAGGGCCTTAAAGTGTTACTAAACCCAGGAGCCTGCATTCACTATATCTGAACTCCCACAGTACACAGAACATAGAAATGCAATCGTTTTAGTAAATAAAAACTGCTAAATATCTTTTCTCATCATCATTATATAGCAGTATTGTGACTTATACTGTATCAGTGTCTGGTTAAAGCTTGCAGGAGGAGTTTTTATTCTACTCTGACTGCTCTATGAGGCTGCAGGACCCCTGACACTCTGTCTGGACAGCCTGATCCTGTACAGATCACATGCACCCTCCCAAGGAAAAGTTCCCTAACAATACACACCAAACTATAGCACGTGCAGACTGACTCCACAGGCTCTGTCTTATCAGGAGATAGTTAGGGAACAGTGGGAGAAGGGGGGGGGATCAGAGAAGACAGGATCAAACAGTTTTTTTTTCACAATTCAGAGGATTAACCCCTTAGGTTCCACAGTGAGTATAACAGACATGCTTCACTGCAAATACAGACTGATTTTACTGTTGTGGGTTAACACTTTAACTCTAATAAATAACAGCCCTCCATACAAGTTCCCTCTGAGGCACAATGAGAAAATGAGCACAGTATGGTGTTGTAAAATCAGTTTAATGATTACAATATCAAAATATAAATTGAAACAATGCAGAGACCCCTGGCATGTGTAACAGGCGCTCGATCGCGCCGTATTGAGTTCCGCGCTGAAACACATATGGCGACCGCGCAATGACGTCATCGCGTGCGTTCCAGCCTGGAGCGCGGAAGTGCGCCACGGATCACCGCTGGTTACTACATGCAGCGGTCAGCTGCCTATAAAAGCTTCTAGTCCCATTTAGATCAATTATTGTTGGCCCTAGCCGGCTTGGCTATAATCAAACTACAGATACCATCCATCCCCAAGCTGCAGACTATGCCACGCTGGACCCATATCAACATCTAGCTACACTGGATCCATGTTGCCATACATATTGCCAATGCTGGGGACACCTTAAAGATATCTTCCTCCAGAAGACTCTGCACTATAAAAATCCTATTGCTGCTATCCTATTGCTGCAATCCGATTGTTGCTTTGGATTTGCCACCGCGTGGCCGCGCACACTCCCCTGCCGCGAGCTCCGTGCCCACGGGACCCACGGACTCGATGTCCGCCTATGTCCCACGATTGTGTCATGGAGCTGCAGAACAGGGAGATGCCTGTGTAAACAAGGTATTTCCCTGTTCTGTCTTGTGACAGGACACTGATCTACTGCTCCCTATCATCTGGAGCAGTAATCAATGTCGTGTCAATGGTAGCCCAGCCCCCACACAGATAGAATCACTCCCTAGGACACACTTAACCCCTTCATCGCCCCCTAGTGGTTAACCCCTTCTCTGCCAGTGTCATTTACACAGTAATCAGTGCATTTTTATAGCACTGATCGCTGTATAAATAACAATGGTTCCAAAATAGCGTGAAAAGTGTCCAATGTGTCCACCATAATGTAGCAGTCACGATAAATATCACAGATCGCTGCCATTACTAGTAAGAAAAAAATATATTAATAAAAATGCCATAAATCTATCACCTATTTTGTAGACACTTTAACTTATGCGCAAACCAATCAATATACGCTTATAGCGAATTTTTTACCAAAAATATGCATACATATCGGCCTAAACTGAGAAAGAAACTTGTTTTTTTATATATATTTTGGGGATATTTATTATAGTAAAAAGTAACAAATATTTATTTTTTTTTCAAAATTGTCGCTGTTTTTTTGTTTATAGCGCAAAAAATAAAAACCGCAGAGGTGATCAAATACCACCAAAAGAAAGCACTATTTGTGGGAAAAAAATGCGATGTAATGCCGAATCGCAAAAAATGTCCCGGTCATTGGGCAGCCAAATCCTCAGGGGCTGAAGTGGTTAATGACTAACTCATGTTCTTAACAATGGTTAGGATAAGCTGTCATAGGGAGTTCATTGGAGTGCAAAGAGTCAGCTGACTTAATGCCTAATGCAGGCCATAGACAGTGATAATTTATTTCCTGCAACCACAGGTGCAGTTCCTCCAGAGATTAGTAAATGAGGCAAAGCTTCACTTTGCAAAGAATACCCAATCACATGCAAGGAAAATGAAAAAAAAAATGCATTTTTGCTTGCACATGATTGGATGATGGAAGTCAGCAGAGCTTCTGCTCATTTACTAAGCTTTGGAGAAGCTGCAGATGGTTGGCCTAAATGTATTCAAAATAAAAAACACCGCACAAGGGACATGTGAGAGGATGCCTTGGTCATTTCCACTTATTAGGAGTGCCCAGCTATGCCCATCCTTTCCATCCGGCTTCTCCATTCACAGAAGCTGGTGCTTACAGCGGAATGGTCTGGCACAGTCAGGCACTATTGATGAGTGCAAATCACAGCAACTATTATATATAAGAATCATTTAAAAATACTTTACATTCCTTTTAAAGAAATATAGGAATGAAAAGAGTCTTTGTAAAATCATTATACACTATTGCTTTGGGGTAACACATGTTGTATTGCTCAAATGTATAGGCTGCCATAACACAACACACTATAAGCATTTAGCTAACACAACACAATAGTGTAAATGGACCCTAAGGGTTGAGGTAACATGCAGAATTTCAGATATATTTTTGCATGTTATCAGAACACACCTCTTAGTGCAGTGGCACTTATTTGAAAGGCATAAGCCCCATACACACTATGGCCCGGATTCACAAAGCACTTACGCCGACGTATCTACAGATACGCCGCGTAAGTGTAAGTATGCACCGTCATATCTATGCGCCGTGCCCATAAACTGAGATACGCCTGAAAATAGGCTTCATCCTACACCGTCGTATCGTGGGCTCATATTTACGCTGGGCGCATTTGCCGCTCCCATTGATTTTCTATGCACATATGCAAATGAGGGAGATACTCCGATTCACGAACGTACTTGCGCCCGGCGCATAATATATACGCGATTTGCGTAAGTCGTACGTCCGGCGTAAAGTTATTCCCCATATAGGAGGCGCAACTCATGCAAAGGTATGGACCAGGGAACACAAGCCGTCGTATCTTTGGTCGTTTACGTTGTACGTGAATATGACTAGGCGTAGGTTACGTTCACGTCGTAGGCAGTGATCCGTCGTATCTTAGGGAGTAGTTCCGACGTGATTCTGAACAGGGATGCGGCCACAGGACGGCGCATGCGTCGTTCATTTTAAGTACTTCTATGACGCTTGGCCCATCATTTGCATGGGTTCACACCTCATTAGCATGGCTCATGCCCACTTCCACCTACGCTGGCTTACGCCGAGGTAACCCAGCGTATCTTTAAGAGCGAGTGGGAGCAAGTGCTTTGTGAATCCAGTGCTTGCCTCTGTGCGCTGCGCCGGCGTAGCGTAAAATAGACATGCTACGGCGGCATAAATTTGCGCCGATGTATGTGAATCCGGGCCTATTAGTTTTCCTGCAGGTTTTTCTCTTTAGGTTTACCAAAATCATCTAATATGAGGTCAAACCTTAAAGTGGAGTTCCACCCATAAATATAACATTACATCAGTAGTTTTAAAAAAATGTCATTAGTCCTTTACAAATTTTTCTTTTTTTTTAGATGCCTTCAAAGTGTTGTTGCTATGCAGAATCCTTAATCTTCCCACTTCCTGCACCTAGGTGCTTAATGCTTCCTAACCTACACCGCACAGACTCCTGGGAATGTAGTGGGTGTAACTTTCCAGGAGTCTGTGCACTCCCCAGTCTCAAAGAATCATGTGACTTGGACAGTACAGGTGCTGAAACCTGATCTGACACTGCTTGTGCAGCACTGAGCATGTTTCGAGATCTGCAAGGCTGAAATCCAGGAAGGCATACAGTCTGGCTTCATGATGCCCACACTTAAGATGGCCCCAGTCAATTTCTATTTTATAAAGTGTCTAAATGCTGTAACAACCTAACAAAACGGACCTTAGTTTACAGACTAACTTTACTAGAATACATTAAGCTTGTGTATTACAGGGGTATTTATATTTAAAAAGTGAAATTGTGTCCGGAACTCCGCTTTAAGAGTTTCAATTTGTATGCAATCAGGCAGGCCCTTGCACTACATGGTTTTGGTAAACCTGAAGAGAAAAACCTCCAGGAAAACTGATAGTGTGTATGGGGCTTAACAGAGAAAACCCTTGGTCCATTCCACCCCCTTGCTGTGAGTGACATGTTATTTACATATCATGCACTAGCTATTATAGATCAGCACTATGGCAGTATTTTAGAAAGGATGAGAGTGGTTTTACATCCACTTTAACATTACCATATTTTCCGGTGTATAAGACGACTTTCTACACCCAAATCATGCTGCCAAAATAGGGGGGGGGGGTCTTATACGCCGGGTGCAGAGGCCGTCCGGGTGATCGGTACCTGTTAAGGAGGACACCGGATAGAGGAGAAGCCCGCCAAACCCATGTTTAAATGCCTGGTGCCTCGGTACTGCTATTGCGGTCCTCAGGTGCTCGGCAATGCTGTGTATACAGTGCACGCCGCTCAGCCAATCCTGGCGGCGATGCACTCTGTTGCTGAATGAAGCCTGCTCGGATTGGTGCGGCGCAGGCTGATGATGTCACAGCCTCTGCCAATCAGAGCAGGCTTTGCATCTATCAACCATCTAGTCAAATGCATTGCCTGCCGTGATTGGCTCAGCGGTGCACACTGATGCACACAGTAGTCTGAACTGAATTATTAGGGTATTAACATATTATACTTCAGTCTTCTACTACAAAATCATTATTATCATATACTGCAGTCTTCTACTACAAGTATAAAGCCCTACATCAAAAGTTTTATGGTACCTTTAAATCAAATCTGATAGTTTATTTTATGTATCTGATTATTTTTTTTAAATGGTGGTGTTGTCTCGGAAACGGGTAGTCTTATACGGTGAGTATAGCCCAAAACCCAAGTTTTCACTGGAAACATAGGGGGTCGTCTTATACGCCCAGTTGTCTTATACGCCGGAAAATACGGTACTTTAATTAATTAATGTTTAAAGTGAACCTTCGGTAATTTTTAAATCTTCTGCCCTTGTTGTTTTACCTTTGGATAGTAAAACGTTTTTTTTTTCTGCCAGTAAATACCTTATACAACGCACTTCCTGTTTCTTGTCTGGTAAAAAGCCTAGGCTTATGACATCATGCACAGCTCTCTCTCTCTCAGGCCTCGTACACACGACCGAGTTTCTCGGCAAAAAACAGCAAGAAACTTGCTGGGAGATATTTTTTTGCCGAGGAAACCGTGTGTACATTTTCGTCGAGGAAACTGTCGAGAAACTCGACGAGCCAAAAAGAGAGCAAGTTCTCTATTTCCTCGACGGGAATGGATCAACTTGCCTTGTCGAGTTCCTCGACAGCCTAACAAGGAACTCGACAAGGAAAATTATGTGTTTCGCCCGTCGAGTTCCTCGGTCGTGTATACGAGGCTTCACTCTTGTGAGAGTTTGCTAAGAAGCGAGGGGGATGAGTTATTATAAGAGGGCCAATGAGAGCTGCAGGACTGCAGAGCTGGAGGTGTGTGTCTGTGTAAATCCAGGAAAAGAACAGGTATCAGCTTCCGCTGCCCACAGTTAAAATGGTTGCAGCCAGACCCAGTGGAGGGAGATTTCTGCAGTATGATTGTCAAGTATAGAATCACAGTATATATAAAATAATATGCAAAGTGGTTGGAGGGAAGCTTGAGAATGGCAAAGATGTTTTTATTACAAATTATGTGAGCAGACTGGAGTTCCATTTGAAAATGTTTTTTGAACAAGGCTACAAGTATTATACTATACTGGAGCGATCGGAGTGATCATTTAGGCTGACAAAGCTTTGTCTCTGTTGCCTGGTGCGCTATTACTTCTCTAAGAACAATACAATTCCAGAATGAAAATGTTCAGTTAACTGTTAAATATCCTCATCAATTAAAAGATCATTTTCAAATCTGATGGATGAGTTGAAATGATGCAATTCAATGTGACCAGCAAGCGGAAGGGCAGTCTTACTCCCACATAGACACTCGGCAGATAAATGTTTAAATGAACTCACCAATTTTCAAACAGAAGTGTTTAAATATTAATGAGGCAAGTATAGAGTAGACTTCCGTGGTGATGAAGCTCTTATAGGTTATAGCTGCACTCAATGTTCAGTTCAAGTAAATGCAAAACTTTATTTTTAGTTTTGAATAACGTGGAGAGGGATTAGAACACCTGTCAGTTTTTATTGTTGTCTTTGCCCCCATTAGGGAGATTCACCCTCTCTATTTCTCCTGTTTACCTTTATCACCAAAAGTAAAAGGAAATCCCAACTTTTGGGTTGTCCCCTGAACAGGGATAGAGGGGAAACGCTCCAGTGGAGACACAAGTTCTGGTGACCCTATGGGACAAAAAGTGAAGGGAAATCTCCACTATGGGACATAGATGGCTAAAGAAATTGGCATGGCTTATAACCCTCCCGTACTGTATCCAAAAAGAGTTTTGCCTTTAGATCTATTTTAGGCTTTTCAATCAATTACAAGTTTGCACTTTTTATATTATTTAGAAGCCAAATTGGACTTTAATCTTCACTCCAGCCTGCAAAATGGTGGGTAGGAATTTTGGGCCAGATTCAGATACAATTACGTTGCTCCACGGCAGCGTAACGTATCTGATTTACGTTACACCGCTGCAGGTTTACAGCGTAAGTGCCTGATACTCTTACCTGTAAACTTGCGGCGGTGTAACCTAAATTCGCTCGGCGCAAGCCCGCCCAATTCAGATGGGGCGGGCACCATTTAAATTAGGCGCGTTCCCGCGCCGAACGTACTGCGCATGCTCCGTCGGGTAAATTACCCAACGTGCATTGCGCTAAATGACGTCGCATGGACGTCATTTGTCTCGACGTTAACGTAAATGGCGTCCAGCGCCATTCACGGACGACTTGCGTAAACGACGTGGTTTTTTAAATTTCGACGCAGGAACGATGGCCATACTTAACATGGCTTAGAACAACTAGGGCTCAGCCCTAATTTTACGTGGCGTAACTCGACGGAAACAACGTAAAGTTAGATCGACGGGCAGCGCGGACGTTCGGGGATCGCCGTAACTAGTCATTTGCATATTCTATGCCGACCGCAATGGCCTCGCCACCTAGCGGCCGGCCTAGAATTGCATCCTTAAGATCCGACAGCGTAATTCAATTACACCTGTCGGCTCTTAGGGCTAGCTATGCGTAACTGATTCTATGAATCAGTCGTATAGTTAGGACGGCCGTAACACAGAGATACGACGGCGTATCAGGAGATACGCCGTCGTATCTCTTTTGTGAATCTGGCCCTTTGTTGCTAAATGACCGGGCCACTTTTTTCGATTCGGCACTGTGTCGCTTTAACTGACAATTGCGCGGTTGTGCGACGTAACTCCCAAACAAAATTGACGTCTTTTTTTTCCACCCACAAATAGAGCTTTCTTTTGGTGGTATTTGATCACCTCTGTGTTTTTTTTTTTTTTTTCACTATAAACAAAAATAGAGCGACAATTTTGAAAAAAAATCATTTTTAACTTTTTGCTATAATAAATATCCCCAAAAAATATATAAAAATATCATTTTTTTTTCTCAGTTTAGGCCGATACGTATTCTTCTACATATTTCTGGTAAAAAAATCACAATAAGCGTTTATTGATTATTTTGCGCAAAAGTTATAGGCCCGGATTCAGAAAGGAGATACGACGGCGGCCCGTCGTATCTATGCGGGCCGTCGTATCTATGCGACTGATTCATAGAATCAGTTACGCATAGATTTCCCTAAGATCCGACCGGTGTAAGTGTCTTACACCGTCGTATCTTAGGCTGCATATTTACGCTGGCCGCTAGGTGGCGCTTCTGTATATTTACGCTAGGAATATGCTAATTAGGTATTTACGCCGATTCAGAAATGTACGTACGGCCGGCGCATTTTTTTACGTCGTTTACGTTAGGCTTTTTCCGGCATAAAGTTACCCCTGCTATATGAGGCGTAGCTAATGTTAAGTATGGACGTCGTTCCCGCGTCGAGTTTTGAAAATTTTACGTCGCTTGCGTAAGGGCTGTACATAAGTTACGTTCACGTCTAAAGCATTGATGATTTGCGGCGTAATTTCGAGCACACAGCTCTCCCCGTTCTTCAGCTCTGGGGACCAATCTCGGGAATCCAGCGGCGATCAGGTCTGCGAGTCCCGCGGCCGTGGTCACAGAGCTTCGGATCGGGTCGCGTGCACGTGCCCGCGGCGCGCGCGACCCCACGGCTGGGCTTAAAGGGCAACGTACATATACGTTGATGTGCCCAGCCGTGCCATTCTGCCAACGTAAATCGGCGTGAAGGGGTCCTTCAGTGGTTAAGTGGTTAATAAAATTTTAAAAATATATGTCTATTATTATTATACATGATTTATATAGTGCCACAGTTTGCACAGGGCTTTACAACAGTAGGGCCAATGTACAATTACAATACAATTCAATACAGGAAGAATCAGAGGGCCCTGCTCGTTAGAGCTTACGATTATCATTTTAAATATACATTAAATTGGCTACAGGCTCAATTCACAAAATTTTAACCATTTGGCCTATTAGTCACTAATTACAGCATCAGAACCAATAAGAGCTGAAAATAGCTATCACATTTCTGAAAAAAATTCTGATTGGTATAGCAAATGACAATGGGCTAGATTCAGGTAGGGGCATGCATAGTTACGGCGGCGCAGCGTATCGTATTTACGCTACGCCGCCGCAACTTACAGGAGCAAGTGCAGTATTCACAAAGCACTTGCTCCGTAAGTTGCGGGGGCGTAGCGTAAATGTGGCCGGCGTAAGCGCGCGTAATTCAAATGTGGAAGGGGGGGCGTGTTTTATGTTAATCTATGATGACCTGACGTGATTGACGTTTTGTACGAACGGCGCATGCGCCGTCCGTGGACATAACGCCAGTGTGCATTGCTCCCAAGTACGCCGCAACGACGTATTGGTTTCGACGTGAACGTAAATTACGTCCAGCCCTATTCGCAAACGACTTACGCAAACGACGTAAAGAATTCAAATTTCAAAGCGGGAACGACGTCCATACTTAACATTGGCATCCTAATAGCAGGAGTAACCTTTCGCCGAAAAAGCCTAACGTAAACGACGTAAAAAAATTGCGCCGGGCATACGTACGTTTGTGAATCGGCGTATCTAGGTCATTTGCATATTCTACGCCGAAAACAACGGAAGCGCCCCTAGCGGCCAGCGTAAAAATGCACACAATTATACCCAGCCGCATTCAAGTTACGTCGGCGGAGGAAGCCTGTTTTTTCGACGTATCTGCCTTGGAGAATCGGCGTAAAGATACGCCGGCGCAGATTTGAAACCTGAATCTAGCCCAATGTGTTTTAGCTTGTGAATTAAACTAAAGGGATTCTGAAACGGGAAGTAATTTAAAATCCAGACTGATGCATGTATGTGTTTGTGAATGTTTGTGTGTATTTTTAAATTGGGCATATATTGAGAAGTCTCTGTAAATCACATAGTATATTTCAGAAGTGGATATTTATAGGGAAATATGAAAAAAAAAACTGTATACTAGAGTTACGAACTTTGCTACAGATTCATAACCTGAAACTGAATCAGAGCAGAAAACACAGTTTCATTTGCTGCTGAGCAGAAAGAATCAGGATGAAAGTGCAAGTCTTGCAGTCAGTCACGGAACATTCTATGGACATCACAACCATCTGCAAATTCTTTTTCTGGAATCAGCAAGATGACTGAAATGTATGACTCAGTTTTTCACTTCGGCAGACACATTATGGTTGTTATGTTGTGGATTTCCGAATGCTAGGAAAGTCGGCCTACCACACCCAGGTTGTGTAGACCCACCTCCTGGTATCTTTCACTAAACCATATAAAAAGCAAAAGGTGCATAAAATAACAATGTGGCCCTGTGCCATACAAATAAAGCTTTACTAGAACAACAAAAATGTCACTGTTATGTCTGAGCAATATGTGGTATTAGTTTGCAGGCGTTTGTATGAGCTGTTGAACGTAGGTGGTTTTACACCTGTACACCTGTGTATGTATGTACAAAAAATAGTTTAAGTTGTAAAAACAGAGAGTCGGTTTAGGTATTGCTCACTAATGAGTATTTTCAGAAGCTAATCCTTATGTATGATGCTAGACATATCAGAACAAGGAGACCATTATTAAAATAAATGAAAAATATTTGGTTTGTGCGTACTAATGTCCTAGGGTGATACACCACAAAATGTGGTTTATTTACTAAAGGAGTATAGCATGTTCACTTTCAAAGTGAAATTTTCACTTATCTTAAGCCTCGTACACACGACCAAGGAACTCGACGGGCGAAACACATCGTTTTCCTCGGCGAGTTCCTTGTTAGGCTGTCGAGGAACTCGACAAGGCAAGTTTCTCCATTCCCGTCGAGGAAAAATAAGACATGCTCTCTTTTTGGCTCGACGGGATCCTCGACAGTTTCCTCGTCGAAAAATGTACACACGACCGGTTTCCTCGGCAAAAAAAAAATCCCAGCAAGTTTCTTGCTGGTTTTTGCAGAGAAACTCAGATCGTGTGTACGAGGCCTTAGAGAATGAGGTAAAACAAAGTAAAAAATCATTTTTCAAACAATACTGAATCATGTTCAGGGTCTTTATCAGGGAATTGTGTTTGCACATGTGGATTTGTGCCAACTTTAATCATGGGTAAATAAAAATTCTGTTGTTTTTTTTTGGCCAATCCCAAGTAGCCAACATACAGATACAACCTAACTGGTTACAGGTACTGAATTACTTCTATGAGTGGTTTCAGCTAAACTGATTTAACCACAAAACTACCGATTTCGGCAAAGCAGCTCATAATTGTGCTCATGGAGCTACTTGGGAAAATGTAGCTTGAAATCATTTGTTTGTGTATTTGTTTACTGCAATGTTATATTTTACTTCTTTTTCACTATTTTTCTTTATTTTCTTTGTGTCAAAAAAGTTAAATAATGAGGCTAATGAGAGGCAGTGTTTTTGTCACAGGAACAGGTAGAAATAGTTGGAAGGAGCTTCCATAGTCCTCAATAGCAACTTAAAGCCCACTGCACCAAAATCAACACAAACCACTCTAATTTCACATTCCTCAATGCATCTTGCTGATATAGCAAAATTTTGTAGGAATCTCCCAATTTTCCCTGAAATTTCACATAATGCTAAATGAGAACTACTAGCAGGCATTACGTGCAGGTACCTACAAGTGACTATAATCCTTTGGTTTGATTTTAGTTTCTTGTGTATTGTTGCTTTTCTTCTTTTGGCTTAATTCACCAGCAAAGGAAGAGAGGGGTGGTTGTGGGAGGTAAGGGTGTGGGGTGCAGGGAACAGGGATTAGGCAGAACACCCATGCAATTTGATTCTAGTGCAGACAAATAAAAGGTCCTGCACGATTTTGGTCCCAATGCGATGCAAATTTAGCCATACAATCTGTATGGCTGAATTCACATCGCACAGACATCACATGTGATTTGCACAGCAGTGCGAACCGACCCTTAAAGGGGTTGTAAAGGTTCATTTTTTTTTCCTAAATAGCTTCCTTTACCTTAGTGCAGTCCTCCTTCACTTTCCTCATCCTTCGATTTTGCTTTTAAATGTCCTTATTTCTTCTGAGAAATCCTCACTTCCTGTTCTTCTGTCTGTAACTCCACACAGTAATGCAAGGCTTTCTCCCTGGTGTGGAGTGTCATGCTCGCCCCCTCCCTTGGACTACAGGAGAGTCAGGATGCCCACTAACACACAGCTCCTTTCTCTATCAGCAAAGTAGAGAGCGTCCTGACTCTCCTGTAGTCCAAGGGAGGGGGCGAGCACGACACTCCACACCAGGGAGAAAGCCTTGCATTACAGTGTGGAGTAAAAATTTTAACTTTACAACCCCTTTAAAGTATAAGTACTTAGAAGAGGGATGTCTGCACTTCTCACATGTACCCTGCCTCTTTTCTTAGTGAAGAAATTGGATATTTATGGCTGTTAGGATAAGCTTATAGGAGTTACACATTTCAGTATTAAGGATGAGCCGAACACCCCCCTGTTCGGTTCGCATCAGAACTTGCGAACACACCAAATGTTCATGTGAACTTTAGAACCCCGTTAAAGTCTATGGGACTCGAACATTTGAAATCTAAAGTGTTAATTTTAAAGGCTAATATGCAAGTTATTGTCCTAAAAAGTGTCCCAGGAAACATGTATCAATGCAAAAAAAGTTTTAAAAACTGACGTTTTTTCAGGAGCAGTGAATTTAATAATGCTAGAAGTGAAACAATAAAAGTGTAATATTACTTTAAATTTCGTACCTAGGGGGGGGTGTAAAGTCAGCATGTGAAAAAGCGCATGTTTCCCGTACATAGAACTGTCCCTGCACAAAGTGTCATTTCTGAAAGAAAAAAAGGCATTTAAAACCGGCTTTGCGGCTCTAATGAATTGTCGGCTCTGGCAATTCAGAGATGATTCATTCATAAAAAATAAAAATAAAAAAGCTGGGGGTCCCCCCAAATTCCATTAACAGGCCCTTCAGGTCTGGTGTGGATTTTAAGGGGAACTCCACCCCAAATTTAAAAAAAAATGGCGTTCCCCCAAAAATCCACACCAGACCCTTATACGAGCACGTTAACCAGAGTGCGGTCCCCCCCCCTCTCCTGAACCGCACCAGGCCACATGCCCTCAACATGAGGAGGATGTCCCCATGTTGATGGGGACAAGGGCCTCATCCCCACAACCCTTGCACGGTGGTTGTGGGGGTCTGCGGGCGGGAGGCTTATCAGAATCTGGAAGACCCCTTTAACAAAGGGGACCCCCAGATCCTGGCCCCCCCTATGTGAATTGGTAATGGGGTACACTGTACCTCTACCATTTCACAAAGGAAGTGTGAATAGTTAAAAAAAAAACACAGACACCGTAGAAAAAAATCCTTTATTAATAAAAATAAAAAAATCCAGCGATGTGAATCCACTCTCGGCCCAGCCCCCCGCTCCAACGTGGTCTTCTATCCAGCGACGGATAATCTCTCCAGTGATGGGTGATCAGCGGCCCGGTCCAGCGATGAGAAGATCCATCCATCCAGAGCGCAGCAGGCAGCTCCTCTCTCCGCTGGACACAGCCCAGCGGAATGACGCGCTGGAGCTGTGACATTTCTTATATAGGGGAATCGGCCACCCGTCACGTGACCCCGCACCCTCTGACGCACCCTCGTACGTCACTGGGAAAGCCCGGTCTTTCCCCATCTTTCCCAGTGACGTACGAGGGGGGTGTTCGGCTCATCCTTACTCCTGTATGGAGAAACTAATCTCAATTATTGCCCAGGTGTAATTTTGACCCATTCTGTATATCTATGACCAAGGCTAGATATTCAGAATGAAAAAAACATGGGCCAGATTCACGTAGAATCGCGGCGGCGTAACGTATCCTAGATAGGTTACACCGCCGCAATTTTTTATCGCAAGTGCCTGATTCACCAACCACTTGCGATGAAAACTACGCCCGCGGCCTCCGGCGCAAGGCGGGCCAATTCAAATGGGCGTGTCCCATTTAAATTAGGTGCGCTCCCGCGCCGGACCTACTGCGCATGCTCCGTTTCCTAACTCCCGCCGTGCTTTGCGCGCCGTGACATCATTTTTTTGAACGGCGACGCGCGTAGCATACTTCCGTATTCCCGGACGGCTTACGCAAACGATGTTAAATTTTGAATTTCGACACGGGAACGACGGCCATACTTTAGACAGCAATACACTTGCTGACTAAAGTTAGGGCACCAAAAAAAACGACTAACTTTGCGACCGGAAACTTGACTAGCGGCGACGTAGCGAACGCGAAAAACCGTTGTGTATCCGCCGTAACTACTAATTTGCATACCCGACGCTGGTTTACGACGCAAACTCCCCCCAGCGACGGCCGCGGTACTGCATCCTAGGATCCGACAGTGTAAAACTATTACACCTGTCGGATCTTAGGGATATCTATGCGTAACTGATTCTATGAATCAGTGGCATAGATAGAAACAGAGATACGACGGCGTATCAGGAGAAACGCCGTCGTATCTCATTTGTGAATCTGGCCCCATGTAACTATATATATATATATATATATATAAAAAATTCACAGTTCATCATGACATGTTATATAAATATAAACCAAATAAATGTATTACAACAGTGAAATATGACTAATATTATCATCCAGATAATAGAAAAACACTATGAAATTCATCCTGGCCTTTCAAATGCTCAGTTTATTTTATGACATATGCCCTCTAGTGGTCAGAAATAACACTGCAGTGTTTACAATATACAACCAGGATGTGTCTTATTGGAAAAATACTTGCCAATAGAAATATAAATGTAGTAGACTGTATATGTGTATATGATTTGCTTCTCGTAGTTTTGGAAACTTTGTGATAATGAAATCACCTCAACGGAGAGGAAACTGATGGGATGGCAGTGTGAAAGGGCTCTAATTGTTAACGGCACACCAAACACAGAAGCAAATACACATTTTGCCATGTGAAAAACAAGGGGCAAATGCTGCAAAATGCACAGTATAAAACACGCAAACCACAAAACGCCAAAATGTCCCATTAACCACATGTAGTGCAGCCAATTAAAATCAACAGGCTGCCCTATGCATGTCACAGGAAAAACGAGACACAAAATGTGCACTCCCACTATGCTAGTTGTGAATGGGGCCTGAAAATGAAATTGATGCGTTAACACAAGAACAACGAGGCTCCATTCACATCTGTGCATTTCCCTGCATTCCAGAAATGCACTGCACCAAAAATGACAGTAAAAACTCACCAAGCTGTGCTCTAAAAAAAAGGTCTGAGGCCTCGTACACACGACTGGTTTCCTTGGCAGAATCCATCAAGAAACTTGGTGGGAGAGCTTTTTTGCAGAGGAAAACGGTCATGTGTACATTTTTCATCGAGGAAACTGTCGAGGAACTCGACGAGCAAAAAAGAGAGCAAGTCCTGTTTTTCCTTGACGGGAGTCTCAATTTGCTTGTCGAGTTCCTCGTCAGGCTGGTTTCCGACGAGAAACTCGAGCGTGTGTATGCTAAGGAACCCGTGCTTGCTCAGAATAAAGTATGAGACGGGAGTAAAAGTTGCATTTGTAATGGAGATAACACATTTTTCAAGCTGTAACTGACTGTAAAGTGCAAATCGTCTCTTACCAAACTTTTACTTAACACGCAAACTCATGAGATTAGCAAAAGCAGCCCCAAGAGTTGTGCAAGTGGAATCGAACTTCCCCTGCAGTTGTATGTGTTGTATGTCACCGCGTTTGAGAACGAGGAGATTTTGTCTTGACCATGTGTACGCAAAGCAAGCTTGTCGAGTTCCTCGACAAGCCTAACAAGGAACTTGACGAGGAAAACGATGTGTTTCGCCCGACGAGTTCCTTGGTCGTGTGTAAAGAGGAGCTCCAGTCTTATATGTAAAAATAAATTGACTGTGGGAAGCATTCACGAGCCGCAGTGCACCTTGTGAAGGGACCTGCAGCCTCCTGGGACCCCTGATGCATCCCAAAATGTTTCAGGCAGGGGTGGGGGTCCAACCTCCGCTAAGCAGTTGGAGTGGAACTGGGAGCAGGTACTTTTCATAATTAATCCCCCCCCCCCTCCAAAAAAAATGTTTTACTTTTTCCCACCTAGCAACACCCCTGCATGCAGCTAAGGCTTAGAAAAGTGACTCTTCCTCTGCCACTTTAAACTGTCACTTTAAATGCTGGTCTACAAGGGAGTACAGGTCTATTTTAACCTCCCTGGCGGTATGATTCTGTCAGAAAAAACATGCTAAAAGCGGTACCATTATTTGCAAGGAAATTTGGCGTTTTATATTGTAGGTCTGTAATTTTTAGAAATAACTCACTTAAATCTGACCAAACAAGCTTCTAATAGGCATCCCGGGTATGACATTTTTTTAAAAACAAAATTATAAATTATAATATAATAAATAATTATAAATAATTATAACAAATAATAATATAATTATAATAAAAATTATTCAATAATGTAATCAAATCAAAATCACAGAAATTTGCTCAGTTGCAGAATTGTTGCTGTCATTATTTTTTTTTTTTTATGATGAATTTCCCCACAAATCGCTATCGCACAATTCTGCAAGTGATTATAATTTATTATCGCTGTTTTTTAGCTGATCTAAAACTATTTTTGACATAAAGGGACACTTTTGGTTGCTATGGACAATCTACAGTTTGCAGGGAGAAAGAAACGTTTTTATTATATAAAATGACATGCATGACACAGGACAGACCACTAGGGACAAGGGGGGGTGTGTTTTTTTTACATACAGTACTGTAATCTATAAGATTACAGTATACTGTATGTAAAGTGTTTGTTTACTTTTTTGAATTTGGCGCCGTTCTCCGTCCCCCTGCGTCGTAACGTCGCAGGGAACGGAGATCGGCGTCACACAGAGGCACTGTGTGAATCGAGCGAGGTCCCGCTCGCTCACACAGCGCGGTGGCATCGCTGGATCCAGGGACAAGGTAAGTAAACCATGCCTGTGGATCTAGCGAGGCAAGCCCGAGTCTGACTCGGGGTTACCGCTCGCAGCAGGAAAATCTAACCCCGAGTCAGACTCGGGAATACCGCCAGACAGGTTAATAGGCTGGAATGAGGAGGCAAAGTATTACAGTATCACCATTTGAGTCTTTAATACTGCCTGGAATGCCATTGAGAATGTCTACACCCTACCACTTGCAAAAAGTAATTGGCTAGACCTGGATTTTAATTAAACCAATCATTGTCATGGGTTTGCTGTCATTTTGAAAGAGGCAAGGCTTTGTTTCCTTAATGTTAGAACTGTCCCCCGATTACTGGCGATTCAGACTGCCAATGATCATAAATCACCAAGAGAATGAAGCAGAGGCAGGAAAATCCTGTAAATGCAGGTGCTTATGTACAGCTTTCTCTTCTTCAAGCCCTCAGGTGAACAGTGAGCAACATAGTAGTAGCATTACCAAATCTCACTTATTATCTCATAAGACTAGCAGTCGCAGGCACTGTACCTTAAATTCACACTGATGCCATAGGCACAGATGTGCCTAGGTACAAGAGGTGAACTACTGTTTTTGTGAGGTATGTAAGACAAAATGTAAATCTTTTAGGGTACTGCGTAGGCCTATATAACATTTCCAAATGTTCCCTTTTAAAATAGAAAGCTTACATATATACAATACTATACCCACAGTTGACCAAGAAGAAGCCAAAAAAAAAGCATAATATGATTTGCTCAAGCAGGGGTAAAAAAAATTCTTCCTGATCCCCAAAGGCAATCAGATATTCCCTGGATATACCCCTGGATATACCCCTAGTGTTTTTACCTGTAAATGTTAATATCCAGTTGTATTTTTTGCATGTAGGAATGCATCAATCTTTTAAGCAAATGTACTAAGTTGGCCAGAACTAGTTCTTGAGGGAGTCTATTCCACATGTTCACATTCTCCTCCAAGCGTAAAGAGGGCCCCCGTGTCTTGTAATGACCTGAAAGTGATTAACAGTCTAAATAAGCAATCCAATAAAAAAACAGAACTTAAATAGATTAGACATTTTTGTAACAGTTCACTTCTGATAGCTAAACGATAACTGATGTTTTATACTTGTACTTGTTTTATATGTTTTTAGCAAGACGTTAAACCTAAAAGTGGGCAGAAATGGAGGTGGCACAAAAAAGACTCAAGCCCAAAAAAGAGACGTTTTAAATGCACAAATGTGATTTACAGATCCAAAGGAGTAGATGTCAGTGTTGGCTCCTGATCACTTGACCCAAAACTTCCTACTCCTATGCTCCACGAGGCATACAGTTTACAAAAGATGCAGAGTAGGTTAGGACAGATAGTGAAGATTGCAACACAATGTAAACTGAATAGCACTCCATCCACTCCTATCCCTCTTACTTGCCCTGTCTCTTCTTTCTTACCTTCCTTGCTACCCCCTGTCCCCCTTTTGTCCCCCTGTCATCCATTCACCTCCACCTTCCTCCTTTTTCCCCCTGCCATGAGCCATTTGGATTTATCCTCTGGAACCCCTTTCATAGCGGAAGTATTCTACCTCCTGCACTCAACCCAGCCAATCATCTTTTCAAGTCTGTGGCAGCCGGTGGTACATTTTTTGGTGGGGGGAGAAAACAATCCACCCTTCCCCCCAGTGGGTACCCCATCTAGGTCATGGGCAGTGCTTCCTCCAGGCGGCGGATGGCTTCTCGTCCTCTTGGTGCTTCACCGCAGCTTCCCCTGCGTCTATTCCTTCCTCCTCATCGACAGCCATAAGGATCGCTTCTCCTCTCAGCTAATTGAGTGACGGGTCTCAGGACCCGCTTCCTGATTGGCTGGGAGGAGAATCAGGAAGACAAGAGCAAATATTAATTTTCTATTGTCACACAACTGGGTGGTTTCATTAGAAGCCTATTAGAGCCCTTGGTTCTAATCATGTGCCATTAAAAAAACAAAAAAAAACAATGGAATCTCAGCGCCCTGCATGTAGATTAGGGGGACAGAAGCATGGATTAGGGGGGTGGTGCCCCTGCGCCCTGCATTACGGCCTGCCACTGATTCAAGTATTATGCGTTTTTCCCTTTGCTTCAGTTTAAACTTCCCTGACATTTGTGTTGAGTTATTTTCCATTTGGACTTGTTCCATACATATTAATACAGGTTCCTTTTGGACATTAGGACCTATTGCTGTTTCACGATGCCCTACCCTAACCATTTTGACTCTGATGTACTTGTAATTATCCTTCTCTCTGTCTTATTGTTCGCATACAGTTGCTGTGAATTATTCTTCTGCTCCCAATAAACTATTGTTGGAACAAAACAAAAAATGAATGGCAATTTTGTGCACTGCCAGTATTCACAAATTTAAAAGCATATAAATAGCCTGATCTGAGGCCCCGCTGTCTCTAAATGCAGGTTTTGCCTTCTGGCTTCATCAGATAGTGTGATTTTTTTTTTACATTTTAAAGGGGTGGCTGACCTCTTTCCACTGCACTTTTCTAGTACTCTCTTAAACAACTTTTTTTTGAAAATTATTTCGTATTTTTTTTAAAGTCTGCCTTACATATAATGGCAGTTGCATTTTAAGTGCTCTTTGTTGTGTAATAAACATTTACAACACTAAACTTACTAGGGTAATCTTAACCAAATGAAACCATAAACATTCCTTGGTGCCCAATTTATATGTTCCACTTGTAACCTCTACTAGCTCAAACATACACTACTAGTCAGTAGTCAAAAACTTTCTGCCAACTTTAAATCAATCAACATTAACCTTCTTACAAATGAAAAACTTCAGCTTTCAGTCTGACTTTCTTCCAATTTAAATTCAGTTCTTGAATGGCTGCTTCTTCTTGGTTCTAAATGTTGATAAAAAGAAAGGTTTTCTTCATTCCTTCAATCTGATGTGACAGGGCTCTGACATGAATAATGGAACTTTTCCTTTCACAGGCAAATCAACTCAATTTACCATGCTATAATTCTTTCAATGGCAAGCCTACAATCCTGTAAATTCTATGTGGTCCTTGAAATTAGAGGTATCTGGAGACATCATAGAAATTGTATAAAGTAAACAGAATACTGTCAATATACTAAAACTAATTTAAATATATTAGACGAGAAAGCATTTGCATCTTCTTAATCAGGCGTTGGTTTCTAGATGATTTTCTTTACATCACTGGTATCTTTTAAAATAAAAACTTCTTAGCAATAATTTGCATCATTAGTGTAAGTTAGTGCTAGATATTATGTAAATAAAAACTCAGTAAAATGAGGCAATGAGGGGCCATCTTACTAGCATATATATTAAAATATAAATATATAAAATATAATGTTTGGCACCAATAATCTCAAGATTAGGTCTTAAAGAACAACCCCAAGAAAATATTGATACATGTTTTTGTTAAATTTTTATGACATCAGATTTCTATGAATTCTGCATTGTCTATGCAAGCATCAGATTTAGAAGCAGGTCAAACTCAGCATGCTTTCAAAACTGACCTGAATTTAAAATGATCTGTTCATTATTTTTATGGAACTTGGTAAATACCACCAAGTAAAAGAATATGCTAAATGTTTACCTGCCCGAAGGGAAGCAAGGGAACACTTTGCTCACTTTAAGAGCTCCAATCATCACTGCTATTACTACAGGACACAAAATTAACAT
This sequence comes from Rana temporaria, assembly GCF_905171775.1. NCBI lineage: Eukaryota > Metazoa > Chordata > Amphibia > Anura > Ranidae > Rana > Rana temporaria. The sequence continues at coordinate 73,580,083 of NC_053497.1, read as the reverse complement.
AGGGGTTGGCGTGAGGAACCACAGTGCCCCGACAGCCCCCCTAACACTTACCTGACACCCAGAAGTGTCAGATAGCAACTGCACCCGGAGCTCTTGAAGGACACAAAGATGTCCCTCACTGCGCGGTGAACGGAATAGTATTTTGATGATTGTTTTATAGAGGATGACTCACTACATTTTATTAGGATAGCAACTGGGTCACTATAAAGCCTAAATCCATCGAAAAAACTTTTTTGTTTTTTACATACAATAGGGAAGGGTCCCACTATGAAGATTTCCCCCACTTTCTGTAAATGTTCCTAAAATAGTAGTGTTCTTATTAGGGTTGTCCCGATACCACTTTTTTAGGACCGAGTACAAGTACCGATACTTTTTTTCAAGTAGTCGCCGATACCGAATACCGATACTTTTTTTAAATGTGTCCCCAAATGCAGCCATGTCCCCCCCATATGCAGCCATGTCCCTCACATATGCAGCCATGTCCCTCACATATGCAGCAATGTCCCTCTAGCCATGTCCCTCACATATGCAGCAATGTCCCTCTAGCCATGTCCCTCACATATGCAGCCATGTCCCTCACATATGCAGCAATGTCCATCTAGCCATGTCCCTCACATATGCAGCCATGTCCCTCACATATGCAGCAATGTCCCTCTAGCCATGTCCCTCACATATGCAGCAATGTCCCTCTAGCCATGTCCCTCGATGCGGCGGCGCGATGCAGCGGCGGGGGGGAAAGGGGGGGGAAAGTATTCTATTTAGGTATCGGGGGTATTTGCGCGAGTACGAGTACTCCCGCAAATACTCGGTATCGGTCCCTAGTTCTTATTATTGTTTGTGTTTTTGTTAGAGAGGTTTCCTCTCAATTCTCAAAAAGTGATCAGAGGTTGCCTTAAGATTATTACAGGTAACAAAGGGCCAGATCCACAAAAGGGATACGCAGGCGTATCTGCCGATACGCCGTCGTATCCCTGTTTCTATCTATGCGGCTGATTCATAGAATCAGTTACGCATAGATATTCCTAAGATCCGGCAGGTGTAATAGTTTTACACTGTCGGATCTTAGGATGCAGTACCGCGGCCGCCGCTGGGGGCATTTCTCGTCGAAATTCCGCGTCGGGTATGCAAATTAGCACTTACGGAGATCCACGAAGGTTTTTCCCTTCATTAATTCTCCGTAAGTGTTAGTTTGCCGTCGCAAAATTAGGGCTGCTTTTACAAAGTGTAAACTTAGTACACCATGTAAAAGTATACCCTTTTTTCCCGCGTCGCTGTCAAATTTTTTTTGAAATTTTTTTTTTCCCGCCGCATCTCTTTTTTGCCCGTCGCGATTCACAAAACTCGGCGCAACGTAACGCAAAGCACGTCGGGAAAATCACGTCGGGAGCATGCGCAGTACGTCCGGCGCGGGAGCGCGCCTAATTTAAATGGGACTCGCCCCATTAGATTGGGCCCGCCTTGCGCCGGACGGATTTAAGTTACACCGCTGCAAATTTCTAGGTAAGTGCTTTGTGGATTAGGCACTTAGGTAGAAATTTTGCGGTGGTGTAACTTAAATCCGTACATTTAATATTGCGCCCGCTGTACGTGGATTTGGCCCAAAAAACCTAACTCTGCCATACTCTATCCAAATAAAATAAAAAATAAAGTTGTGTCAGTACAGTAGTTGGGTTTTAAGTTGCATTTAATACATATTTAAAATGAACCTGTGCCTAAACTTTGTAGCTTCTGAACAAGTAGTAAAAGCACTTTAATATAAGACCTCATTCCATTGTCCTCTCATGCGAAGTAACTAAGTAACTTTTATTCTGGACCATTACATAAAGCTTCAGTTTGTGGTTTTTATTGTGACTTTTCTATACAATCACAAGCTTCATATGCTTAAAAGAGATGTCTTTTTTTTTAAGAATTATACTTACCTTGGTGGATGCAGCATCATTCCAATGCTGCATCTGTCCCCTTCACCTCTAACACTGAGAACTGAGAAATTGAACACCTCCAATTGATTGGTTCTCACAGCTCCCCAAGCAGAGAGCTGGTGACTGTCAGTCAGCAGCTCTCTGCTCTGCCCCCCCCACCGTGCTCACTGGAACACTGAGCTGTGGAGGGGTCAGGAGTGGCTGGCTTAGGCTCTCAGCCTCTCACTGAGAGGCAGAGCCAGGTCCTGGTCCAGGCATGTGGGCAGATCCCGACTTCATTGTCGTGGTCTTGCTTGAGCATGGACCGGCCCTGTGACATCAGCCGACAGCCTACTGTCTGCTGAAAACGGGTCACAGGAGTGCAGAACGAACTGCACTCTTGTGATCCACAGGAGGAGTTCAGTCAAACTCTCCGTAAGGCTCCGTTCACATCTTGGGGTTCTGAATTGCTGTGATTCTGCCAGCGATTCGAAATAGCGGCAAATCGTGGGACGCCCATGCGATCCCCGTCACTTCCAATTGCACCCTGATTGTGGCGTGATTTTGCCGTGATTTTGGCATGATCCGTCGGGCGCCAATCGTGGTAAAATCACGCAAACAAACTTGTGGTATGCCTGACGCTCAAAAGAAGTTCTTGTCCTGGAAGTGGCAGGGATCGCATGGGCGCCCTGCGATTTGCCCCTATTTTTAAACGCGGCCAAAATTGTGGCGATTCTGCCCCTGATTCGGAATGCCAAGATGTGAACAGAGCCTTAAAGTACCCGACCTGGGCATATATATCTGTAGTATTTACGTATCTCTCTCCAAAGCTTTGAGTGCCATGTCTTTCTGCTGCTCTGTTCATCTGTTATCATAATAATAACTTACCAGATAAAGGCAGCTGCAAATTTGTGTCTGGAAGGGTACTTAAAGATAGATAAGCAGAGAGCTGGTCTATTCAGACTGCAGCTCTGCAAGTTTCTTAGTTCCTCTGCCTATGTGAAGTAGGGGTGTGTGCCTTTCCTCCAATCAGCTCACACACATTGTATGCCCAGACTCTACACCCACTGCTGAAACAGGAAGAAAGATTTGTAACACAATGTGCACTTTCTAATAAATGTAGAAAGGGAAAGACAGCAGATATACATGTAAAACGTATGTAGGCGGCTTTGTTTAATTTCTGTGTATTATCTGAGGCTGTTCATTTGACTGGGTATAGGAGAGGGTTTACATCCACTTTAAGTCTCTCTCCATTGTATGTTTATTTGTTACTGCTTTGGGTTACTCTTGTGTTTGGTCTATTGTACATTCCTGAAATGTTATCCTATGCTTATGTTTCTAACAATTCAATAAAATAAGACTGAGCTAAAATTGGACCTCATCCACCTCTGTAGCCATACATAATGTGGAAAAAGAATCTTCAAAGTTTACAACAGAGGCACTGAAATAACATTTTTTTTTCTTACTTTCTATGAAAGCAGAATTTTGACAGTATGCCAGCCCTCTAAGGTAAGCAAACACCAGGAGCCTGTAAGCTGTTAGAACCTGACTAAACCCCAACTTTACAGTCACTGTTGTGATCTTTGAGGATGAATCACTTCACAGTACATGCAAATAGAGCGGTCAGGGATGGCATGTCTCAAAGCTTATTTATTTTTCCTAAGAATATGTAAAAACTTCAATGACAGAAAGGTTCCTCAAAGGGTAGAATTTTAGACAGACCATAAACAGTAATGTCAATGTCATAAAAATTCCAAATTTATTGAAACAATTGATACATCATGAATACATAAAACCAAAAACATGGTGAATTAAACAACAAGAAAACAGCCACTGGAATAACCCAAATCAACTGGCAGGAAGACAGGAAAAATACAACGCGTTTCAACATACAAGAGGTCACAAAATTACTTTTCAAAGCAGTTTGCATATTTACTTGAAATTTGATGTTATACTGAGTTGCTGCACACAAGCTAAATATTACTATCGGGCTTATGTTGGGAAAGCAGGTAGGCTGTGGAGCAGTGCTACAAGGGCTGTAGAGTTTCGAGCTAAAAAATACACTTACCCTTTTTTTGTTGCGTTATCCTATATCATGCCAAGAGTGACAAGTAATCCTAAGAGTATGTTCTTTCATTTTTAATTATTTTTAAGGTAAAATTGTCTCTATGTATGGTATGTGTTTTACTTTGCATGTACTCATGAGCTCATTATAGGCAATTCTGTTTCAGTCCGTAGCATCGGGTAGTTTTATGGCATATGTTACACCATACAACTCCATAGACCTCACAAGGAAATGTCAGCACTTTTGGACCATTTTTTCCTATAGTCTATTTATCCAGGATACATGTAGTGCCAGTGTTTATGTATACAGAACCAACACAAGTGCATGCTTTCAGTGTAAGAGTAGCTCAATTTATGTCCCTGTCAAGCATGCCAGCAATACACTAGTTTTCGCCATGGTGACTTTGATGCATTTATTTTGGGTACAATCATTGGGGAACAAAGTAGTTTTGAAGATGAAAAGGTAATGACAAAGACCCCACATTTAAAGCATCAAGCAGGAAACAATAAAAGTAATTAATGAAAAAATTAAATAAATTGTCGCTTTCAAATAACTAACTCTTAACTGTAACACAAACTTAACCTAAACCTGTGCCTTAAAGATAGCACTGACAGCTTCAAACAACCCCTTAAAGCGGGGGTTCACCCTATCGACGGGAAAAAAACATTTTTTTTTTCTTTTACCTTAAAATCAGGCATTGTAGCGCGAGCTACAGTATGCCTGTCCCGTTTTTTTTAGCCCCATACTCACCTTGTAGTCGTCCATCGAAGATACCGGGGAATGGGCGTGCCTATGGAGACGGAGGATGATTGACGGCCGGCTCTGGCGCGTCACGCTTCTCCGGAAATAGCCGAAATAGGCTTGGTCTTCACGACGCGTGCGCATAGCCTGTGCGCAGGCGCCGTGAAGAGCCGAGACCTACTCCGGCTGTCTTCGGAGAGAGTGACGTGCCAGGGCCGGCCGTCAATCATCCTCCCTCTCCATAGGCACGCCCATTCCCCGCGGGAGCCGAAATCTACGATGGACGACTACAAGGTGAGTACGGGGTTAAAAAAATCGGGACAGGCATACTGTAGCTCGCGCTACAATGCCTGTCTCGATGGTAAAATGTGTCGGGGGGGGGTGAACTACCGCTTTAACTTAACTTAGCCTTTAACAATTACCCATCCCCTAAATATAGCCTTACCCTAACAATAAAAGGTTGTACAATGCAAGGACTACTATCATATCAATACAATGCCCATAAGATCACTGATATGGAATGTCAATTTTCTTGCACCAAAATTCATTACACCAAAAAGTCTGCTCCCAAAACTTGGAGCTTAAAATGAGGGATCTAACTTGCAAACGATTGTTTTGGAGTCACAACATTTCTTTTATTTGACTACCTTTACTTCTATCACATGCTAAAGGAGTAGGAAATGTTCATTAAAAAAGTGAAGCTTTTGTGCCTCGCATGTGATTGGGTTAATGTTAGACATGAGCACACTGAAATATTTTGTTTTGGATTTTCCTTTTCGTCCGAAAAATACATTTATTTAGTTACTCCCGAAATTCGTTTTAATTTATTTTGTTTTTCATTGGAAATTGCATTCGTCCGAAAATCCGAACGAATTAAGGTTGGATCTGTCATTGAAGGCTTATGGTGTCTGACTGTCTGTCGAATGTTTAACCACTTAAGCCCCGGACCAATATGCAGCCTAAAGACCCAAGGTGTTTTTACAGTTCGGGACTGCGTCGCTTTAACAGACAATTGCGCGGTCGTGCGACGTGGCTCCCAAACAAAATTGGCGTCCTTTTTTCCCCACAAATAGAGCTTTCTTTTGGTGGTATTTGATCACATCTGCGGTTTTTAGTTTTTGCGCTATAAACAAAAATAGAGCGACAATTTTGAAAAAAAAGCAATATTTTTTACTTTTTGCTGTAATAAATATCCCCCAAAAACATATATAAAAACATTTTTTTTCCTCAGTTTAGGCCGATACGTATTCTTCTACCTATTTTTAGTAAAAAAAATCGCAATAAGCGTTTATCGATTGGTTTGCGCAAAATTTATAGTGTTTACAAAATAGGGGATAGTTTTATTGCATTTTTATTTTTTATTTTTTTTTTACTACTAATGGCGGCGATCAGCAATTTTTTTCGTGACTGCGACATTATGGCGGACACTTCGGACAATTTTGACACATTTTTGGGACCATTGTCATTTTCACAGCAAAAAATGCATTTAAATTGCATTCTTTATTGTGAAAATGACAGTTGCAGTTTGGGAGTTAACCACAGGTGGCGCTGTAGGAGTTAGGGTGCACCTAGTATGTGTTTACAACTGTTTGGGGGTGTGGCTGTAGGAATGACGTCATCGATCGTGTCTTCCCTATAAAGGGAATGACGCGATCGATGCGCCGCCATAGTGAAGGACGGGGAAGCCGTGTTTACACACGGCTCTCCTCGTTCTTCAGCTCCGGGGAGCGATCGCGACGGAGCGGCTATAAACAAATAGCCGCGCCGTGGTCCCGGATCGCTCCCCGAGCGGACCCGACCTCCGCATGTAGCGGGGGGGGTCCCGATCGGACCCCCCACCCGCTAATAGGCGAGGACGTACCTATACGCCCATGTGCCTGTACGTGCCATATTGTGGACGTATATGTACATGGGCTGGTCCTTAAGTGGTTAAAGAAGATTCGACAGAGCAGTGAAACTGTACAACGCTGCAATCATACTTTTCCGGTCGAATGTTCCGCCTACAAGCTATAGTAGAATTCTAATGTTGTATGACACTAGTAATAACTATATTTATTAATTATTATTACAAGTCAACCAACATTAGATTTTTTCTATAGCCTATGGGGAGGGGCATTTGACCAGAAATGTATGATTGCAGCGTTGTACAGTTTAGCTGCTCCGTCGAATCTTCTTAGAACTATCAACAGACACCATAAGCCTTCAATGACAGATTCAACGTTTTTCAATGCTTTGTCGAATCTTCGTCGTTCATGTTGAAATGTCAAGTTAGTTCTAGCTATTTTACTGCTCCTCCTCTTTGGTTACAATCAGCCAATAACATTCATCATCATCATTATTTTTATTTTACTTCCACCACTTGAGATACTCCTTTAAATTTGCAAAATTATTGTAATGCATAAAAACCTATACACAGAGAAAGTATTTACTATTTGTTTTTTTTATCCTTATCAGGGAGATAAATCTGAACTTATCTGCTGTTCTACCATTCACTGTTAATGTGCTAGTCACTTAACTTTTTAAAACCATTCCCAGGATTAACCAAACAGCAAGTGGATATCTTGAAATGACAAAACTAAGCCAAAAAGGAAATTCTAGCTATGAGTACAGTAAAGCATAACCTTTATCATTCAAGAACAAGTATGTAAAAAATGAGTTTAGGTATGCAATTGATGTGAGCGGTTCAACGTTCTTTTTAAAGTGCTAGTGAATATGTCAAATCTATATAAACGACTAACATAAATATATCAGACAACATAACTATCAGGCAAAGGACAGAACTTACTAAACAGATGTTTCAAAATGCAGTAACAATTTAGAAAGGTAAAACATCTATAACTTTTTTTAGATTAGAACAAATAACATTTTTGCAATTAGGTAAAATGTCTCCAAATCAAACATTGTGGGGACTAACAATGGCTTATGCAGTTAAAAAATGCAACCTCTAATAGTATTAATGTATAAAGCTTAAGAGGATTGAGGTATTTTTAAAGTAGCTGTTAAAATGTTATTAGTACTTATTATCTATTCAAAATTCATCTCTCACCAAAATATTGAAGTTGGGCCTACTCATTCTACTAAATTATGTTCAAAGAGTTGTAAAGGCAGAATGCATTCTATGCATTAAGATAAAAAGCCTTCTGTGTGTAGCAGCCCCTCTCAGCCCCCCTAAGACTTACCTGAGCCCCATCTTAGTCCAGCGATGTACACAAGTGTCTTGGCCTTCCAAGACTCTTCCTCCTGATTGGCTGAGACAAAGCAGTGGTGTCATTGGCTCCCGCAACTGTCAATCAAAGTCAGTTAGCCAATCAGGAGAGAGAGGTGGCAGGGCCGAACAGCAGCTCCGGCTCTGAATGGACACAGAGAGCTGTGACTTGGCTCGGGTGCCCCTATAGCAAAGCTGCTTGTTGTGGGAGCACTCGACAGGAGGGAGGTGCCAGGAGCAGCAAAGAGGGACCTGAGAAAAGGAGGATCCAGGCTGCCCTCTGCAAAACCAACTGCACAGAGCAGGTAGCTATAACATATTTGTCATTTAAAAAAAAACAAGACTTCACAATCACTTTAATTAATATAAAACCGATCAAAGAATAGGTTCGGAGAAACCTTTTGCTTGACAACAGCTGAAATGTTTTATTTTATTTTTGATAAGCAGAAGATACACAGAAGATACATGTAAAATCCTTGCTTATTTGAATCCCATGGGGACATCATAAAGACAAGTACTGTATATACTCGAGTATAAGCTGATCCGAATATAAGCCGAGGCACCTAATTTTACCACAAAAAATTGGGAAAACGTATTGACTCGAGTATAAGCCTAGGATGCCCATCTGCATGCCTCACTTTGCCTCACTGTGTCCATGTTCATGCCTCAATGTGTCCATGCCTCACTGTGCCCATGCCTCACTGTGTCCATGACTAGACTTACGTTTAACATGGGAGTATATAGAAGGGGTGCCCGCTTTGAAAAATCGGTGCTCCCCAGCTGTAAGTCCCCCAGACAGAAAACTTTGCACACTTGTAGAGCTTCTGGTTATTTATTAACCCCCCTGGCGGTATTCCCGAGTCTGGCTCGGGGTGGTATTTCATTACCAAAAGCGGTAACCCTGAGCCAGGCTCAGGATCGCCTCGCAGCAGCCACAGGCATGGTTTACTTACCTTGTCCCTGGATCCTGCGATGCCGCAGCACTGTGTGATCGAGCGGTGTCTCCTCACTCAATTCACAGTGTCCCTGTGTGCCGCCAATCTCCGTTCCCTGCGCCGTTACGACGCACGGGGGCGGAGAACAGCGCCAAAATCAAAAAAGTTAATAAACACAATACATACAGTATACTGTAATCTTTCAAAAATACACCCCCCCCCCCTTGTCCCTAGTTGTGATCCAGTGTCCTACATGTACTTTTGTATAATAAAAACTGTTCTTTCTGCCTGCAAACTGTAGATTGTCCATAGCAACCAAAAGTGCCCCTTTATGTCAAAAGTGGTTTTAGAGCAGCTAGAAAATTATAAATTTTAATCACTTGCAGAATTGAGCGATAGCGATTTGTGGGGAAATTCGTCATAAAAAAAATAAAAGTAATGACAGCGCAATTCTGCAACTGAGCAAATTTCAGTGATTTTGAGTTGAATCCCATGGGGACATCATAAAGACAAGTACTGTATATACTCGAGTATAAGCTGATCCGAATATAAGCCGAGGCACCTAATTTTACCACAAAAAATTGGGAAAACGTATTGACTCGAGTATAAGCCTAGGATGCCCATCTGCATGCCTCACTTTGCCTCACTGTGTCCATGTTCATGCCTCACTGTGTCCATGCCTCACTGTGCCCATGCCTCACTGTGTCCATGACTAGACTTACGAAAAATCTGTGCTCCCCGGCTGTAGGTCCCCCAGACAGAAAACTTTGCATACTTGTAGAGCTTGTAGATTGTCCATAGCAACCAAAAGTGCCCCTTTATGTCAAAAGTGGTTTTAGAGCAGCTAGAAAATTATAAATTATAATCACTTGCAGAATTGAGCGATAGCGATTTGTGGGGAAATTTGTCATAAAAAAAATAAAAGTAATCATAGCGACAATTCTGCAACTGAGCAAATTTCAGTGATTTTGAGTTGATTACATTATTCAATACTTTGTATTATAATTATATTATTATTTGTTATAATTATTTATAATTATTTATTATATTATAATTTATGATTTTGTTTTTCAAACTTTTTCATACCCGAGATGTCTACTAGACTCTTGTTCGGACAGATTTAAGTGAGTTATTCCTAAGAATTACAGGCCTACAATGTAAAACGCCAAATTTCCTTGCAAAATAATGGTACCGCCTTCAGCACCTAAAATCTGAAATAATCATACCGCCAGGGAGGTTAAGCTCTGGAGCAACTACTCTTGCAGAGTGAAACTGCAGTTTGCAAAGTGTACAGTCTTTTGCCTTTAGTAAATCGACCCCTCAGTACAGATATTAATTTGGGAAAAGGTTTGGTGATAGTTAAAAAATGGGGGAGGTTGGGACTTTATATGAGATGCGATTTTAGCAATATGCAATTAAATATAAACATGGAAAAAAAAATGTCCATGTTTATATTTAATTGCATATTGCTAAAATCGCATCTCATATAAAGTCCCAACCTCCCCCATTTTTTATCTATTTACAGGGAAGGAGGCCTATGGTAGTATCTCTTTATGCCTCATTTAAAGTCCCACCCCTATCCCCCCTCTTTTTGAAGGTTTGGTGATAGTTGGATCCTTTTATAAGCAAATCACCAAAAAAATCTGTTTAATTTGAAGGGATTTACAATAACACCAACAACTCTACAATGATTCAATTGGTGTGGTAGCCCATATCAGTTTTGTGTTATATTTTGTCTGTAACCTGACTTATCTTGACCCACCAGTTATAAAAATGCCTGAGTATTCCTTAGTCATTCAGGTATTACATCTGACAGCTCCAATTCACAAAACTATGGGTCAAAGTGAGCTATATTGTCCAATGTTTTGTCTATCGCTTTGGCCAAATAAAGGTGTAAAAATTGAACAGCCTCTCAATCACATTAGCATGTGCGGAACGGCGAAAACTACAAAATGTCCTTCTATATAGAGACAGCTTCAGTTTCAAAAGGAACTTCAACTTTTTCATTTTTTTTTTCATGTGCGTGATAAATAGCTAACCGCGTATCTAGGTATTTAATGTCTCAATCAACTATTATACAAATTTCAAGAAGACAAGGAAGTATTCTAATATTGAGGAGTTCCTGCTAGCTTTGCAGTTCAAATCCTAGTTCATGCTGTTTGTTAAGCACTTGTTCCCAGTGACAGTTTTACCAACACAGAATGTACTGAATACTTCTCTGCGTTCGCCTCTGTCCTGCTGAGACTCAAGTGAAACAAACTCCTCAAACTCTATCATGTGAATGTTGTGTTCTGAACAATCTCTTTCAAGCAATTGCATTCAAAGATACTACCCGTGAAACTGGAATTCAGGGGAATGAAGTGACATCACGGTGTCTTATCCCTAGGATGGGTCATGACCACCAAAGTTGTACCACATGATTTCCCCTAATTGCGTTCTGTTAATTGTATGGCTTCTATTCAGCAACAAAAATACATAAGTACTTTAGACCTAAGAAGGACCTCACAATGAACAGGCCATTGAAATCTTAAATAGACAGTTTAAGTTGAAAATGTTTGAGCTGTCACATTGATTTCACAAGGAAAATTTTGCACTGTTGGTGAGTACTGCAATAGTGTCAAGTGTGTTTGTTTCTATATATTGTAGCCAAACGGTAAACATCTTTCACATATCATGAACTGGCTGTCAATTGTTTGATGGGTTACAATTTGTTACAATTATAACTTTGTAATTGCATCTTTTTTCTAATGGTACAATAAATGCATTTATGCTTCAGATATATTCTTGTAAAATAAAATGGTCATAGGAAAAAAAGTATTAAATAGGCTTAAAAAAGTATATATTGTTAGTGATGTGCAGCATACACATTCAGTTATAAGCAGCAACCCTGTCTTAAGGATTTTCTATGTACAATTCAGGTCTATTGAGACATCTGTTAATTTAAAATTGCTGTTCATTTCATTGAAATGTTGTACCATGCTTTATATATCTATTTTATGGGCTTGATTTACCAAAGGAATAGAAACTATTTATCTAGCAAAGTGAATGTTTACTTTGCAAGATGAATATAAATAAGGTAAAGCTGTGCTTACCCAGTCGCATGCAAAGGGTAATAGAATAAACACACGACTGGGTAATAAAAGAGAACACAGCGTCGCCTATCTCACTAACATTCACTTTGCAAAATGAAAACCTCTACTTCATTAATAAATCAATCCTGATAATTCAGACTGCACAAATGACATCTAATAAATTGCTATTTGGTAGGGCTCATTTACCAAAGCAGTAGAGAATGTTAGCTTTGATAAGTGGATGTAAAATAAATGAGGTGAACCTGTGTTTATGTCGTCATGCACCTTGTCTCACCCATGTGCTGTAGAACATTACATTCATGTGTTTAAAAAAAAAGCCTCCTGGTAAGATCTTGGAGGGATTATTTTTTACCAGCAAATTAGTGTAATGCCATACAGCTAGGGCCGTCTTAATAGCATCATGGGCCCCTGGGCAAAGTAATGCTCTGGGGCCCCTACAATGATGAAAGTGCAGGTAAACAGACATTAAGTAGGTAGGAGGCAGACTTCCTCCCCTTTGCATCTATCTCTCTCAGTGCCATCATGGGGCCCCAATTTTGGGGCAGTGTGGGCTCAAAGACCAGCTGCTTTGGGGAAAGTGCAGGGGCCCCCCATGCACCTGGGGCCCCTGGGCAGTGCCCAGGTGTGCCCTCTCATTAAGACAGCCCTGCATACAGCACGTGCAAGATAAGGTGCATAAAGCCATGGGCTCAATCTCATGCATGTGCAGTACAACGATATTGTGAGATTTTACAAGATCTCGCAGATTAGGTACGAGATCTCCCTGAAGGCATAGATGGTGTTGCCTTCCAAATGGGCATCTGTGTGGACTTGGCTAGGGAAATCAGGAAGTGGATGCAAAAAGGTTAGTAAAAAATTGTGTTAGATGATTTCACATTAACATATAGTGATGCATGAGAACTTGTTCTCTTTTTTTCTCGTCGAGTTCCACGACAGTTTTCTCGACGAAAAACATACACACGACCGTTTTCCTCGGCAAAAAAGCTCTTCCACCAAGTTTCTCAATGGATTCTGTCGAGGAAAACGGTTGTGTGTACGAGGCCTCAGTCTTGGAAAGAAAAATACCAGCAGACCTTTACTAAACTAGGTTGCATTCACAAATTTGCTCTAAGCTCAGCACTGAACTCTCAGATATCTCCAGGGATACAGCCCCTGTGCAGGCCCTCCCACCAGTTCAGGTCACAGTCAGTAAGAGCTGCAAAAACTCCTGCAAGAAGAAGAGCATTCACTTGAGATATTCAGTTCACCAGTATTCACAATACACCACAGGACCTGGTAACTGCATCTCAGAATGATCCAGTGATTCAAGAAACACTGACCTACTTACATGGTGAGTGACCAACTGCCATACCAGGATATCTTCAGCCTTACTACCAAGTAAGAAATGTGTTGCCATCTTGGAAAAGTGTTTGCCTTTTAAGAGAGAACAGAGCTGTAATTCCAGCTGCACTGAGACAATCAGTTCTAAAAATGGCTCATGAAGGTCATCTAGGTGTGGTATGAACAAAACAGGTGTATAGGCAACCAAGTAGAAACATTAGTTCACAATTGTGAACCATGCTTGCTCCGTAGCAAAAATCTGAAGAAAACAGCTTCTCCATTAGAGGTAAGACAATTCCCAAAAGGCCCATGAAATACAATCCAATTGGATGCATGTGAAGAAGATACAGTATCACTAAAGCATCACTAAAGCATCAGAGACTGTTTGATGGCTTATGATATGTACTCAGAATGGACAGAAGTTACGACCACTAAAGTTGTCATCATTGCCTTGTAGGGATAGTTTTCAAGATGAGGACTAGAAATCATCTCCTAACCATCCTAACCATGAAAAACTATCTTTAATGGTACCACAAAAGAATGTAAATAAAAGTATCAAGTTTTATTTGTAGAAATGTTAAAAAACATATGTTGGTTAAATTCCAAATACAAATTAAATCCTAATACATATACATCTGCCACCTAGGGCAAAACATTACATGATGCTCTCCCCATCATCCATATCATAGGTGGGGGTGATAGGATGCTTGCTATTTCTTTAATGCATCATGGTTATCTGGAAGACAAGCAGTAACAACAGAAGATGTATTGCAAATGAGGTTATTCATTAATACAAACGAGCAATGCGGCCAACAATTGAAACCAACGTGGGGTTAGTTAAGCCAGGAGAAAAAACTGGACCCAGTTTAGGACCACATTCCACAGAGAGTACTAGACTTGTTAAGCACAGTATTTAAACCAGATGTATATTCTCCAGGGTCCTTCATCCATCCCAAAGGACACCAATGTTTTGTGGTGAGAAGAGAGATTTCAAAAGAGTTTGAGGCTTCCCTTAAATCAATGGGAAAAAAACATCTACAGGCCAGTGGAGGTGTGGGACATTTTAACCAGACATTAAAAAAATGGCTTAAAGAAACATTTTCAAGAGGGGCTACTTTTCAGCAAAGCTGTAACTACTACTCTACAACACTTGGCTCCTTATGGCACCACTGGGGAACGGCCTGCAAAACTGATGAAAGGCTGTGATCTATGAACCCATACATTTCAAGCCACCAAGTAAAGTAGCAGAACTCCAAACCCTGCAAGCAAGAATGTAGAGGTACTAGGTCAACAACTTACAGTGATGCAAAAAGAAAACACAAGACAACTACCCTTACTACTGCCCAGTGGGTGAGGTTAAGGAAGCAACCAATCATGTCAAAATTTAAACCCAGTCTATCTAATTCTGTGCTAATCCACAGTCATTTGGGACCAGTAACCTATAGGTTGGAGGATGTAGTAACTTGGCATGTGAGCAAGTTAGTACCTGTTCAAGATCGTTTGATAAGGCAGGATACTACTCCAAATTGGCTTACTTGGGATGATGCATATAGCCCGACCACACAGCTACAAACATCTGTAAATCTGAAGCCTATAACTGTACCTTATGTTGTTTTAAAAGTGTAACGGGGGAGTTTGTTAGGTTCTGTGTTCTGGCACTACTGCTTTAAGAGATAGTATGAGGAGGTGGAGCAGGGAGATTGGGTGATTAATAAACAGACTTTTGCAGGTGTCTTGGAAATGTTGAGATTCCATGCTATTTCTTAGTAATTTATGGGCCGCTTTAATCTATAAATAGTGTAACCTAACAAGACAGCTGGTCAGTAATTTGAAGGAATTGGTTTGACCCACCAGCCTCATAGCCTCAGAAGAGCAGTTAGCATTTCTCCTGCATTCCCCCCAGCCCAGTGCTTGTGTTTATTGCCCAGAATTGTAGGGCACTACAGACATATCACTTGAGATGTAGTGTAATAGTAAAACTTTGGTAGACATATGTAAGGGTGCATAGCAGTGTGTAGAGTGTTACTTCATAATATATCACAGAAATATCTGGATTTATGTATATACATTTAAAAAAATTAAATCAAATCCTCAGATATATTTTATGTAAATATGTTTTTGGTGGATTATTTTAACATTTGCCTAATTTATTATTCATTTGCCTTATCATTTCCTTAATTGTCTTTTTATGATACAGCACCTTGTACAGCAGTTTGAATGCTTACCTATACTTATACCCTGGAAGAAAAAGTACATGCACTAGAGAGAGTGACATCATTTCTGTACAGCTATTGAGAATTTTACACGTAAACGTTGATTTTTGTTATTCATTTTTGAAAAAATAGGAAAGGCAACTCTTTTATTATATGTGGAAAAAGTGTAGCAGTGAATCAATTGTGATAAAACAATCTAAATTGTATCGTGCAACACCGCATGTGAACTAATGGTATCGGTGATAATTAAAGTCCATAAATCCTTGACTGGATAAATGAATTGAATCAAACTATGTTGAAAGATGTTCAATAACTGGATAAATAAACAAAATCCAACGGTGATAAGTGAGAAGTCCACCACCACTTATGACAAGGGGCTTACCAGATGGATTGGACCCAGAAAGGCATATACCTACTAGTCCAATCAAGCTTTGTTAAAGATAATACACTAAAGAGGGTACACCATACACGTCTTGCGATTCGGTATTATTGAAAAAGAGACCTCAGGCAGACAATTCAGGAATGGTTCCCAGCAAGCGATATTCAACAGATCACAAGGATGGCATATTGATTATTCAACCGATGAGTATGTAAAAGAAAAAGTGGGGCGCACATAGCATAATTCCGTAAAAATCAATATTTATTTTAAAAAGAGAGTAACTCACATTTTGCAATGATAAACCGAGCTCATAAAATTAGGGTAGCAGGACCAACAGCAGTCCATCCCGACATGTTTCGTTACAATAAGAACTTCATCTGGGGTTTTATTATACAAAAATAAATAAATAATGTCTTGCTTCCCATAAAACATCAAACACTCACTGTAATTCATAGTACTCTATTAATATCCTATTATATGCTGAAGCAGATATTTCTACAAGAACTTACAGCAATGCTTAATGAACTTTCCATTACTCAACTGGGGCTCCACACACATAAAACTCCAATACAATATAATGAGATAAATGCTACTGCACATTCATGACTATATTTTCTATAAAGTACTTGTTTGAAGCATTAGAGCTCTTCTAACTAAACGCAGTTAAAATTAGAATTGCCCATGTAATTGAAAGAATACTTTATTTTAGCTACAGTACTTGTCAGTTTCAAAGATACAAGGCTTGCAATGATTGCAGATGTTTCTAGATGGGTAAGAATTACCAGACTGCAGTAGTCCTGTATTACACCACCGATGAAGAATTCCTGGGCAGCAGTGTCAGCATACACTGTTGTGTCATTTTGTGAGGCTGAGACTCACAACAATTTAGGCATGATAAGTAAAATGTATTTTAACACTTTCATTTTAATGTTCTGATCTCTGGATTCACAGCCAGCTCATTCTTCTTTCAGGTACTGAACCTAATCTTACAAGAAAATTTACGGAATCAGTGCAAACCTGTTGTAGAGGGACCTAAACTCTGGAAGCTGTGCCTCAAAAAAGGAAGGCAGAGGCCAAAGGACTAGTTACCAGGATTGCCTGTGGTCCCCCTGCAGCTGATTCTTCTTCCAGTACTGACTTACTATGCCTTGTTCTGTACTGTGTCTATGGGGGCAGTCATCTTTATAGAGGCAGGGCATTGCTTCCACAAATCAGTTCTTTCAACAAGGAGAACACTAAGCAGCATGGCCGTGAAATCACCAAATCTCACCCTGAATCTGCCAAGACTAGCAGCAGCGCATTAGATCTCACACTTCTATTTCTATATTTGTTTGTCAAATAAACATTTAGTACATGACAAAGGATTCCCAGTTTCAAAGCACACTATGGCACCCCTTCCAACAGTCCTGGGCTGTGCAGGACTGTCCTGCATTTAAACACCAATCCTGCTGTCCCACGCACAGAAGCCCTAAAAAAGCTCTGCCACTGAACGCTGTGGCCACAGCTCATTTATATGTAAATAATTATGGGATTTGCACATGAATGAATTGGTGTATGAATGAGCTGATCGTGGGCTTTGCTTATCAATGAGCTTTACCAGCTTATTCTTATGGAAAGCTGAGGGAAGCTCTTCTTCGTCTCCGGCCAAGGGAAGAACTTGATGTTGCCTCTGCATCTCTCCAGTCCACTGGTGAGTGAGCTTATGGGAGGAAGGGGCTCTGTACTGGAAAGGGGGACCTCTGTACTGAATAAAAAGGGGAGGAGGTCTGTAATAGAGGGAGGGGGCTCTGTACTAGAAAGGGTTCTGTACTAGTAGGAAGGGAGGTGGTTTGTACTGGAATGGGGGCCTGTACTGATATGGAGAGAGAAGGTTTGTGCTGGAGGGGGAGCTCTCTACTGCTGGGGAGGGAGGAGGTCTGTCCTGTCCTGTACCAGTGGGGGGATCTGTACTGGTGGGAAAGGAGGAGAATTGTACTGGGTGGGGGGTCTGTACTGAAGTGGAAGTCTGTACTGGTGGGGATGGAAATAATATGTACTAGTAAAGAGGGGGTTTCTACTTGAAAGGGGTCTGTACTGGTGGCAAAATAGAGCCAAAAAGAGAGCATGTTCTCTATTTCCTTGACGGGAATGGAGAAAATTGGCTTGTCGAGTTCCTCGACAGCCTAACAAGGAACTCGACGAGGAAAACGACGTGTTTCGCCCGTCGAGTTACTCAGTCGTGTTTACAAGGCTTCAGACAAGTCAAAAAAGGTACAAGCTTACACTCTTCTCAAATTTGCTGGTTCAGATGCACTAGATAAATATGAGTCATTTCATTTTTGAGACAATTAGGACAAAGAGGATCCTAATGTCTTAATCAAGAAATTTGATGAGATATGCTTACCACTACGCAATGTGATAATAGACAGACATGCATTTAACATGATGGCTCAGAAACCCAATGAAGGAAAACAATCCTATGCAGCCACACTGAGGCTGCTGGCTAAGAATAACATTTATTTTGGTGGACTAACAGATCAACTGATACCTGAGAGGATTGTATGTGGTATCTACAATGACGCAGTTGGTGCCCAGTTGTTAAGGAAGAAAGATTTAACACTGGAATCAGCAATCAGAATATGTATGGTGCAGCAACTGTGGTAGTGAACACGCTACTGAGCGCAACAAGTGTCCGGCTTTTAACAAAAGGCGCAACTCATGCAACAAATGGAATCATTTTGCAAAATGTTGTAAGTCCAAGCCTCAAAAAAGAGGTGCGTGGATGACACCATCTAGTAACACTAAACAACAAAATGTGCACAGAATTAATGAAGTGGAAAGTGATGATAACCAAAATTGTTTTCATTGTGAAAGTGTAGACCTAATTGCAAATAAAGAAGAAATATTCACCACCCTTTCAACAGCATGCCAGAAACGTGTTAAGTTGAATATTGACATTGGTGCCAAATCCAATGTCATTTCCTTATCTACATTGCACAGCATTGACCTTAATGCTGAAATTAATCAGTCAAATAAAGTAAATGTGATAGCTTATGGCGGTCAAACATATGAGACACTGGACACTTCTACCTTGGATCTATCAGGGGACAAGCTGCTATTCCACATTGTGGATATAAATATTAAGAGCCTGCTAGGCTTACCAGACAGCATGCACCTAAATCCAACTCAGTCCAGAAGTACATACAGTACAACAACAAGCTCTGAGATGACTGATTATGAGGACTTATTTTGAACTGATACTGTTGTAAGCGTCCAGTCATGTATCACATGCTCTTTGATGAAACGGCACAGCCTACTGTGTGTGCCCCTCGAAGGATCCCACTGGCTATAAAAGACAAAGTCTTGCAAGAGTTGGAAAGAATGACTAGACTCTGCATCATTGTACCAGTGCAGGAGGCTACCCCCTGAGTGTCTTCCATGGCAGCAGTAATCAAGAAAGATGGCACTGTCCGAATATGAATTGATCATGTGCACCTCAATAAGGCTCTCCTGATCATTGATATGCCACAGTCAAAGGTCTTCAGCATTCTAGATGCAAAATGAGGATTTGGGTAAATCCCTCTGGAAGAGGAATCATCATTACTCACAACATTTATGACCCCATTTTGGAGATACAAATGCTTACGGATGCCATATGGAATTTCAACTGGAAGCAAAGTCTTTCAGAGATGGATGGAACAGCTTTTTGCTGGGCAGCCATGTGAAATAGTTGTGGATGATATCTTGATTCGGGGATCCTCCATTGAGGAACATGACAAACGACTTAAATGCGGACTAGACCATGTTAGAGCCATCAACTTGCAGCGCAACCCTACCAAATGTCGCTTCAGGGTCTCAGAGGTGTCATATGTCGGACACCTTCTCACGGATAAAGGTGTCAAACCTGACCCAGAAAAAAACAAAGCCATCCATCAAATGCCTGCTCCAGAGGACAAACATGGATTTTAAAGGTTTCTTAAAATGACCAATTATCTCTCAAAGTTCATTCTTCACTAAAGTCAGATAACATCTCCACTCCGTTAGCTTCTGCCCCAAGATGCCTGACTGGTGTTGGACTGAACAACATGCAGTTGCTGTGGATACATTGAAAGAACAATTAACTAGTCCACCTGTCCTACAGTACGTTGATGTGCATAAGCCTGTAATATTGTCTGCTGATGCTTCCCAGCATGGTCTTGGCTCAGTCTGTCTTCAAGATGGGAGGCCCATGGCTTTTGCATTAGGAGCCCTCACTGAGACTAAAGCACGCTATGCTCAAATTGAGAAGAAATTATTGGGACTAGTATTTGCCTGTGTAAAATTCCATGATTATATCTATGGCCGCCTTTTGACTGTGAAGACGGATCATCAGCCACTCATGACCATACTAAGAAAACCCCTGTGAGCATCCAGCGAATGATGCTAAAGCTTCAACACTATCATCTGAATGTAATCTATAAACAAGGCCATGAACTGTTTGTTGCAGATGCTCTTTCACGTGCAAACCTCCCCACTACTGATAACTCTGGAGCTATTGAGGATTATAATGTGTTGGCTCTGGATGGGGTTTTGTCATCAAGAAGGATTCAGGAACTAAAGCAAGAAACACAGGCAGATGCCACCTGTCAGTGCCTCATGGACATCATATTCCATGGGTGGCATGGCTCCTTTAAGGAAATCCCAGATGATATCTGACCATTCTACTCTATGAGGGGTGAATTGACAGTGGATGATGGATTAATCCTGCATGGTCAGAGACATGTCATTCCCCCCTCTCTCCAGAAATACTACTCAACATAGCTCTATCAAGGTCATCCTGACATTCATTCTACTAAGTTAAGGGCATGTCAAACCATGTTTTGGTCCACTATATACACTGACATTGAAAGAGAAGTTTCCAGAAGTGCCCCATGCAATGCTCTATGACAGCACCAGATGAGAGAACCTTTAACTCTTCACCAAATACCTGACAGACCATGGTCTATCACAGCAGATGACATATTTGAGTGGTCAAACATGGATTACCTGGTCTTGGTAGATTCGTACCCTGGCTGGTGGGAGTTTGATGTTCTCCCAAACACTTCCAGTAACACAATGATCAGGACATTAAAGTGGATGCTCTCCACACATGGAATTCCCTATCAATTGATCCTCTCTCCCTCTCAGGTGCAGTGGTGAACAGTCTGCTGGCAGCACATTCTGTAGTTTATTTGATCAGTTGACCAAGCCATCTCAGTTTGTAAAGAACTACACCCCCCACAATCCTCCATTCTTCCAGCATTCCTCTTAGGCCCCGTACACACGACCGGATCTATCCGCTGGGATTGATCCACGGATCAGTTCCAGCAGACAGATCCGGTCGTGTGTAGGCCCGAGCGGACATTTTCCAGTGGATAAAAATCCAGCCGACGGATTTCCAGTGGATAAAAATTTCTTAGCATGCTAAGAAATCTATCCGCTGGAATCCTGTCCTTCGGACTTATCCGGTCGTCTGTACAGACTCACCGGATCAGTCCGTCTGATCCCCATCCCTCGCATGCATCGAAGTGATTTGACGCATGCGTGGAAGTATTTACCTTCCAGGGTCGCGCACGTCGCCGCGTCATCGTCGCGGCGACGGCGCGGCCATGTCACCGCGGATGTTTTCCGCAGGGATTTTGATCTGATGGTGTGTACAAGCCATCAGATCAAAATCCGGAGGAGGAATGTCCGCTGGAAACGGTCCGGCAGACCGTTTCCAGCGGATATCCTCTCGTCTGTACGAGGCCTAACTCTGTGTATTCCTATTAAGTAGAGGGCAGACTTAACACTAGCTGTACACAGTTCTTTAATAGTAGTCTCTTCCTACAGTTTTGCCTGTGAATAGTCTCTGCACTGATTAGACATAGAATTCTCTCCACAGAAGTATTTGTTCACTATATCCCCTGCAAACATCACCAAGGACAGCATCAGGCCCAGTGATACTCCAGCCGCTCCTATCTGCCAGCGTAATGGCAAACTGCGCCGGGCTGAAACGCATTAATCTTTACACTAGATGGACTTTTTATGTTTCAATGGATAACGAATAAAGTACTGAAATTTTATTTCATATCATGTCGGTGCTGGACTTTCACTTATTTCATGTACTGTAGTACCTGGAGGTTTATTAGTGTACCAGCCTTTAATTTTATGCGACAGATTGCAATCATTTTCTTTTTTTTTAATCCAACAAAAGTTTTATTTGTTTTGCAGAGGTACAAGGCATACATAATCCCCTCGACACATCGGGGACATAAACATAAAATAGAGAAAAAGATCAAGGCCATACAAACATGTACAGATATAGCAATCCCATTCTGGAGGTGAATCCCCTCCCCCGCCACCACTCCGGACATTGCTCTCATGGCATCCGCTCCCATCCAGACCTCACCCAACATTAATACCCAGCAACCTATCCATCACCAAGTCCACCGGGGCTAGGCCCGGTACATCCAACCACTTTGCCCATAACTTCTCAAACTTGTGGGCATTGCCCCTGTGTTGGTATACCAGTTTCTCCATCCTCATCGTTGTCCCAATGTTGGTGATCCACTCAGCACGGGTCGGGGGGGCCTCAGCTCTCCAATGAACCATGATGAGTTTCCTCGCCTGGAACAACACCCTGTGAATCACTTCCCTGTCCGCCTCTTCCCATTCGTACTCCTCCAGAGCCCCCAAGAGACATGCCCTCGGGTCCTGCGGAAGAGTCACACCAAATGTTGAGTTAATGGTACTCACCACTCCTGCCCAATAGGTGTGGAGTTTGGGACATCTCCATAACATATGGATCAAATCTCCATGGTCTCTCTTACAGCGTGTACAAGTAGGGTCAAGTTGCGGGTTCATCTTACTAAGTCTGTGTGGGGTGTAATAGGTACGTAACAGGATGTACAACTGGGTAAGCTTTTGCGATACATTCAGGGAGCACTTGCCCACCGCCTGAAAAATCTCCTCCCACTGTTCCCCATCCAACTCTCCCGCATCCGCTTCCCACCTCTCTCTTATCCTCAGGGGGTGCTGCTTCATCACATATTGCAACAAAATGGTATAGCACTGGGAGATGAAGCCTTTCGACGTTTCAGCGTCCCCCAGAAGATTAAAAGCAGGAGTAGGTGACAGGCACCACTCGGAAGAGCGACCCTGCACCACCACTGCATGCCTCAGCTGTAGGTAGGAGAAGTACATTGACTGCGGCAAGCCAAACTCCTCTTGCAACGCAGGGAACGTACGTAACACTCCATTACGAAATATGTGTGTGAGGTGTGTGACCCCATATCTTTTCCATCTGGTCCCCGATTGCAACTTGGCGAGTTCAGTGTAGGTGTCATTTTGCCATATTGGACTGTATTTCGTGAATCCTTCCGCATTCTGAACATATTTGACCTTATTCCATACCTTCTGGGTTAGACTAAAAGTGGGGTATTTCCTATGTGGTTTAGCAAAGGCCTGTGCCTCCAACGCGTCAGGAATCGGACTTCTGCCCACGGTGTGCTCCAGGAGCTTCTGAGCCGAGGACCGCACCGCCGGCCGAAACATACCGACCAGCTGCTGCATCTGGGCCACCAAATAGTACAGCCAGGGGTTTGGCAATGCCAATCCCCCACTATCCTTAGGTCTCTGTAAGTGCTCTAATTTAATCCTAGGAGCCCCGTCTCTCCAGATGAGGCCTCGAAAGATGCTATTAACCGTGTGGAAAACTTTCAAGGGGATGACCATGGGGGTGTTATGGAGGAAGTATAATAACTGTGGCATAAGTATCATCTTAACTAAATTCACCCGGCCTGCAACCGATAGCAACAGGGCCTTCCAAGTTTTAACTTTGTCCCTAAATCGCAATAACAAGGGGGATATATTGAGACGGATGAAGTCCCGTGGCTGAGCCGTGATCTGCACCCCTAGGTATTTAAAGGAGGGAGTAATGGGAATAGGGCACAAGGGATTAATTACCTGCGTGTTGTCACCGTCCAGCAAAAGCAAGGCCGACTTTGACCAGTTAATAAGTAAACCGGAAAATCGGCCAAACTCCGTGATCGCTACCATGGCCTCTCTAAGGGAGGTGTCCGTATCCCCCAGCAAAAGGAGGGTATCGTCCGCATATAACATCACCTTTTCCTGCTCATCTCCATAGCAGAAACCGGCGATGCGAGGGTTGGCTCTGATACTAATGGCCAGCGGCTCAATAGCCAAAGCAAAGAGGAGGGGAGACAGAGGGCACCCCTGCCGAGTGCCCCTCCTCAGTGCGAAACTCCCTGACAGGGAGCCAAACGCCCTTATTGCCGCCTGTGGCTGACAGTATAGCAAGCGCACCCAGGAAATGTAAACCGGGCCAAACCCGAATTTCTGCAACACCGTCCAAAGGTAGTTCCAATCTATACTATCAAACGCCTTTGTGGCGTCTAAGGACAGTAGCGCCCTACTGCCCATGTTGTCCGCCCGTGCCTGTATATTAAGGAACAGCCTCCTAAGATTGACCGCCGTGGATTTATTGGGCATGAAGCCAGCCTGGTCTCCATGCACAATTGAAGTTATCACCCCATTCAGCCGCATGGCCAGCACCTTGGCTAGTATCTTAATGTCACTTTGCAGTAAGGAAATGGGGCGATACGCACCTGGGTCTACAGGATCTTTGCCTGGCTTAAGTAGCAGGACTATGTTAGCCTTAGTCATAGACGGGGGTAAATTCCCCCTTTCCCTGGCCTTGTTAAAGACCTTCAGTAATTGGGGGAGTAATGTTTCAGAGTACTGTTTATACACCTCCATGGGCAGCCCGTCTTCCCCCGGGGCCTTGCAGTTTGGGAACGCACCGACCGCCCCCACCAGTTCCTCCACTGTGATTGGCTTATCCAGCAGAATACGCTGGTCAGCAGTCAGTTCTGGGAAGGCCAGTTGGGCTAGGTATAGCTCTAGGTCTCCCTGTGTGTATGCCGTGCCTGAGCTGTACAGGGTCTCATAGAAACCCGCCAGTTCCTGCATAATCTGTTCTGGTTGCGAAACTAATCCTCCAGAACTAGATCTTATGGCCCCTATAGCCGGCGATCGTTGGTGGGAGTTCGCAATCCGGGCCAGTATACGGCCGGTTTTCTCACCCTCCTCAAAGAACGCCTGTTTTGCAAAAAAACGTTTCTTCTCAGCAGACGATGAGAGAAGTTGCTGGTAGGCCGACTGAGCGGCCTGCCAGGTTTCCCTGGTCGAGTCAGAAGGATCCGCCACGTAGGCCCTCTCCATGTCCTGAACCCTGTTCTCTACTTCAATCAATAAAGCTGTTGAGGCCTTTTTAACCCCGTTCACTTCCCTGCTAAGTATGCCTCGAAAATGCGCCTTGAAGGCGTCCCAATGTTCCACCTCCATGTCCATCCCTGCACCCGCTGCAAAGTACCCCCGTACCTCCTCCAATATCTCCCCATGTGAACGTATGAGCTGTAACCAGAACGCATTCAATTTCCATGGTGCCTTAACTAAGTTCCCCTGCGGAGCCACTAAGAGCTGTACCACTAGAGCTGAGTGATCCGACACGCTGCGGGGCCTGTGTGACAGGTCCGCTATCAGCGGAAGCATGCTCAGATTTCCCACCCCCAAATCAATCCTGGACAGACAGCCGTGAGTTTTTGAGAAACACGTAAACTGCCTGCCTCCCGGGTTACGGTGTCGCCAGACGTCCACCCAGCCCACCTCTTGCAACAACCGCGCCAGGGGAGTGCTCCTAGCGAGGGCAGAGGGTCTAGGGGCCGGATGTCTATCCGCCACCTGATCCAAACAACAATTGAAATCTCCCAACACGAGCAGCGGAGCCTCCGGCCTACCGTCCAAAAAAGAGAGGAGGAGCCGGAGCACCACTGCCGTGAAGGGCGGGGGAATGTAAACGCATGCTATGACACAGATTAAGGTACCAATTTTACAGTGAACAAATACATAGCGGCCCTCTGGGTCTATGACACTTGCAATCTCCTGAAAATCCACTGCATTATGCACCAGTACACTCACCCCCCTCGAAAAGGAGGTGTGTGTAGAGTGATACGCCTTGCCCACCCATTTGTATTTCAGGAAACACACGGTCTCCGCCGTCAAGTGAGTCTCCTGAAAGCAAATCACCCCTGGCAAATATTTCTTTAAGCACATAAACAGCATTGTACGTTTTAGTGGTGAATGCATACCCCTCACGTTCCATGAAACAATAGGCACTTTAGCCATGAGAGTCCTCCACTAAAATCATGTAACTATACACTGGTGAGCATAAATACACATTCTGGTCCCATGTCTGGGAAGGCAGACCCACCCCCAGGACCGTCCACATCTGTATACTACCTTGCAAGTGGGCCAAAGGCCTAAGTCTCGTGCGATGTACCTCTTTCCACGAATGGCAACTGAAAAAGTGATAGAAATTAATGTAACCTGTGGACCAAACGGGCCCCAAATATCCACGTATCACCAACAGGGCGGATACAACTCTTTTTGCGATTACTTGTCGACTGACACTGTTCGCATTAACCATCAGCATAGCACACTTTTTGTTTAGAGCATCTCTCCTCACATCTTGCTGCCACTTATCATGTCCCCCGGCCAAGAGGGTGAAGAAAGAACCAAAAAAAAAAAAAATTTTTTGCGGAAATGGATCTTCCTATATGGAGCATAAAAGTCTGAAAAAGGAGATCAACAGGGAAAAAGTAGGGGCTCCCCCCTAAACAGGATCAACTCAGACATTCTCTCATTTGTGCAGGATAGGTGCCCAAAGGCAAACAATAAACCTCCCACCCCAGTCCCAGGGCTCACTCTCCTTCCTCCTGCGCTCGCCTTTGTAAGGATTGTTCATTGCGGTCCAGCCACGACATGGCCTCCTTAGCGGATTCAAAAAATTGGGCTTGGCCCCTAACCACCACTCTGAGTTTCGCAGGGTAT
This sequence comes from Rana temporaria, assembly GCF_905171775.1. Classification (NCBI taxonomy): domain Eukaryota; kingdom Metazoa; phylum Chordata; class Amphibia; order Anura; family Ranidae; genus Rana; species Rana temporaria. The sequence goes on along the minus strand of NC_053497.1, from coordinate 73,553,345 downwards.
AGCATTGCGTAGGGAAGTTGCAGGTTTCGCAATCGTCGCTTCACATCAAGGAATTTCACCCTGCGCCTCTGCACCTCTTGTGAGAAATCCGGATAGAAGGACACCCGCACTCCATTATATTGAATATTGGCTCTTTCCCGGGCCTGGCGGAGCACTGCCTCCCTGTCACGGTAGTGAAGTAGTTTAGCCAGGATAGATCTGGGGGGACCCCCCTGTTGCGGTGGGCGCGAAGGGACTCTGTGGGCCCGCTCCACCGCAAAGAACGGTGACAGTGTTTTTTTGCCGAAAAGTTCCAATAGCCAGTTCTCTACAAACGTGGTGGGGTCCTTGCCCTCCACCCTCTCCGGTAGGCCCACTATGCGGACGTTGTTTCGTCTGAGACGGTTCTCCATATCTTCTACACGGTCATAAGCCTCCCTTGCCATCTGCAAAGCTGCCCTGGTATCCTGGGCCATGGGGTGCATCTGGTCCTCCACCTCACTGACCCTGCTTTCCACCGCAGTGGTGCGTTCACGAATTTTTTGCATATCCTGCCGCAGCAGGCCAAACTGTTCCTTAATGGTGTCAACAGAGGCCGTGCATTTGTTCACAGCTTGTAATATGTCCGCCAGCGTGGGCTGCACTGCAGTCGCGGCCTGTGGTGCATCGGCCTGGCCGCCATCTGGCATGGAGCCGGCCTGATCCCCATCCACCTCCTCTCCCCAATGCAGCTGGGCAGTGTCTTCCTGCATAGCAGGCCCGGCCTGGTGTGCGTCCCCAGAGCGGGACGGTTGTTCCTGTCCCCCAGCCCCCGACAGTTTTTGGGCATAATAAAGCATGTCCTTAGGGGGGTCTTTGCCCGAGGCCTTGACCTGCTTACTGTGCTTGGGCCCCGATTTCCCCGCTCCACGAGGCGTCCCTTTCACAGCCAGCGCGGCGGCGCCATCTTGGATCTCCGGCCCTGCGGTCTCTCCTTGTCCTTTGCGGGTCATCCCCCTGGTACAGAGTGCCGGTGGTGGTACCGCTGTGATCCCGGTGTCGTCAGCTGCCAGCATAGGGTGGTTGCGGATCGATATTTTGGCCGGGGAAGGATCGTTACCGGATCACCGCTGGGAGCTGTGAGAGACGCGTCCTCTCACATGCCTGTCCTGGCCACGCCCCCCTTGCAATCATTTTCTTAATAAAATATTGAAATCTTATCAAATGATTGATTGACACTTTATGTGTCAATAAAATACCAAAAGTTTTTTTTATCTTTTTTTATTTTATGTCCAAGTAAAAGGGGTGATGCTAATTCAAGCTAGCACTTGCCATGAATAATATTTATCTAATATACAAGGCATTCCTATCTCTGCAACTATACCTCACACCTATACCTGCTAATGGCTACCTTCACTGCCACCCACTGTAATCTGGGTAACAGCCCCCTCTTTAATACCCCCCGGTACAGAGTGGCTAAAATGTGGCTAATCCAATGGCTGTAAGAGGTTCTGAAAATGAGCTGTAGCAATCAGTTGCTGGACATTTTATGGTTACACAACCTGGTCACATTGCTATAATCTTTTTATATGGACTATAAACTAAAGGACCTATGAATAAGTCATTGTGGAACGAATCATCTGAGTTTCCATTATTTCTTAGAAGGGAAATTTGCTTTGATATACAAGTGCTTTGGATTACAAGCATATTTCTGGAATGAACTATTCTCACAATCCCAACAAGGTTATACTGTACTATGTTTTTTATCATGGTTTTAAAAAAAAAAATTCTATATTTTAAATCTGCTTTTTATAAAAAGAAATCCTGCATTAAAGTTTGTTGTGCAGACATTTGCTGTTTTAGGGTGGCAACACTGACCAATGTATACCAATTCTTCCCCTATGTTGTCACCCTTTTAATGAAAGCTACAAATATTAAAAAAGACTAAAAGCAGTTACATTACCATGTTAAAGGGGTTGTAAACCCTCCTGTTTTTTCACCTTGTCACTGAGCTGCCCCCCCCCCCCCCCCCCCAGCGCCCCCGTTTTACTCACCTAAGCCCGATTGTTCCCACGGAGACGCGCTTCACCTCTCTGCGCGTTGTCCCGACTCTTGATTGGATAGATTGATAGCAGCCAGGGGTGGACTGACAACTCATGGGGCCCCCGGGCAAAAGGAGATTATGGGGCCCCCAGTCAATAGATTATGGGGACACACAGTATACACACACACATACAGTATACATACACAGTATACACACAAAGACACACAATATACACAAACAGTATACACACACAGAATACACATACACACACTGAAAATTTACTGGAGAGGTGGGGCAGCTATAATCTTGGGATTTTGAAAAAAAACACAGATTTTTACATACTTTCCCTGGTTTTACTGAGGCTGGCAACCCTGATGGGGCCCATAGTGGCATGAGGCCCTTGGGCAGTGCCCGAGTGCCCGAACGGTCAGTCCGCCTCTGATAGCAGCACAGCCATTGGCTCCCACTGCTGTCAATCAAATCCAATGATGAGTCCGGAATTCTGTGTCTATGGTCGCAAAAGCCGCACTCGGGGGAACACCAAAGGCCCCTAGAAGAGGTGGATCAGGGCCACTCTGTGAAAAATGAACTGCACAATGGAGGTAAGTATGACATGTTTGTTATTTAAAAAGAAACACAAAATTAGGGTTTACAACCCCTTTAAATCTCATATGAGATTTTAGAGCATTTCAGTGATTTTGCCCTCACCCCCCAAAGAGAGAGTAAATACAGAATACTCCAGGGTATACTCATGAGTACTGTAACATACAGTGCAGTAAGAAATCTTTCATTTATTTTTAGCAAAGGTAGGCATGTAGTGCTGCTAATTTAAGTTGCAACCGTAAAAGTCCCCAGTAATTTTATTTTATTAACTTCTTTGAACTCAATTTGTTGGGATGTGGTACTGCCAACAATCCATCAGCCCAGTCATTGCTATATTTATTGAGCCTTTCCACAATCACATTTTTTTTTATACACCAAAATATAATATAATATATAATATAATAATAATAATATTACAATATATTAATAATTAATAATAATAATATGTTGAATAGTTCATTAAATAGTATGTTTTTTTATGTAATTATTTGCCAAGCAAGTTATGATTTAATGATTAGGGGCAAAACACTTGGAATTTTTAAAGAAACATGAGTGTATTATATTTCTTTTAAAGTGCATTATTTAAGGATAAATGACGATTCTCTTTTTGACCACCTTGTCTTTTTTTTTGTATAAATAGTAAATGTGACTGCTTGCAGAATAAAACTTATCATAGAGTTGATAGCTTCTTTATTGCCTACGGTTCAATTGATGGTCGGCTCTTAAGCATTTTAGTTTGATGTGAGTTTTTCATCATGCTCTCAAAATAGAAACAATGGACTTGTCTTCAAAAAGGGAAAGTGAGATTGTGGCTTCTTGGTGTAAAGTCCCAAGTTTCATGATTCATTAAACCCATTTTCCTGTGTGCACTCGGACCCCACTCATTACATTTACATGCAAGTAAGAGGGAGAAAACTGTCAGGGGCTGAAGGGGCATTAGATAGATGGGTTTCTTCTTCTAAAGGGGGACAGAAGAAGAAAAATGGCCCGAATTTGTTTTATCTATGTTTTTAAATACGTTTGTTATTCTCTGCACAAATGCAACCAATAAATAAAATACAATAAAGTCATATAGTAAAAGTATTTACCTTCAATAAGTGTCCATATTTGTTTTTATCTACAGACACAAATAAATTGGGTAATAAAGTTGCTGTAAGTTGCATACACAGGGGCATATTACTGAAGAAGTGAATGTAACATTCATGAAATATTCACTGCAGGTGAATCTCCCTCGTGAATGTATTTTAAATCACAATGAATGATTCACCACCAGCAAATGTTTGGTATATGTTACATTCACCGCTTAATAAATATGCCCCTAAATTGGTATTAAACCCAAAATCAAACATTCATTACCGTATTTGCCGGCATATAAGACGACCCCTCACTGTGCCAATATACATGCCTCACTGTGCCATCTATACATGCCTCACTGTGCCATCTATACATGCCTCACTGTGCCATCTATACATGCCTCACTGTGCCATCTATACATGCCTCACTGTGCCATCTATACATGCCTCACTGTGCCATTCCATTCCCTGCCTCAATGATCTCCCTACCTTCTCCTGTTTGCAGAGTCAGTCAGTCAGACGGCGGCCATCCATTATTCAAAAGCCGCGCCTCCTCCTCAGGCTGTTCCGTGATAGGCGGAACACTAATTTTCCCAGCAGAGCCTCTGTTCAGTGTTCCGCCTATCACGGATGTCCTCTCGTTTGAGGCCGAGGCTGAGGATGAGAAGGCATCCGTGATAGGCGGAACACTAAACAGAGACTCTGCTGGGAAAATTTGTGTTCCGCCCATCACAGGAACAGTCAGAGGAGGAGGCGCGGCTTTTGAATAATGGATGGCCGCCATCTGACTGACTGACAGGTACCCGGCGTATAAGACGACCCCCGACTTTTGGGGCATGATTTTAGATGCAAAAAGTTGTCTTATACGCCGGAAAATACGGTATATTGCACCTTACCAATTCTTAGGCCTCGTACACACGACCGTTTTCCTCGACAAAATCCATCAAGAAAAATGCTGGCAGAGGAAAACGGTCGTGTGTATGTTTTCCGTCGAGAAAACTGTTGTGGATCTCGACGAGGAAAAAAGAGAACATGTTCTCTTTTTTCTCACCGGGAGTCTCAATTTCCTCGTTGTGTTTCTCGGGCTGGTTTACGACAAAGTATGAGACGGGAGCGCACCTTCGGTAAAAGTAGCTTCCGTAATGGAGATAGCACATTCGTCACGCTGTAACAGACTGAAAAGCGCGAATCGTCTCTCACCAAACTTTTACTAACACGCAGTAACACAAGATTAGCAAAAGCAGCCCCAAGGGTGGCGCTAATGGAATGGAACTTCCCCTTTATAGTCCTGTCGTACGTGTTGTACGTCACCGCGTTTGAGAACGACGAGATTTTGTATTGACAGTGTTACGCAAAGACAGCTTGACAAGATTCTTGACAAGCCTGACAAGAACCTCGTCGAGGAAAACGACGTTTCATTTACGACGAGATTCTCTGTCGTGTGTACGAGGCCTACATGTGATAGCTGCATTTGTTTTATTTATTTTTTCTTTCTTTCCTTTATGTTCACCTGATTATTTTGCACTGATGGGGAGCAGTTTTCCCACACTATGGGTGCAGCACAATGTACCCCTGTGTTTTGTGCAGGTCACCTGCACTTTGCCATAGACTTCTATAGCACTGAGCAGTTCTGGTGCACTTTTTGAAAGTGCACAAAAATTCCTGCATGCAGGACTTTTGGTACGCTTTCAGCAAATGCACCCAAATAGTATGAATGCCCCCTAAAATTTGCATAAGGCTCCATTCACACTTGTGCGTCCTTTCATGCAACTTTGGACATCAAAGTCGCATGACAAGTTGTTCTCCATGCTTTCCAGTGATAACCATTGATATATGTGCGACTTAAAGTTGCAGTTATTTCAAAGTAGTTCATGTACTACTTTGGTCTGACTTTTTTGCAACTTGAGGGTTATACAATGCAACAGTTGTGCAACAGTTGAACATTATCACTGGTCAAAGCCAAAGTCGTATCCAAGTTGCACCCATCCAAAGCTGTGTCACAGTTGCGTCAAAGTTGCACCAAAATTTGCAACTTTGGAGTCATACAAGTGTATGACCGGGACCGCAGGACCCGCGGACCCGATCGCCGCTGGAGTCCCGCGATCGGTCCCCGGAGCTGAAGAACGGGGAGAGCCGTGTGTAAACACAGCTTCCCCGTTCTTCACTGTGGCGGCTTCATCGATCGTGTGATCCCTTTTATAGGGGGACACAATCGATGACATCACACCTACAGCCACACCCCCCTACAGTTGTAAACACACTTCAGGTCACACATAACCCCATCAGCGCCCCCTGTGGTTAACTCCCAAACTGCAATTGTAATTTTCACAGAAAACAATGCATTTTAAATGCATTTTTTGCTGTGAAAATGACAATGGTCCCAAAAATGTGTCAAAATTGTCCGATGTGTCCGCCATAATCTCGCAGTCACAAAAAAAAAACGCTGATCGCCACCATTAGTAGTAAAAAAATATATATTAATAAAAATGCCATAAAACTATCACCTATTTTGTAGGCGCTATAACTTTTGCGCAAACCAATTAATAAATAGTGTTGCTCACGAATATTCGCATTGCGAATATTCGACTCGAATATAGCATATTCGAGAAATCGCGCTATATTTCGAAATTCGCTGTGAATATTCGCAATTCCGAATATTCGATTTTTTACAATTTTTTTTTTTAATCAGATCACATCCTAGATATCTCCATCGACGTCTAAAAGCATTGCTGGTATCATTAGAGACCCTGGGTCGAGTAGCTGAAGCGTTCATTGAATTTTCCAGAAAGATCGCAATGCGATTATTCGGCAAACGCAATATCGCGCGATTATTTTCCTCGCCCCGATCTTCCGCATCAGAGCGATTTTTACAGTTTCATTTTTAAAACAGATCACATCCTAGTGATCTCCATAGACGTCTGAAAGCATTGCTGGTATGATTAGAGCCATTGGGCCGAGTAGCTGAAGCGATCATTTTATATTGCCGAATATTCGCAATGCGAATATTCGGCAATAGGAATATTGCGCGATTATTTGCTCCGCCCTTTTGCATCAGAGCCAATCAGAGTTCTCCTTCCACACTCGTCACAGGTTAGCAACCAATAGGAACCTGCCTGCATGGACATTATATAAGCTCACTCCCAGCACCATTTCATTGCAGATTCAGAAGCTGGCTATAGAGTGTGGAGGCTGTTTCTGTGTTCCTGGTTTCCTGTGTCTTTGTTCTTGATTGATTTAGATCATCACCAGCATTGCTATTTAGTGATTCCAGTGGATCTTTTCCAGTATATCAACTGCTTTTTTCAAAGCAATAGACCCAAGAGCTTTTTTCAAAGCTACGTTTTGTGCTGTTTTGTGCTGTTTTTTTCATTTGTGTTACTGTTTGATCCTGCAATCCTCGCTGTTCAGTTATATTTGCAAGAGATTTCAGAACACATTTTGCTGAGCTTTATAAAAGAGCTTTTCTAAAAGCTAAGTTTTGTTCATCTTGTGTTACTGTTAGATCTTGCAGGTTCGCTGTTCAGTGATATTTGATAGGCATCTCAGTTCACATTTTGTTTAGTTTTCCCTAAAGAGCTTTTATAAAAGCTAAGTTTTGTGTTCAGTTTAGTTAAATTTTGTGTAGTAAGTGTACACACTGTTAGTGTACATTTATTTCATCTAGCTTAGCTTAGTGTGTGTTTAGTGTCTGTGTTTTGTGTTAAAAAAAAAAAATAAAAAAAAAAGTTAGTGTTTGTTTAGTGCTTTTTTTTTTTCTTTAATTTTGTAGTCCTTGTCTGGTGTACTACTTTTCTTATAGTTTAGTAGCTGTCTGTGTACGTCTTTGTCTGCGTGCCTGTCTTGTAAAAAATACACAAAAACACATTTTGTTCACATTTACCCCCCCCAATAAAGTTTACCCCCCCCCACACACATATTAGCAATAATGAGCGGCATCCGTGGCCGTGGCAGCAGGGGTAGGGGAGTTACTCCCAGTGCTGGATCGCTGCCAGCACGGGGTACCTCTTGTGCCCCTACTAGTGGTAGAGGATCGGGTGCAAGGGGAGTACGCCTGATCCGGGAGTTCTTCCCATCGGGCAGCCGCCCGATATTGCCATCTCAGGCTGAAGTAGTGGTGGACTACATGGGGCACAGCAGTGCCACTGAGTCGTCGGTCCCGACTCACAGTAGTACCACCATTACACCGGTGCCTGTACTACCCCCCCCAGCCCCCAAGAGTCCAGCATCTTACTGTTCGACAGCGACAGTGAGAGGGATCTCTTGGGGGAGGCCATGCATCAGGCAGACCTCCAGCTCTGTCCTGATGGTCAGGACCTTTTTGAAGGGATGGATGAGGAGGATGGGATACCTGCTGGCAGTATCCCAGAGACATCCCTTCAAACTGGTGCTGCTGTTTTGGTGCAGGAAACAGCAGCACCTAGTCAGACCCAGGCGTGGGTGAGGGGACAGCGGAGCCAGGCTAGAGGCTCCATGTCACGTGGTTCCCTCAGACCAACACATCTCAGCCCTTGGTCTGACATCTCTGGGGGCGAAGAGGGTGACCCATCATGGTTGCCATCTGACGCATCGGCTCACTACGTCAGTGACGACGGGGAAGGTAGGCACCCTGGTGAAACGGTGCGCCAGGTCACCACCAGGGAGACCATCGTCAGGGTCTCCACTGGTGATGGCAGCAGGAGGTGTCAGGAGGAGGAGCAGCAGCAGCAGCAGCAGGCAGCTCCACCTGTGCGCACCGAGTCCCAGCAGGTGCAAGTAAGCGTCACCCCATCTGACAGGAGGGCGGTGCTGAAGTCACCTGTCTGGAATTTCTTTACCCTGGTGGCAGACAACCCTACAGTGGCCATCTGCCGGATTTGTAAAGTGAGGGTGAAGAGAGGGAAGTGTTTGGCTCGGGTGGGTACCACAGCCCTGAACCAGCACCTGAGGATAAACCACTGGGCGTTGTATGACGAGATGAAGCGTGGTGGTGGTAGCAGCGCCACCACCACAAGTGAGCAGGGTACAGCAGCCCCTGCCACATCTTCATCTGTTTCCAGCAGGTCATGCCCCCCCGCTCCCTCTAGTAGAGGTACTGGTACCGGCAGCCAGACCTCTACTTCCACAGCACCCTCCACGTCTGTGTCCCGCACTGCCGTCCGGCGCCAGGCGTCGATTTCAGACGCCTTTGACCGCACCACTCCCTTCCCCCCTGGAGACCGACGTGTGCGTTCCCTCAATGGGCTCCTGGCAAGGGTTATTGCCCAACATCTGCTGCCCTTCAACATAGTTGACAGCAACCCCTTCAGGCAGATGTTGGAGCAGGCCCAACCCCAATGGCGTGTCCCCAGCCGCCATTTCTTTGCCAGGACTGGTGTCCCTGCCCTACACCAGCACATTGTGCAGAATGTAACCCTGTCGCTGGATCACGCTGTCAGCGACAGGGTTCATCTGACAATGGATGGCTGGACCAGCAGGCATGGGCAGGGACGCTACATCAGCTTCACGGCCCATTGGGTTTCCCTCCGAGGCGTCGGTGAGGGATCGTCGGCAACCGATCTTGTGGTGCCGCCCCGGGGTGTCCAGGGGAGAACTGCTGGTCTCCCTCAAGCCACTGTCTCCGCAGCTGCTGAGCCTCCCAGCAAGCGCCCCCGTAGCTACTCAAGTGTGGGGCACGTGCGCTGTCAGGCCGTGCTCCAGCTTGTTAGTTTAGGGGACCGGAGACACACTGGAGAAGAAGTGCTGAAAGCACTTCAAGCTCAGGTCCAGAAGTGGCTGACACCCCGAAGGCTCCAGCCAGGTATGGTTGTCTGCGATAACGGCAGCAACCTACTCGCCGCCCTACATGCTGGCAGTCTGACGCACGTGCCCTGTCTGGCACATGTCCTCAACCTGGTGGTGCAGAAGTTCCTGCGCACTTATCCAGGGTTGAGTGACATTGTGGCAAAGGCGCGTAGGATTGCCAGCCACTTCAGGCGCTCCCCAACCGCTACCGCGTCCCTGTCCAAATTGCAGCGGAAGTACAATCTGCCCCTTCACAGGCTGATTGTGGACAGTGTGACGCGGTGGAACTCCACCCTCCACATGCTGAAGAGGTTGTGGGAGCAGCAAAGGGCGGTGAGGGAGTACCTGATGGAACTAGGCACTGAGAGGGCTTCACCACAACTCCCTTTCATCGCCTGTGCGCAGTGGGGGCAGATAAACCAGGTCTGCCAAGTGTTGTCCTCCTTCGAGCAGGCGACCAAGATGGTCAGCAGTGAGCAAATTGGCCTCAATAGCGTGCTGCCAATACTGTTCATGCTGGAGAGGACACTAGATCGCCTGCTCGAGGCTGGGGAGAGTGCCTTGGTGGAGCAGGAGGAGTCAGCAATGCTCCACCGAGACCAGGGCCAGGACGAGGAGGAGGAGGAGGAGGAGTATGATGATGATGAAGAGGAGGAGGAGGTGGTTGCTGGTGTCGTCCCGGAGTCAGGGCCTGGTCAGGAGGGAGAGCCGGTGTTGGGGGCACCGATAGTCCGGGGGTTGGGCATGTCTGAGTTTGACCAGCAGCGCCTCAGGGATGAAGAGTCGCACCTCATTCACCTGGCCAGCATTGAGGAGTCACAGCGGGCTGTGCTCTTCCCCATGGCTGCCCACATGCTGAGATGCCTCAGGAGGGACCCCCGGGTTAAGACCATCAAGACGAGGGATGATTTCTGGATGGCCACCCTTTTGGATCCCAGGTGCAAGGGGAAACTGGAGCAGTTCATCCCAGCCAGCCGGAGGCAGCACCGGATGGAGGAACTGCAGGCAGCCATTGTCAGACGGTTGGAGCAGGCAACTCCCCGGCCTCCAGTTGTCCCCCCTCATCTCACCCAGCAGGTGGCTGCACCCAGCTGCAGCCGAGCAGGGGACCTAATGGAAGAGATGAGGATGTTCTTCCAAACCGAGCGACCCAGTACCACCACCAGCAGCAGCAGCAGCAGTCACCACCAGCGGCTGGCCCACATGGTGGCAGACTACATGGCGTCCGTCGGTGCTTCTGACAGTATGAGCACCGACGACCCCATGGAGTACTGGGTTGCCAGATTGGACACCTGCCGCGAGCTCGCTCAGTATGCGCTGGAGTTATTGTCTTGCCCCCCCTCCAGCGTACTATCTGAGCGGACATTCAGCGCGGCAGGTGGGGTGGTCACGGACAAGAGGACCCGTCTGTCCACAGACTCCGTGGACAGACTCACATTCATAAAGATGAATGAGTCCTGGATCGGCGGTGACTTTCTGGCACCCGTCGTCGGTTCAGGGCGCTGAAGGGTCCCTTGCCATGCATTCCCTGATGAAGCCCCGGACCTGATGTATTTACAGTGCTGAATATAACTATTTCAACATCAGAGAAAATCAATGTTAATATTTGGTACAGTAGGCTTTCTTTGCAATTACAGCGGTCAAACATTTCTTGTAGTTTTACACCAGCTTTGCACACACTGGAGGAGGGATTTTGGCCCACTCCTCCACACAGATCTTCTCTACATCAGTCATGTTTCTGGGCTATCGCTGAGAAACACGGAGTTTGAGCTCCCTCCAAAGATTCTCTATTGGGTTTAGGTCTGGAGACTGGCTAGGCCACGCCAGAACCTTGATATGCTCCTTACAGAGCCAATCCTTGGTTATCCTGGCTGTGTGCTTTGGGTCATTCTCATGTTGGAAGACCCAGCCTCGACCCATCTTCAAAGCTCTAACTCAGGGAAGGAGGTTGTTGCCCAAAATCTTGCAATACATGGCCCCGGTCATCCTCTCCTTAATACAGTGCAGTCACCCTGTCCCATGTGCAGAAAAACACCACCAAAGCATGATGCTACCACCCCCATGCTTCACATTAGGGATGGCGTTCTTGGCATGGTACTCATCATTATTCTTCCTCCGAACACGGTTAGTGAAATTATGATCAAAAAATTATATTATAGTCTCATCTGACCACATGATTTTCTCCCATGACTCCTTTGGATCAGTCAAGACAATTATGTCAGCAGTTATTTCACACCCTATATACTCTTATTAAGACTGCTGTACATCATGGCAACTCCTGCCCATGTGATATGACTCTGTATCAACTACTACTGTTAATACTACTACTGCTGCTGCTTCAGCTGCTGCTGCCGCCCAGTCAATACACCTATGTCAGCAGTTGTTTAACACTCTATATACTCTTATTCCTACTGCTGTTCATCATGGCACCTCCTGCCCATGTGATATGACTCTGTATCAACTACTACTGTTAATACTACTACTGCTGCTTCTGCTGCTGCTGCCGCCCAGTCAATACACCTATGTCAGCAGTTATTTCACACTCTATATACTCTTATTAAGACTGCTGTACATCATGGCAACTCCTGCCCATGTGATATGACTCTGTATCAACTACTACTCTTAATACTACTACTGCTGCTTCAGCTGCTGCTGCCGCCCAGTCAATACACCTATGTCAGCAGTTGTTTAACACTCTATATACTCTTATTCCTACTGCTGTTCATCATGGCACCTCCTGCCCATGTGATATGACTCTGTATCAACTACTACTGTTAATACTACTGCTGCTTCTGCTGCTGCTGCCCAGTCAAGACACCTATGTCAGCAGTTATTTGACACTCTATATACTCCTATTCCTACTGCTGTTCATGATGGCACCTCCTGCCCATGTGATATGACTCTGTATCAACTACTACTGTTAATACTACTACTGCTGCTTCTGCTGCTGCTGCCGCCCAGTCAATACACCTATGTCAGCAGTTGTTTAACACTCTATATACTCTTATTAAGACTGCTGTACTTCATGGCAACTCCTGCCCATGTGATATGACTCTGTATCAACTACTACTGTTAATACTACTACTGCTGCTTCAGCTGCTGCTGCCGCCCAGTCAATACACCTATGTCAGCAGTTGTTTAACACTCTATATACTCTTATTCCTACTGCTGTTCATCATGGCACCTCCTGCCCATGTGATATGACTCTGTATCAACTACTACTGTTAATACTACTGCTGCTGCTTCTGCTGCTGCTGCTGCCCAGTCAAGACACCTATGTCAGCAGTTATTTGACACTCTATATACTCCTATTCCTACTGCTGTTCATCATGGCACCTCCTGCCCATGTGATATGACTCTGTATCAACTACTACTGTTAATACTACTGCTGCTGCTTCTGCTGCTGCTGCTGCCCAGTCAAGACACCTATGTCAGCAGTTATTTGACACTCTATATACTCCTATTCCTACTGCTGTTCATCATGGCACCTCCTGCCCATGTGATATGACTCTGTATCAACTACTACTGTTAATACTACTGCTGCTTCTGCTGCTGCTGCCCAGTCAAGACACCTATGTCAGCAGTTATTTGACACTCTATATACTCCTATTCCTACTGCTGTTCATGATGGCACCTCCTGCCCATGTGATATGACTCTGTATCAACTACTACTGTTAATACTACTACTGCTGCTTCTGCTGCTGCTGCCGCCCAGTCAATACACCTATGTCAGCAGTTGTTTAACACTCTATATACTCTTATTAAGACTGCTGTACTTCATGGCAACTCCTGCCCATGTGATATGACTCTGTATCAACTACTACTGTTAATACTACTACTGCTGCTTCAGCTGCTGCTGCCGCCCAGTCAATACACCTATGTCAGCAGTTGTTTAACACTCTATATACTCTTATTCCTACTGCTGTTCATCATGGCACCTCCTGCCCATGTGATATGACTCTGTATCAACTACTACTGTTAATACTACTGCTGCTTCTGCTGCTGCTGCCCAGTCAAGACACCTATGTCAGCAGTTATTTGACACTCTATATACTCCTATTCCTACTGCTGTTCATGATGGCACCTCCTGCCCATGTGATATGACTCTGTATCAACTACTACTGTTAATACTACTACTGCTGCTTCTGCTGCTGCTGCCGCCCAGTCAATACACCTATGTCAGCAGTTGTTTAACACTCTATATACTCTTATTCCTACTGCTGTTCATCATGGCACCTCCTGCCCATGTGATATGACTCTGTATCAACTACTACTGTTAATACTACTGCTGCTGCTTCTGCTGCTGCTGCTGCCCAGTCAAGACACCTATGTCAGCAGTTATTTGACACTCTATATACTCCTATTCCTACTGCTGTTCATCATGGCACCTCCTGCCCATGTGATATGACTCTGTATCAACTACTACTGTTAATACTACTGCTGCTGCTTCTGCTGCTGCTGCTGCCCAGTCAAGACACCTATGTCAGCAGTTATTTGACACTCTATATACTCCTATTCCTACTGCTGTTCATCATGGCACCTCCTGCCCATGTGATATGACTCTGTATCAACTACTACTGTTAATACTACTGCTGCTTCTGCTGCTGCTGCCCAGTCAAGACACCTATGTCAGCAGTTATTTGACACTCTATATACTCCTATTCCTACTGCTGTTCATCATGGCACCTCCTGCCCATGTGATATGACTCTGTATCAACTACTACTGTTAATACTACTACTGCTGCTTCTGCTGCCCAGTCAAGACACCTATGTCAGCAGTTATTTCACACCCTATATACTCTTATTAAGACTGCTGTTCATCATGGCACCTCTTGCCCGAGTGATTTGACACTGTATTGTCAATGTCTACTACTACTATTACAGCTCAGTCAAGACACCTGTGTCCCAATTTTTTGGTACACTATTGACTACTATGACCACTACTGATGCTGTAAAGTATTCCCCAAGTGTTTTTATGCTATGTATTACTATTACCACTACTGCTTGTAAATCATGCCTGTGTGATACTTAGTGGGAATGCTTTAATAAGCATTCCTAGTATGGATACCCGTAAATGTATTAATCTTAATTAGTGTGAAGGCTTTAATAAACATTTCCAGTATTGATATCCGTAAATTTAGTAATCTTATTATTCCTTACGTTTTTTGGTTCTGCGTAACTTCGGCATACTTTCAGCTATTGAGACCATTCAACTGTAAAAATGTTCGTCTCGTTCAGCTAATGATGGGACTTCTTCAAGTTTTTTTCTACTTTTTACACTTTTATAAATTTTAATCTTTTAGACCCTTTTTTTAAACATTGAAGTCAATGAGAACATCCTTTTCCCCTTTGAATTCACATGCCATGCCAAAAGTTTCAGCTACTTCATACTTTCACTTACAGACACTGAAAAAACTTTAAAGCGGTCACAAAATATTTAGCTATCCGGCTATGACTTTTCAGATCGTTATCGTTTACAATTTTTTGGTGAAAACGCAATTTACGTTTTGCGAATTTTTCACAAAAATGCAATAGGTTATAATGTAATCCTATGGAGGGGATTTAGAGTCTGTCATGTGACCTTAACATTGGAGATCTTTGTAATTAAAAATATCTTTACAAAAAGGGGAAACAAATTGGTCTCACGCCCACAAGATCTACTTTTCATACACAATTTTTATATCAAAACGTAGCTATGCTTGTCTGGTTTATGGCAATGTGACCAATTCTGCGATACGTATTTTAGTTTTAATTATTGGAGCAACAGCCAGAAATTATGTCTCATAGACTCTCATGTGAAATTATCTAAAAAATGTTGCTGCAGAACTCACAAAGACGCTCTTTTCTAAATCGCAGACATGGCCACATTTTTAAGTTTATCTACATAAATTTCATATCGATGCGTTTACAAGGGCCGTGTATTTCAAACGGTGTAGTCGTTGTATCAATTGCATGTACGTTTGAGGATTTATTAAGCTTTGTTTGGAGGCTTAAATCATGTATTAGATCTGTGAATTAAAAGCGTTTGTAATGTTATTTCTTTCCATAAATAACTTTCCTGACCTCAGTGCAATATTCCTCCTCACTGACCTGGGGGGGAGGGGAAACCTATTGAGGGGGGAGGGGCGACCAGGAAGTCAGCATACTCTATACTTTGCAGATAGAGAAAGAAGCTGTGTGTCCTAAAGATAGTGTAGTGGTTATGGTGAATGTCTTTGGCAAGGGGCTCACCAATTAAGCTATTCAGCATTCCCACTCGCATTTTCCTCAGGAAATGCATTGTCTAGTTATATTATATTTTAATACTCCTGCTGCTGCCTCCATGCTGAGTAAAGCTTCATGACCTTTCTGGCACAGCGGATCCACCAACAGCCTCCGCTACACGCTACCAGACCGGACTACCAGACCGGATCTAAACAGCAAGTGTAACTATAACAATGAACCTTATGTTAAACCCTGTTTTGCGGCATTTATACTGCAACCATTGGGCTGACTGCAAGAGCTCATCTGCATTCTCTCTCTTTCTTGCTCTCCCTCTCTCTCTCTTTGTATATATATATATATATTGTTGCTTTTGTTATGTTCATTTTTCAACAGTTTATTTTGTGTTCGTCGTGTCTGTGTCGTGTGCTTTAGTTTGTCCTAGGTTAATGTTAAATAAAATAATAGTATAAAATGTTTTTGCTTATTATGAAGTTAAATGTGTTGATGTTGATTTGTTTGATGTGAAGTTAGATGTGTTGAAAAACCTACAACTCTATCTCAAAAAGAAATGAAACATTTCCAAAAAATAAGTTTTTTTAATACAAAAATAAATTTAAATATAGCTCTCAATCCGTTTCTGAATGCGGTGCATTTCCGCAATCTGACCCGATAGCTGCTGCTCTAGCAGAGCATTTTGTTGGGTGAGGTAGCTCATCTTCCGCTGGTTCTGAAGGATCTTCTGGTGCGTCTTTTCGATGAGTATATTTTGCCTCCTCATATCTCTTGATGCTTTTAGGATATAATAAAAAAACATTTGGATTTCAAATAACGTTACCAAATAAATAAATATTTTTTTTTGCTTATTAATCAATCATTATCATGTGTATACACTTGTTATGTGTCTAACACATCCCGGGAGTGCAGAATTATTAGGCAAATGAGTATTTGGACCACATCATCCTCTTTATGCATGTTGTCTTACTCCAAGCTGTATAGGCTCGAAAGCCTACTACAGATTAGGCATATTAGGTAATGTACATCTCTGTAATGAGAAGGTGTGTGGTCTAATGACATCAACACTCTATATCAGGTGTGCATAATTATTAGTCAATTTCCTTTTCTTTGGCAAAATTGGCCAAAAGAAGGATTTGACAGACTCTGAAAAGTCCAAAATAGAGAGATATCTAGCAGAGGGATGCAGCACTCTTAAAGTTGCAAAGCTTCTGAAGCGTGATCATCAAACAAAAGAAGCGTGTGGAAAAACAAAGGTGCAAAATAACTGCCCATGAACTGAGAAAAGTTAAGCGTGCAGCTGCCAAGATGCCACTTGCCACAAGATTGGCCATATTTCAGAGCTGCAACATCACTGGGGTGCCCAAAAGCACAAGGTGTGCAATACCCAGAGACATGGCCAAGGTAAGAAAGGCTGAAAGACGATGACCACTGAACAAGACACACAAGCTGCAACGTCAAGACTGTGCCAATAAATATCTCAAGAAAGATTTTTCTAAGGTTTTATGGACTGCTGAAATGAGAGTGAGTCTTGATGGGCCAGATGGAAGAGCCCGTGGCTGGATTGGTAAAGGGCAGGGAGCTCCAGTCCAACTCAGACGCCAGCAAGGTGGTGGTGGAGTACTGGTTTGGGCTGGTATCATCAAAGATGAGCTTGTGGGGCCTTTTCGGATTGAGGATGGAGTCAAGCTCAACTCCCAGTCCTACTGCCAGATTATGGAAGAGACCTTCTTCAAGCAGTGGTACAGGAAAAAGTCACCATCCTTCAAGAAAAACATGATTTTCATGCAGGACAATGCTCCATCACACGTGTCAAAGTACTCCACAGCGTGGCTGGCAAGAAAGGGTATTAAATAAAAAAAAGTAATGACATGGCCTCCTTGTTCACCTGATCTGAACCCCATTGAGAACCTGTGGTCCATCATCAAATGTGGGATTTACAAGGAGGGAAAACAGTACACCTCTCTGAACAGTGTCTGGGAGGCTGTGGTTGCTGCTGCACGCAATGTTGATGGTGAACAGATCAAAACACTGACAGAATCCATGGATGTCAGGCTTTTGAGTGTCCTTGCAAAGAAAGGTGGCTATATTGGTCACTGATTTGTTTTTGTTTTGTTTTTAAATGTCAGAAATGTGTATTTGTGAATGTTGAGATGTTATATTGGTTTCACTGTTAAAAATAAATCATTGAAATGGCTATCTATTTATTTTTTGGTTAAGTTGCCTAATAATTCTGCACAGTAATAGTAGTCACCTGCACACACAGATATCCCCCGAAAATAACTAACACTAAAAACAAACTAAAAACTACTTCCAAAAAAATTCAGCTTTGATATTAATGAGTTTTTGGGGTTCATTGAGAACATGGTTGTTGTTCAATAATAAAATGAATGCTCAAAAAATACAACTTGCCTAATAATTATGCACTACCTGTATACTTCTAGCATCAATACCATATTATGGTTCTACAATCTGACAGGTGCGCTTTATATGTTGTCCATTTTTATATCTACATTTTGTTGTTGAAATGTTATTAATCATTGTGCACATATTTACCTTCCTGAATGAGGCTCACAGGACCGCTCTCTTCCTCCTGCTCTTCTGCTTGAGAAGTTGGGGTGGTGGGGGGGGAAGCTCCTCAGCTTGCTCCTCAACAGGAGCTGAGGTTGGGGAGTGGGAGGGCCCTGGCTGCTCCTCCTCATGCATCTCCTCCTCTGCCGCATCCTCCTCTGCCGCATCCTCCTCCTCCTCCTCATCGGCCTGGCGCCTTCTGCGCTTGGCGCGGACAACTGGCATTGGAGCTCCTATAATAACACAATGTTCATATATTATAAAAATGTTTTCTAATGACGTATGCTAATTCTGTGTACTCTGCTGTATTGTATATGAATACAAATTGATTTATATAGACAGTTAACGAATGGGACAATGTTATATTAAAGGGTCTTGTGGGCACTACAGGGGACTGAGCGTGAGCTGGGATGCAACCATGTTAAAATGAGCTGTTTTTGTCTACTTTGTTTTGTTCAGACCATCTCATGTTAAAAAAAGGGCCTGATGGAGCACACGGGATTACTATAACAACCCCACGCCTAACACAGGAATTTAGTGGTAATCTATATATATAAAACTCAACGTGTGTGTTTGTGCATAAATGTATGTATGTATGTATGTATGTATGTATGTATGTATGTATGTTCCAGCATCACGTACAAACGGCTAAAGATATTTATATGAAACTTGGCACACAGGTTACTTATATGTCAGCCACAAACATAGGATAGGTGGTTTAAACCTTACCCACCCCCACTTGCCATGGTCGGGGGTTTTCTTTAAAGTCCCATGCAAAGCAATGGGAAAATTATGTTCCCACATAACTTCTGTGTTCCTGTCTGCTGTCCCATGTCTTTTTTCAACAGTACTATGAATACCTTGGCTGGTGGTGATATATGTTAGCACAACATGGCATCTTGGTTAACAACATCTGACCTTACATGAATTACATATGACCTTACATAACTGTCACCAAAGGAGCTGCGGTGGCTCCACGCGATTGCCACTGCACTGACAAGTGATTCACCTCTGCAGCTAGGGGTTCGGATCCCGCTCTCGGCTACCTGTGAATTGAGTTTGGTGGTCTCAGCCCCGCCCCTGGTGGGTGTGCTATGCGAGGTTGGGTTGGGAGGACCCCCTCACACCCGCCATTGCCAACCGGGGCATGGAGAAAGGTGGCAGATTGCCTCTGGGGGAGGCCTCCCAACTCCTGCAGGCCGGCTCCTCTCTCTTTCGAGTTCACGCACAAAATACACTTTTTAAAAAAAAAACATAACTGTCAACAATAACTTACCTGGATGATATTTAGCCCGAAGACGTCTGACCTCATCCATTTGGCGCCTCTTCAGGTCAGACCACTTCTTCACAATTACATTGTGGTCGTGTTGGCCGCCAAAGTCAGCGATTAGGGCGCTGACCACAGCCCTTTTCTCTGGCTGCCTCCGCAGCTTATCGTATCCTGTTTCCAGGAACTTCTGCAAGATGAAGAACAAAGTATATTGTAATACTTCTGTTGACAGCCTTATGGATATATGACGTAAATGTATGCTATTCAACAATTGGAAGCATTCTCGCCTTATTAATCAATGACAGGGGTAACATGACAGATTTTATATCCTGCCATTTCGGTCGCCACCTTTTTTGCATAAATATAGCAGCCATTATCATTTGCATAATTATGAATATATTATTAACAACACAGGATACACGTATAGAGGAGATATGCGTTGCTAACTCTTTTCCCTGTCAGGAGCCTAACGCCCCGGGGGTCAGAGACGGGACCTTTTCGGAGGGCCACTGACGTATGTACCCGTCGCAGTTTTTTGTGATGTCACTCTTTAGGTGTGTGCACATTTTTCACTGCATCCGGGTGGAGTTTTTGGGTTGTGTTTTGCACGCCACAGGCTTTTCAACAGGAAAAAAACAGCTGGAGGCAGGATGGTTGCAAAACACTACGGGTTTGTTACCTAACTCTGGGTTTCAAGACCAGTCCACCTCCAGCTGTTGCAAAACTACTACTCCCATCAGCCACGGTCTGTCAGTGCATGCTAAGAATTTTACTTTTGCTGCATCTAGGGTGCCACAGTTTAGAGACCCGTGCATAAAGGCCTGAAAAACGGGGGCCTGCAGAACTTACAATACTAGAAGTGCCAGCATTCCCAGGCATGCTGGAAGTTGTAGTTCTGCAACATCTAAAGGGCAATATGTATTCGAACGTCCTTGGGCCTTGAGGACACTGAAGTCAGGACGTTCGCATACGTCCTATGTCCAAAAAAATGTTAAATTCATTATGCTAAATAACAAGGAAAAGTGCCTAAATACACATTTGCCAACCAGGGTGTCTGCAGCTGTCCAGGCATGCTGGGACTTGTAGTTTTGGAAAAGCAGGAGACACATTTTTTGTGAAATACTAATATCTGATCATATATACTAACTTTTAAACTAGACTGAAATGCAGTTGAAGATAATGAAATAACAGTGGTCGAAATACTTACACAAATCAGCAAATTTTCCTCAGATACAGTGAAATTACTTCCAACCATCTTGCTCTGCGATTGCGTTGCGATCAAAAAGTTGGAAACTGGCAAGGGTCCAGGAAATGGTCGCGTGTTGTTCGCGTGTTGATTGCGCTGCTTGGACCGAGATGGGTCCATATGGCTTCGGCTGTATGGACCACAGTAACTCTTTTCCCTGTCAGGAGCCTAACGCCCCGGGGGGTCAGAGACGGGACCTTTTCGGAGGATCACTGACGTATGTACCCGTCGCAGTTTTTTGTGATGTCACTCTTTAGGTGTGTGCACATTTTTCACTGCATCCGGGTGGAGTTTTTGGGTTGTGTTTTGCACGCCACAGGCTTTTCAACAGGAAAAAAACAGCTGGAGGCAGGATGGTTGCAAAACACTACGGGTTTGTTACCTAACTCTGGGTTTCAAGACCAGTCCACCTCCAGCTGTTGCAAAACTACTACTCCCATCAGCCACGGTCTGTCAGTGCATGCTAAGAATTTTACTTTTGCTGCATCTAGGGTGCCACAGTTTAGAGACCCGTGCATAAAGGCCTGAAAAACGGGGGCCTGCAGAACTTACAATACTAGAAGTGCCAGCATTCCCAGGCATGCTGGAAGTTGTAGTTCTGCAACATCTAAAGGGCAATATGTATTCGAACGTCCTTGGGCCTTGAGGACACTGAAGTCAGGACGTTCGCATACGTCCTATGTCCAAAAAAATGTTAAATTCATTATGCTAAATAACAAGGAAAAGTGCCTAAATACACATTTGCCAACCAGGGTGTCTGCAGCTGTCCAGGCATGCTGGGACTTGTAGTTTTGTAAAAGCAGGAGACACATTTTTTGTGAAATACTAATATCTGATCATATATACTAACTTTTAAACTAGACTAAAATGCAGTTGAAGATGATGAAATAACAGTGGTCAAAATACTTACACAAATCAGCAACTTTTCCTCAGACTTAGTGAAATTGCTTCCAACCATGTTGCTGTGTGATTGCGCTGCGATCATAAGTTGGAAACTGGCAAGGCTCCAGGAAATGGTCGCGTGTTGTTCGCGCAATTGCGCATGCGCGATCGAAAAATCGCAATCGCAATATGTTTTTTGGTTAAAATATCATACATATTCGATTTCAGAGTGCTGCTACAGCAGTTTTCGAAATATCTGCAATCAATTTCGCATTCGCATGTTGCGATATTTCGATAAAATATCAGGAATATTCTGAGCCAATCAGAGCGCTCCTCCAGCATATCTCGAAATTGCGCAATAAATATCGCATTCGCATGTTGCGATATTTCGATAAAATATCACGAATATTCTGAGCCAATCAGAGCGCTCCTCCAGCATATCTCGAAATTCCGCAATAAATATCGCATTCGCATGTTGCGATATTTCGATAAAATATCACGAATATTCTGAGCCAATCAGAGCGCTCCTCCAGCATATCTCGAAATTCCGCAATAAATATCGCATTCGCATGTTGCGATATTTCGATAAAATATCACGAATATTCTGAGCCAATCAGAGCGCTCCTCCAGCATATCTCGAAATTCCGCAATAAATATCGCATTCGCATGTTGCGATATTTCGATAAAATATCACGAATATTCTAAGCCAATCAGAGCGCTCCTACCGCATATCTCGAAATTCCGCAATAAATATCGCATTCGCATGTTGCGATATTTCGATAAAATATCACGAATATTCTGAGCCAATCAGAGCGCTCCTCCAGCATATCTCGAAATTCCGCAATAAATATCGCATTCGCATGTTGCGATATTTCGATAAAATATCACGAATATTCTAAGCCAATCAGAGCGCTCCTACCGCAGTTATTAAAAAATCGCAATTATTTTCGCATTCGCAATAGCGAAAAATCGCAATCAATTAATTTCGATAAAATATCACGAATATTCGAATTTAGCGAATATATCTCGAATATTCGAATATATATTCGAGATATATCGCGAAATCGAATATGGCATATTCTGCTCAACACTATTAATAAACACTTATTGCGATTTTTTTTTCCCAGAAATATGTAGAAGAATACGTATCGGCCTAAACTGAGGAAAAAAAATTAATTTTTATATATTTTTTGGAGATATTTATTATAGCAAAAAGTAAAAAATATTGTTTTTTTTTCAAAATTGTTGCTCTATTTTTGTTTATAGCGCAAAAAATAAAAACCGCAGAGGTGATCAAATACCACCAAAAGAAAGCTCTATTTGTGGGGAAAAAAGGACGCCAATTTTGTTTGGGAGCCACGTCGCACGACCGCGCAATTGTCAGTTAAAGCGATGCAGTGCCGAATCGCAAAAACTGGCCGGGTCCTTTACCTGCATAATGGTCTGGGTCTTAAGTGGTTAATGAAGGTACAACATTTAGCAACTCACATGGTTGATGATTAAAAGAGGCACATCTAAGTATGCAGGCATCCGGGGTAAAACTGTCCTCATAGACTGTCCTCCAACCCGCCGGCTCTCACCGTTGTCAGTCTGCAATCATGACCGGGAAGACTACCCTGCAGTGGAGCGTTATGGAAAGCGAGGCTTGAATCACACGTGGAGTGCAGAGTCGAATGGAAGATGTTGATGTCGGTGAGGAGGACCGTCTATGTGGATCGCTTTACCCTGGATCCCTGCATACTTAGATGGGCCTCTTTTAATCATCAACCATGTGTTTCTAAATGTTGTACCTTTATTAAATGTCATTATATTGCTACACTTAGAATCTCCTCTCTTCTTTTTTATACTCAGTTGTGACATGACGCTACTCTTATATCAAGACATCGCTTGTATATCAAGTCACAATTTATTAAAAAATTTAGCTTGTCTTGCAAAATGCTCTCAAACCAAGGTTTTACTGTATCTATGTTTATACATAGAATGCAACCTTAGAGCAGTATTAAACCCAAAAGCAAACAATTGTTTTTAATGCAGCTTAACAAGTGATGGCTGCATTCGTTTTCTTTTCTTTTTTTTTTCTTTCTTTCCTTTATTTTTTTTTATTTCTTTCCTTTATTTATAGATACTTCAGTCTGTTATTGTATCTAAATCTGTTAGTGAATCTAATATTACCCATCCCCCAGACTGACAATGCTGCTGTCCAAAAGTATTGCTTATTTATCCAGAGTTTGGGCACCCCAATATAGGTAGGGTGTTACTGGCCAGATCACCAGGTGAAAACAGAGGGGGAAAAAGTTTATAATATAAAACTAATGCAGTCACCATATCTAATGAATTGTAAGCTGCAATATATTATATTTTTGGTATGGGGTCATTCTACGTCGGCCGCTTTAAGACCTCAAGAGGGCACTGGAGGCAATGCGCGTGGCCGGCGGCCACGATGTCTGTAGGCCACCCACGATCGCTCCTGAGAGAGACAGAACGGGGATCTGTCAATGTAAACAGACAGATTCCCGTTCTGTCAGGGCAGGAGAGACAGATCTGCTGTTCCTAAACATTAGGAACAGCTCTCTCTCTCTACTCCCAGTCACTACACTGCCCCCCACAGTTAGAAACACCTCCCTAGGGAACACTTAACCCCTTGATCGCCCCCTAGTGTTAACACCTTCCCTGCCAGTCAAATGTATACAGTATACAATTGCTGATCACCACCATTACTAGTAAAAAAAAAAATGCCATAAATCTATTCCCTTTTTTGTAGACTCTATAACTTTGTGCAAACCAATCAATATACACTCATTGTGATTTTTTATTACCAAAAATATGTAGAAGAATACGTATCAGCTTAAACTGATCAAAAATGTGTTTATTTTTATTTTGGGGGGGGGGGGGCTATTTATTATAGCAAAAAGTAAGAAATATAGATTTTTTTTCAAAATGTACAGTCTTTTTTTGTTTATAGACAAAAGAAAAAAACACAGAGGTGATCAAATACCACCAAAAGAAAGTTCTATTTGTGGGGAAAAAAAAGGACATAAACTTTGTTTGACATAAACCGCGCAATTGTCAGTTAAAGCGACGCAGTGCCATATAGCAAAAAATGGTCTGGTCATTAACCACTAGCCATCCGGCGGCCGACTATTTACGGCCACAAGGTGGCGCTAATCTGCCGGGAGGCTGTCTATATACGGCCTCCGGCCGGGCGCCACTGGGGGTCACACAGGTGCCGATGCGCGTGCCTTGCGGCCGCGACGTGCTTACAGGGGTTGTGAAGGTTTGTTTTTTATTTTCTAAATAGGTTCCTTTAAGCTAGTGCATTGTTGGTTCAATAACCTTTTACGTCGATCTCCCTTCTAACTGTTTTTTTTCTTTGTCTGAATTTCTCACTTCCTGTTCCTCCTCAGTAATCTGTTCTGGCTGACTAACCCCCATGGATGATGGGGGAAAGCTTACTGAGGAGAAACAGGAAGTGAGAAATTCAGACAAAAAAAAAAAACATTTAGAAGGGAAATCGAAAGAAAAGGTAAGTGAACCAACAATGCACTAGCTTAAAGGAACCTATTTAGAAAATAAAAAACAAACCTTTACAACCCCTTTAAGGGGGCAAATCTTTTGGTCCTTAAGTGGTTAAAATTGACCCGCTTGGTATAGCCTAATCCTTTGCTAGCATACAGTAGTAATTCTATGTATAAAGTTGATTTGGCCTAAATGTAGCTTACATCACATGTAATGATAAATATGTATGTACTATCATGAATGCTTCTGCCAGACTTATCCACCTTACCAACCGCTCAGTGTCTGCCAAACCTCTCCTCCAATCCCTACACTGGCTCCCGATCACCCAGCAAATTAAATTTTAAAATACTAACCACAACCTACAAAGCCATCCATAACACTGCCCCGAGCTACAGCACCAATCTTGTCTCCAAACATATCCCAAACCATCCTCTCCGCTCTTCTCAAGACCTCCTACTGTCAAGCTCTCTCGTCTCCTCCTCCCATGCTCGTCTCCAGAGCCACTCCCATCCTCTGGAACTCACTACCTCAACCTGTCCTGCCATCCCCTACTCTTGCTACCTTCAGGCGATGCCTGAAAACTCACCTCTTCCGGGTAGCTTATCATGTTTCCAACTAATCTTTTACCACTTCCATCAGCTCATTCCCCACAGTTACAACCTTTTGTACCACCTGGCCCACCCTATTAGATTGTAAGCTCTTCTGAGCAGGGCCCTGTTAATCCTCTTGTATTTTATTGTATTGTAACTGTATTGTCTCCCTTTTATATTGTAAAGTGCTGCGTAAACTGTTGGCGCTATATAAATCCTGTATAATAATAATAATAATGTACCGTATTTATCGGCGTATACCGCGCACTTTTTTGTGGATTGCAAAATCGTGGGTGCGCGGTATACGCCGATACCCGCTTTACCGCGCCGAGTTTTGAATACTGCGCCGACATATACCGAGCGCAGTACACTCGGGTATAGTCGGCCAGTCTCGGCTCCTTCCGCGCTCACGTCCTGGACGTACAGGACGTGAGCGCGAGTGTTGCCGAGCCTGCCCGACAATACATGAGTGTACTGCGCTCTGTATATGTCGGCGCAGTATTCAAACTCGGCACGGGAAACGAGCGGGGAGGACGCCGCAGAAGGACGCCGGACCCGACGAAGAGGACACCCGAAGCCCGCAGACGGACCCCGGACCCGACAAAGAGGACACCCGAAGCCCGCAGACGGACCCCGGACCCGACGAAGAGGACACCCGAAGCCGCAGAAGGACGCCGTACCCGACGAAGAGGACACCCAAAGCCGCAGACGGACGCCGGACCCGACGAGGCCGCCGATGGACACCGCGCAAGACACCAAAACTGTAAGTACAAAAAAAACTTTTTTTCCACAGGATTGGGGGCCACTTTAGGGGTGCGCGGTATACGCGGGAGCGCGTTATACCGCAATAAATACGGTACACTACAAACACACTTGTAATGCCTTCGAGGGACATGTTCGTTACTACACTTTATGTACGCAGTTGATTACTTTGCTCTCGCACCTTAAAAAATAACATTTCTATAAACGTGAAAAAATTTTGGAATTATGCTTTAATCATCAATTAAGTTAAACAGTTCAAGTAAATTTATTAGTCTTGGGGAACAAAGCACAGAAAATAAAATGAAGGAAGTAACAAAAAAATAAAGTGTTTAAGAACAGTATTCTTTTATTTTTTTTTTAGCATAAAACAAGATTTAGTAGTTTTCCACTTAATTTAAATGAAAAGAACCACTACCTTACATATTGCACAGATAATGTAATGGCCACAGGGGAACAAAAACGGCTTTGTAATGTGACCACCTCCTTAACTTGTTGCAAAGAAACTTTTCCCCTTCCTATCTGCTAACAAATTCTAATTAATGCCAAGAATTCCTCTACTGAAATCATTTAGGGCATAACAAGCAGCGGAGAAAAAAAAAAAAAAAAGGCATTCTGAATGCTGGTGATTGCCCTGTTAGAATTATACGACTGAATGCCAGAGCCTCCTAACTTACTGTCTATTAAACCCAAGCTTTCAAAGAGAAACGCATCTACAAAAGCCGTCAATCTTCCTTGCCCCTAAAGCCTGAGTTCACATGGATTCAAGTGACAGGCCCCCCTCCCCCTGTGCACAATACATCAATCTGTCTCTCCCACAAGCACCCACAGCCCTTTGTGTAGGCCGCAGGTGCCTGTTATGGCACCCATGACTGCCTCCCTCGGCTCCTCCCCTGAGAAACAGGAACTGCACACAATAGAGCTCTGTGGGAAGACCACGATGGGTGTTTTAGGGTAATAGACAGATGGCTAAGGAGAGATGGGTGGTACACCAAGGTGTCTGTAAAAATCAACACAATTAGTACTTTGCTTTTGGAAGTGGACGAGCTGGAACCTTGAAGGACCATTAAATATAAATGGCAAGGTAGATCATATATGAGTTTTCACATGTGCGTTTTATCCCGTGTTACTGCGACATATGTTAGGGCATGGTGCCTGGTATTGCCGTGCTGTTCATTTTGAATGGCACTCCAACACAACTAGTCAGCAAAGCACATGTTTGTTTTATTGCATGTTTACTGCAATGCACATTAAAGCATCAAACGATGTACTTTACGTTGCAATACTATTTATTTTGTTTAGTGCCACAACCCACTTAGGCCCAGATTCACAAAGGAGATACGACGGCGTATCTCCAGATACGCCGTCGTATCTCTGAGTCTGGGCGGTCGTATCTATGCGCCTGATTCTTATGCCCCGTACACACCATCACTTTATGTGATGAAAAAAAATGACGTTTTTAAAAACGTCACTTTAATTGACCGTGTGTGGGGGAAAACGTCGTTTTATGTCTTCTAAAAAACGACCAAAAAAAATTGAAGCATGCTTCAATTTTATGTGTCGTTTTTCAAAACGTCAACTTTTACTTCACAGAAATTGACCGTGTGTAGCAAAAACGTCGTTTAAAACGACGTTTTTTCATCCGCGCATGCCCAGAAGCTACTTATGAAGCGAGCTTCAATGGAAAAACGTGGTGGAACGTAACCTCGCTTTGCTAGAACATTGTGAGAAAAACGATGGTGTGTAGGCAGCTTCATCTTTGAAAATTGAAGTTGATTTTACTTCACAGAAAATGTCGTTTTTTTTCATCACATAAAGTGATGGTGTGTATGCGGCATTAGAATCAGTTACGCATAGATTTCTATTAGATCCGACCGGCGTAAGTCTCTTTAAGTCGCTGATTTACGCGTCAAAATATGTAAATCAGCTAGATACGCGAATTCACGAACGTACGCCCGGCCGACGCAGTACAGATACACCATTTACCTTAGGCTTTTCCCAGCATAAAGTTACCCCTGCTATATGAGGCGTACATGCGGCGTACCAATGTTAAGTATGGCCGTCATTCCCGCGACAAAATTTAAAAATGTTACGTCGTTTGCGTAAGTCGTCCGTGAATGGGGCTGGACGTAATTTACGTTCACGTCGAAACCAATACGTCCTTGCGACGTATTTGGAGCAATGCACACTGGGATATGTCCACGGACGGCGCATGCGCCATTTGTGAAAAACGTCAATCACGTCGGGTCACGAGTGATTAACATAAAACACGCCCCCCTGTTCCACATTTGAATTAGGCGGGCTACGCCGCCACAACTTACGGAGCAAGTGCTTTGAGAATACTGCACTTGCCCGTATAAGTTGCGGAGGCGTAACGTAAATTGGATACGTTACGCCCGCACAAAGATACGTGGCTGTATGAGAATCTGGCCCTTAGCCAGTGCAGCACAAGAGCCGTTTAGCGCACGTTACTTCAACACATAGTAAAGTATGGAACTATGTACAGTACATTTCATTGTATTACCATTTATTTTGAATGGCACCCCCAACTCACCTAACCACATGTTATTGAAAAACATGTTAGAGCATGGTATTATTTATATTACATTGTGGTACCATTCATTTTGAAGGCGCCCCAATGCACCCAGCCATAGCACAGCACATGTGTGTTTTACTGCGTATCACTGCTACATGTTAGAGCATGGTGTTATTTATATTACATTGTGGTACCATCATCTTGAAGGCGCCCCAATGCACCTAGCCATAGCACAGCACATATGTGTTTAATGCCTCGTACACACGGCAGGATTTTCAGAGAAAAAAAGTGAGACAGGCTTTTTTTCTAGGATAGTCCAGCCGTGTGTAGCCTCCACCTGACTTTTTTTTTTGGAAGTCTGACGGACCGTATGCCGCGTACACAAAACCGTTATTCATGTCATGGAAAAAAACAATGTTTTTCTTTACGTGATCCCTCTCAAGCCTGACTTGCATACAGACGATCGTGAAAAAAAATGCTCGAGCAAAGCGCAGGGGCCGTACAACACGTACAACGGCACTATAAAGGGGAAGTTCCATTTGAATGGCGCCACCCTTTGGGCTGCTTATGCTAATTTCTCCATCTTATAACTAGCTTCTGAGCATGCACATTTTTTTCCCCTTGTTAAAGTGTACACACGACCGTTTTCACAACCTGAAAAACGACGAGAAAAAAAAAAGCAGGTTCAAAATTTTTAACGGCCATTTTTCTCATCGAGGAAAATGCTCTAGAGCATACACACGACCGTTTTTCACGACCAATTTAATTTTTTTTATTTTTCTCGTCATGAAAAACGGTTGTGTGTACACAGCATTAGACAGAGAACCTGTTCTCTTTCTTTCTGTCGGATTTTCGACGGACTCACGAAGGACTTTTGCACGGTCAAAAGTCCGACCGTGTGTAAAAGGTATTACAGTGTGTTACTGCCTACATGTTAGAGCATGGTGTTATGTATATTACATTGTGGTACCATTCATTTTGAAGGCACCCCAATGCACCCAGCCATAGCACAGCACATGTGTGTTTTACTGCATGTCATTGCTACATGTTAGAGCATGGTATTATTTATATTACATTGTGGTACCATCATTTTGAAGGCACTCCAATGCACCCAGCCATAGCACAGCACATGTGTGTTTTATAGTGTGTTACTGTTACATGTTAGAGCATGGTGTTATGTATATTACATTGTGGTACCATCATTTTGAAGGCACCCTAATGCACCCAGCCATAGCACAGCACATGTGTGTTTTACTGCGTGCCACTGCTACATGTTAGGGCATGGTACCAAGGGGGTTATTTACTAAAGGCAACGCCACTTTGCAATAAAAGTGCACTGCAAATCAGTGAATCAGTTACATAACAACATTTAAATTGATAGTGAACTCTATCAGTCTTGAATAGGTATGCATCTATTTTCAAATGTCAATCTGTGAAAGTTATTAAAGTTATTAAGTTTCCTTAATTGAAATGCGTGACATTATAAGGGCATGTAATGCTTCTGCATTATGAAAATTGAACATATCACATTGTTGATCTACTTAGTTAAATCTATAGTAAACTTTGTTGTAAAACTTAGGTTTAAGAACAATTTTTGTTATTGCCCATAGCAACAAATTGGGTTTTAGCTGACACTGTGTCATCTCAGCACTAAACACTTGCTGATGCCAGTGATGGGACATGTGCTATTGTTGTGCATTTCTTACTGATGCGTAGCAGGCAGGAGCAGTCCCCGGGGGGTTTGATGAATAGTGCAAGCAGTGAACAGGAAGAGATGATTGTGTTCTTTGATGCTTGGATGCTCACTAAGCTCCACATCACAGAGAACCAGTCCAATAGAGAAGAGAAAATGCTGCATAAAGCTAAACTTTAAGCAGATATAAAAGGCACAGATGAATGCAGCTCTGTATTCATTATGACATCATTAAATGTTTAAATGCAAGTCCTGTAAGTACCTGAGTATGACTCAAATATCAGCTTTCTGCAGTCTATTTTACAGTCTGTACTGTAGAGTTTAGAGAGGAAGAGGGAGAAGCAGAACAAGAAGCAAGTCAGGTGTTCTGCAATCAGGGGTATACGTACAGGGTTCACAGTGGTCACCATTGCTACCCAGCCCTATGCTCCAGGGGGCACGTGCGTCCTACTGTATGCCTGGATGGGAGGGCGGCGGGGGCATGTAGAGGAACTGATCCCTCCATGCAGCCACTCAATCAGTTAATTTTGTTGACTAAAATGACTAAAACATTTTAGTCGACTAAATGAATACTATTTTGGTCTACTAAAATACGACTAAAACTAAAACAATTGAGATGACTAAAATACGACTAAAACTAAAATGGCATTTTAGTCAAAAGACTAAAATGGGACTAAAACTAAAATGGCATTTTAGTCAAAAGACTAAAACGAAATAAAAAATTTGGCTTTAAAATTACCATTGGTCTTTATTGCATATTCGTACCTCAATACCATAAATAATAACATATGAGATTTTTCACTGCAGCAGTATATAATGAGTTTGGAAATTGTAGAGAAATGTTAACTAATGCATTCAAATTTAATTACACCCATTCGATTTTAGACAACTAAAATTAGTTTTAGTCGACAAATATGTATTGGAAATTTTAGTCAACTAAATTGTAGGACATTTTAGTAGACTAAAATGTTCTGGAGATTTAGTCGACTAAATACGACTAAAACTAAAACAATTGCAGAAGACTAAAATGGGACTAAAACTAAAATGCCATTTTAGTCCTAAGACTAAGGCCTCGTACACATGACCGAACATGTCTGCTGAAATTGGTCCGCGAACCAGTTTCAGCAGACATGTTCGGTCATGTGTCCGGCGGATCAGACAGGTTTCCAGCGGACAAATGTTTCTTAGCATGCCTGTCCGTCAGACATGTTCGGTCGTCTGAACGACTTACCGGACATGTCCGCTCGGCCGAAAGCCCTCGCATGCGTCACCGCGTTTGTTTTCAGCTGGGATTTTGGTCTGATGGTGTATACAGCCATCAGACCAAAATCCGGCAGCGGACATGTCCGATGAAAACGGTCCGCGGACTGTTTTCATCGGACAGATCTGCTGGTGTGTACGGGGCCTAATACTAAAAATAAATCTAAATTTGCTGCAAAAATTAACACTGCGCTGAATGCCTGCTTCTCCCCCTATCCCCCCTGCAGACATTCAGTGGCTGCAGGAGGGAAATGTAGAGATCGGTTTCTCTACATGCCACTCCTGTCGCCTCCCTATTTCTGTGGTGCTTCCTGGCCCCCCTGAAGTTGGGGCCAGGGAAGCATGACAGGCATAGGGAGGAGGCAGGAGTGGCATGTAGAGGAACCAATCTCTACATTTCCCTCCTGCAGCCACTGAACGTCAGGATGGACAGCGGGAAAGGAGCTAGTAAATGTGTAATTTACCAGCCCCTTCCTTGTCTTATTGAATAGCCAGTGATCTTTTTTTTTTTATTATTATTATTATTCATTCATAGCTGGGGCTTAGAAAATATGTGTTTACTCCGTTTATGAATAAAAGGGAAGCTCTGAACAAAGCTATTACTGCCCATTCATTCTGTGCAGCTGAGGATGCAGAGAAAGGGACTTAGGATTGTTTAAACCCCTGATTAGGGATGAGCTTTATGTTCGGGTCGAACATGAGTTAGACTCCAACATTGCCTGATCTCCCGTTCGTCGAATAGCGAACAATTTAGGGTGTTCGCGGTGTTCGTGTTCTAATTTTAAAGGTTAATATGCAAGTTATTGTCATAAAAAGTGTTTGGGGGCCCGGGTCCTGCCCCAGGGGACATGTATCAATGCAAAAAAAAGTTTTAAAAACTGCAGTTTTTTGGGGAGCAGTGATTTTAATAATGCTTAAAGTGAAACAATCAAAGTGAAATTTCGTACCTGGGGGGTGTCTATAGTATGCCTGTAAAGTTGCGCATTTCCCCCCGTGTTTATAACAGTCCCTGCACAAAAGGGCATTTCTAAAGTCATTTAAAACTACTCGCGGCTATAATGAATTGTCGGGTCTCCACAATACAGATAAAAGTCATTGAAAAAAACGGCATGGGTTCTCCCCCAGTCCATTACCAGGCCCTTTGGGTCTGGTATGAAGATTAAGGGGAACCCCGAACCACAATTAAAAAAAAATGTGTGGGGGTCCCCCCAAATTCCATATCAGGCCCTTCAGGTCTGGTATGGATTTTAAGGGGAACCCTGCGCCAAAATAAAAAAAATGGCGTGGGGCTCCCCTCAAAAATCCATACCAGACCCTTATCCGAGAACGCAACCTGGAAAAGAAAAGAGGAAAAGAGGGGGGGACTCCTGAATCGTACCAGGCCACATGCCCTCAACATGGGGAGAATGTGCCCATGTTGATGGGGACAAGGTCCTCATCCCCACAACCCTTGCCCGGTGGTTGTGGGGGTCTGCGGGCGGGAGGCTTATCAGAATCTGGAAGCCACCTTAAACAAAGGGGACTCCCAGATCCCGCCCCCCCCCCATGTGAATTGGTAACGGGGTACTATTTCACAAAAAAAGTGTCAACATTTTTAAAAAACCACAGTACACAGCTTGGGACAAGTCCTTTATTAAAAAGAAAAAGAAAAAAATTCCAACGATGTTATCCATTCTCGATCTCCAGTGATGTAAATCCATTCTCGATCTCCAGCAGGGATACAATGCCGACACGATCCTGCCTCCACGGGAGGCA
The DNA here is from genome assembly GCF_905171775.1 of Rana temporaria. Classification (NCBI taxonomy): domain Eukaryota; kingdom Metazoa; phylum Chordata; class Amphibia; order Anura; family Ranidae; genus Rana; species Rana temporaria. Next base: position 73,519,613 of record NC_053497.1, on the reverse strand, counting down.
CCCGACGATTGACGCTCTCCAGCCTGACAGCTCTTATATAGCTGAGGTTTCCTGTTGCGTCAGAAGGGGGCGGGGTCACCCGTAAATGTCACTGGGTAACCCCGGCGTCTCCTCGTTGCGTCAGAGGGGGCGGGGTCACCCACACACTGACGGGTGGCCCCACCCTCAGCTATATAAGAGCTGTCAGGCTGGGGCGAGTCATTCATCGGGTGCCACCCGTGGAGGTAGGATCGTGTCAGCGTCGTCTCCTCGCTGGAGATCGAGAATGGATTTACATCGCTGGAGATCGAGAAAGGATTAAATCGTCAGATTTTTTTTTTTTTTTAATAGAATAAAAAATAACAAAAAAATAATAAAACCAAAAGAAAGCTCTATCTGTCTTAACAAAATTATAAAAATGCTGTTTGGGTACAGCATTGCATGACCACGCAATTCAAAGTGAGACAACACTGAAAACTGAGAACAAACCTATCCCTCTCACTCGCACCGCTACCACCATCACCACCCTCACCCCCACCCCCGCACAGGAGACAAATGGGAGGCCGCAATCGCCCCCCCCCCCCCCCCCGCTGCGGGAGACTGTTATCGGAGGCCTTACCGTAAGGGGGCAGATGGGATCAGAGCCGAGATTAAAAGATGAGCTTGATGAGGGAAGAGCCGGGGCTTAGCCTCCCGGCCAAACAGGAAGTGGGTCCTGAGACTCCCTGCCCAATTAGGTCTCAGGACCAGCTTCCTAAATGGCCGGGAAGAGAATCAGAAAGACAATAGTGAATATTAATTTGCTATTGTCGCACAACTGGGTGGGCACTGCACACCGAGCCAATTGAAGCCAATTAGAGCCTCAGGCTCTAATCATGTTTAAAAAAAAAACATTGTAATCCATGCATCCGGTGCCCTGCATGTAGATTAGGGGCCGGGCGCATGGATTAGGGGGGCGGCGCCCCTGCGCCCCTAATGAACGGGCCGCCACTGGGCAGTTGACTGTCCTCAACCGCCTATTTACAAGCTGAAATGGCAGCCACTGAGGCTCCAATACATAATTTACAGCATTTGGCAGGTGGTGTCACTTGCCAAGCATGTCTATATAAGTCATTACGACTGCAGCACAAGTGCGTGCCAAACGCTTCGCTCATTCTTGCAGCACAATATTTCATGTAAAATCTCCCTTGGGATGAAAAAAAAATTGTCATTCAGGAGGCGACAGTATTGCCTTCTGAACACCGTTAAATGGTTTCTAAACTACCTTCAAAAAGCTATCCACTGCAGATCGCTTTTCAGAAATGTGTTTAGAACCACCCCAGATGTGAACAAAACCTTAACATTATATTGACATTTTACACAAACAGATTCTTTTTTTCTGAGAACCCATCTTGACATGTCGGTGGCCACAGTACATACCTCCCAACTTTCTGAGATGGTAATAAGGGACACCTATTAGCAAAAGTATGTAGGCATAGGACACCCCCCATGCCATGCCCCCTTAAATGGGATTTATACAAAAAAAATATTAGTTAAACCCACAAGAGTTTTTTTTTACCACTACTATTCCTTTATACTGCCCTCAGGGGGTACAAGCAGTACACCTGTAAGGGGCCTAGATGGCATCCCCCTTTTTTTTGTATTTTTTTTTTTTGTTCGTCAGCACCCAAAGCCCCCCCCGACCTCTAAGGGGCCCAGATGGCATCCCCCTTTTTTTTACTAATTTTTTTCGTTCGTCAGCACCCAAAGCCCCCCCCCCCGACCTTAATTAGTGGCTGCAGCCACCCCCCCGTTTCTCAATCTGCGGCCCCCCCATTCTCAATTCGTGGCGGCCCCCTGCTTCTCAACCTGTGACACTCCCCCCCAATTCTCAACTTCAGCACCCCCCCTCCCCCACGGTTTTCAGCTCCAGGGGGCCCATGCCTGAAGCTGTGTAAGGGGTCCCAAAATTCCTGATGGCGGCCCTCATACTGGCTTTTGAATGTTTAAATGCAGCCATTTAGAGAATGGATAAAAGGTATAGAACTGGGAAACACTTTGTGAAAGATAAAAAGTGCATTTTATATACAACTATATAGATCAGACCAAAATGAGGGGCACATGAGGAAGAAAAGACAGAGGGACTTTGTTCTGAATGAAGAACAGTCCCTCAAAATCAGGGACTATGGCCTGGATTCACATACCTTGGCACATAGTTATGCCGGCGTAGCGTATCGAATATACGCTACGCCGACGTAGCGCAGAGCGGCGAGCACAGTATTCACAAAGCACTTGCTCCCTAATCTACGCTGGGTTCCCTCGGCGTAACTCGTCGTAAGTGGCAGTGGGCGTGAGCCATGCTAATGAGGCGTGACCCCATGTAAATGATGGGCCGAGCGTCATAAAAATACCAATAAAGTACGGCGCATGCGCCGTCCCGTGGATGCAACCCAGTGCGCATGCGCAGAATCACATCGAAACTACTCCCTAAGATACGACGGATCAATGCCTACGCCCAGCCCTATTCACGTACTACTACGTAAACGACATAAAATACGACGTCTGTTCCCTGGTCCATACCTTTGCTTGAGTTGCGCCTCATAGATGGGGAATAACTATACGCCGGACGTAAGCCTTACGCAAACCGCGTATATTATGCGCTGGGCTCAACTACGTTCGTGAATCGGCGTATCTCACTCATTTGCATATTCAAATCGTAAATCAATGCGAGCGCCCCTTGCGGCCAGCATAAATATGCGCCCACGGTACGACGGCGTAGGAAACTTACGTCGGTCGGATGAAGCCTATTTTCAGGCGTATCTTGCTTTCAGAGTCAGGCGCATAGATACGACGGCGCATATGTGCACTTACGCGGCGTATCTCGAGATACGTCGGCATAAGTGCTACGTGAATCCGGGCCTATGTATTTACTAAGTTGATTTCTGGTCTAGATGCTGAGTAAACAGAGCGGCAAGAGATCTGGTCAAATGAATGCATAGGAAAATCCAACAGGTAATATGATTGTAAATATTGCAAATGTTGTGATGCACATGTCATTAATGTGTCCATGTGATAGTTGCAAGTGATGCCATTGCTTTAAACAGTATAGTGTACATGATGTGAGTGTTCAATTTCTACAGAAAATATCATGAGACCTCTCTTTCTATGCATTTTGAGTGCATTCAGCAAAAGGAAAAAAAAAGAAAAAAAAGAAAAATGCTTGAAGCAACTGTTGTTGAAAGTGGTCAGGCTTAGGGCAGAAGATCTCACAGATGACTACTGAATTGCCCATCCGTGAAGGTGTCAGTCACTAGAGAAATTGTGTTTTCTGATAGCATTTAACTCTCAGACTCACTTTGCAACAAACCATATGTATAAAAAAGTTAACATGTCATCAAATGAGTAAATAAAATTGGACGTTTCATGCCTGACACTTTACACCAATGTCGCCTTAACCGTTCTAAATGGTTACTTGAAGCATGAACAAAGGTGACCTGTCAGCTGGTAAAAATAAGGGTTGAGTTCCGCTATTCAGAGTGTGCAGTTGATTTCACAGACTGGCAGCCATTTTGCAGGCTTATCCAAAATTCATGAGAAAGCACAATGAGGGCACACAAACAAATGATGACACTGAGTCACACAGCTGTGGAGGTTACACCATGTAAATATGCTGCGTATGTTTGTTATTAGAAATATTTCTCTGGGTAGGAATGCTAGCTAATACTTATAACCTTATTCATATATAAATATAAGTATATAAGTAAATAATTAATTAGCCACAATAAATGTGTGTTAAAGCGTTACCATGCATGTTTTTTGTGCTGGGAAATACATTGTGGAAGCCCATTCATTTTGGATAGTCAACACACTTTAATGCATGAACAAAGAGATGCACTTGTAAAACAGAATGACAACGGGGCCATGACTTTTGCGTCACTTGCGGTTTTGGCAAACACGCCACCTGGCTCCACCCTATACACTGTAAGTGTGTGTATATATATATATATATATATATATATATATATATATATATATATATATATATATATATATATATATATATACTGTATATCTATATAGATATTTATATATACAGTGGGGAGAACAAGTATTTGATACACTGCCAATTATGCAGGTTTTCCTACTTACAAAGCATGTAGAGGTCTGTAATTTTTATCATAGGTACTCTTCAACTGTGAGAGACGGAATCTAAAAATCCAGAAAATCACATTGTATGATTTTTAAATAATTAATTTGCGTTTTATTACATGACATAAGTATTTGATCACCTACCAACCAGTAATGCCCTGTACACACGATCGGTTCGTCTGATGAAAACGGACCTGATTACCTGTATCTGTGTTGCTAAAATAATATTTAAGTGTTGTAATTTACATAAGACAATCATTTGCAGAGTGCAGGTGCCATCTAGCATTCTTTTTTGGTATTGCTTCGGTCCTGTTTCTTTGATTCACTGTGTGTTTAGTTAAGGAAGTTGTTAGTAATCAGGGAATTCTGGGTAGAATCATCACAGGAAGTAAACAGCCACCATGCTTTAAGAAGACACAGCAGGGAGCAGGACATGTCTTCCTCAATCTATCACCATCACCCCTTAGAGAACTTATAAAGTATGTTTTTATTATCTCATCTTGTATTGTATATCGTTGTTTCTGCTATGTATGCAATAGTGTACTTATTGAGGTCTATTTCTGTTATTTTGTAGTTTCACCTGGCTTGTTCTAATAAATCTGGAATCAAAGAAATATGGTATCTGAAGTTATTGGGACAAGAAGGTTTAGCTTAATGTCATTGAGACAGAACACCAACCTCTCCACAATGGCCAAGACCAGAGAGCTATGTAAGGACATCAGGGATAAAATTGTAGACCTGCACAGGGCTGGGATGGGCTACAGGACAATAGGCAGTTTGGTGAGAAGGCAACTGTTGGCGCAATTATTAGAAAATGGAAGAAGTTCAAGATGACGGTCAATCTCCCTCGGTTTGGGGCTCCATGCAAGAGCTCACTTTGTGGGGCATCAGTGATCATGAAGAAGGTAAGGGATCAGACCAGAACTACACCTACACGGCAGGACCTGGTTAATGACCTGAAGAGAACTGGGACCAAAGTCGCAAAGAAAATCATTAGTAACACACTACGCCATCATGGAATAAAATCCTGCAGCGCACACAAGGTCCCCCTGTTCAAGCCAGCGCATGTCCAGGCCCGTCTGAAGTTTGCCAATGACCATCTGGATGATCCAGAGGAATGGGAGTAGGTCTTGTGGTCTCATGAGACAAAAATAAAGCTTTTTGGTCTAAACTCCACTCGCCATATTTGGAGGAAGAAGTAGAATAAGTACAATCCCAAGAACACCATCCCAACCGTGAAGCATGGAGGTAGAAACATCATTCTTTGGGGATGCTTTTCTGAAAAGGGGACAGGACGACTACACTATATTGAGGGGAGGATGAATGGGGCCATGTATCGCGAAATCTTGGCCAACAACCTTCTTCCCTCAGTAAGAGCATTGAAGATGGGTCGTGGATGGGTCTTCCAGCATGACAAGAACCCAAAACACACAGCCAGGGCCAGGAGTGGCTCTGTAAGAAGCATCTAAAGGTCCTGTAGTGGCCTAGCCAGTCTCCAGACCTGAACCCAATAGAAAATCTTTGGAGGGAGCTGAAAGTCCATATTGCCCATCGACAGCCCCGAAACCTGAAGGATCTGGAGAAGCTCTGTATGGAGGAGTGGGCTAAAATCCCTGCTGCAGTGTGTGCAAACCTGGTCAAGAACTACAGGAAATGTATAATCTCTGTAACTGCAAACAAAGGTTTCTATACCAAATATTAAGTTCTGCTTTTCTGAGGTATCAAATACTTGCCATGCAATAAAATGCAAATCAATTACTTAAAAATCATACAATGTGATTTTCAGGATTTTTGTTTTAGATTCTCTGTAATTTCAAACAAAGGTTTCTATACCAAATATTAAGTTCTGCTTTTCTGATGTATCAAATACTTATGTCATGTAATAAAATGCAAATTAATTACTAAAAAATCATACAGCGTGATTTTCTGGATTTTTGTTTTAGATTCCGTCTCTCACAGTTGAAGAGTACCTATGATAAAAATTACAGACCTCTACATGCTTTGTAAGTAGGAAAACCTGCAAAATCGGCAGTGTATCAAATACTTGTTCTCCCCACTGTGTATATATATATATACAGTACAGACCAAAAGTTTGGACACACCTTCTCATTCAAAGAGTTTTCTTTATTTTCATGACTATGAAAATTGTAGATTCACACTGAAGGCATCAAAACTATGAATTAACCCATGTGGAATTATACATAACAAAAAAGTTTGAAACAACTGAACATATATTTCATATTCTAGGTTCTTCAAAGTAGCCACCTTTTGCTTTGATTACTGCTTTGCACACTCTTGGCATTCTCAAGAGGTAGTCACCTGGCGCAGCACCCCATCACTCTCCTTCTTGGCCGAATAGCCCTTACACAGCCTGGAGGTGTGTTTGGGGTCATTGTCCTGTTGAAAAATAATTGATGGTCCAACTAAACGCAAACCGGATGGAATAGCATGCCACTGCAAGATGCTGTGGTAGCCATGCTGGTTCAGTATGCCTTCAATTTTGAATAAATCCCCAACAGTGTCACCAGCAAAGCACCCCCACACCATCACACCTCCTCCTCCATGCTTCACGGTGGGAACCAGGCATGTAGAGTCCTTCTGTTCACCTTTTCTGCATCGCACAAAGACACGGGGGTTGGAACCAAAGATCTCAAGTTTGGACTCATCAGACCAAAGCACAGATTTCCACTGGTCTAATGTCCATTCCTTGTGTTCTTTAGCCCAAACAGGTCTCTTATGCGTGTTGCCTTTCTTTAGCAGTGGTTTCCTAGCAGATATTCTACCATGAAGGCCGGATTCACACAGTCTCCTCTTAACAGTTCTAGAGATGTGTCTGCTGCAAAAGGTGGCTACTTTGAAGAACCTAGAATATGAAATATATTTTCAGTTGTTTCACACTTTTTTGTTATGTATAATTCCACATGTGTTAATTCATAGTTTTGATGCCTTCAGTGTGAATCTACAATTTTCATAGTCATGAAAATAAAGAAAACTCTTTGAATGAGAAGGTGTGTCCAAACTTTTGGTCTGTACTGTATATATATATATATATATATATATATATATATATATATACACACACACATTTACAGTGTATGTCTATACAGTGTATATATATATATATATATATATATATATATATATATATATATATATATATATATATATATATATATATATATATATATATACACATAGGGTGGAGCCAGGTGGCGTGTTTGCCAAAACCGCAAGTGACGCAGAAGTCATGGCCCCGTTGTCATTCTGTTTTACAAGTGCATCTCTTTGTTTATTTTGTGTAAGTGCAATTTTATATACAAATAACAGAGGCTTTTAAGCTTACTACACCATATGGGACCCCTGTGTTGTGTGAGCTTGGTTGTAGGGAGAACTGCAGTCTCTTAAAGGGCCATACACCTGCCATAAGTGGATATAGTTCATTCCACCCAAAGAGTCCATAGGAGAAAAAGAGATGGAGAGACACCTTGGTGGAGTGGAATTACAGTACAGGGAGAGGGAGAGCGTGTGTGACCTGAATATTAGCAGGCCTATATCTGGAGGTGAGCACATGAGTGTGTTGAGTGTGTTGGTGGTGGGAGTCACTGCACAGTTTATCTGAAGAAGATGAACTAAAAGGTGGATTGGGAGTCACGTTACAAAGATGAGCAATTCCAGAGACTGAGATATTCACATTTACTATATTGGACATTTGCACATTTGTACATTAGTCACATTATTTACTTTGATGGTTATATGGCTTTATTTAGTATTGCAATTTATCATATCAACTGCCCCCTTCTCCCCACTGACACCATCAGCCTTGTGTGTCCCGCAGTGAACCCACTGACACCATCAGCCTTGTGTGTCCCGCAGTGAACCCACTGACACCATCAGCCTTGTGTGTCCCGCAGTGAACCCACTGACACCATCAGCCTTGTGTGTCCCGCAGTGAACCCACTGACACCATCAGCCCTGTGTGTCCCGCAGTGAACCCACTGACACCATCAGCCCTGTGTGTCCCGCAGTGAACCCACTGACACCATCAGCCCTGTGTGTCCCGCAGTGAACCTGGAATACAGGCTTCCCTGCTGCCTCCTCTCTCCAACATGTATGAGAACTCTTTACAGCTGCTGGACGGCTCTACACTGCTCTCTACCACCATGCTGAGGATGGACACCTGCCACAGATGAGGACTCCTGATTTTATCACGTCTTTTAACACTCAGCGATCTTGTAAGTGCTTTTAACCCTTTGTGCATTGTATTACATTTTGCATACTGCACTTAGAGGTGCCTTTCTTTTCCTTTTTTATATCTTCAGAGTTGCATCTCCTCTAACTAAAGTGCTGCCAGAAGTGCCATCTTATCACTATCATCCCTCTGACCAGCTATCCACCTCCACCAGAGCGCCCTTATCTCCTCTCTGTATCATATGATCTATCCTGATGAACACTTTTAAGTATTGGGGTATATTGGTGATATTTATTCATGCATTTTTTTTTGTATAAAAAACTTTTATTATCACCTGCCAACACAGGAATACAAAAGTGTGATATTTCCTGTGAGGGTACAATAAAAACTGCTCACCATCTGACTTTAGTAAACCAGTCCTGAAGTACACAGTTCTGTGTATACTAAAATCATTCCTAATTCACTTCAACAAAGAGTAATGTGCAAAGTTCAGTAACCTGTTATAACCAGATCAAATCAAAAATCTTGCCACATGTGGACTGCTGAAAACTGCTTGGCTGATATGGGTATCAAAATTATACTAGTGTATACCCATGAACCTGTTGCTGCTAGCAGTGACTGAGCACATAGAGCAGGGGTCTCCAAACTTTCTAAACAAAGGGCCAGTTTACTGTCCTTCTGACTTAAGGGGGGCCGGACTGTGGCCATTGGGAGTAGAAAAGGTCATCAATGGGAATAAACAATCTTTAGTGTCAGTGGGAGGAATATCTCCTTATCGTTGATGTTGTTGGGAGGAATTGGGCCCCATTGTTGGTTTCATAGGGTGGAATTGTGCCCCAACATTGGGGTCATTGGTCCCCATTGTTAGCGTTGTTGGGAGGAATTGTGCCCCATCATTGGTGTCATTGGGCCCCATTGTTGGTTTCATAGTGAGGAATTGTGCCCCAACATTGGGGTCATTGGACCCCATTGTTAGCGTTGTTGGGAGGAATTGTGCCCCATCATTGGTGTCATTGACCCCCATTGTTGGTTTCATAGCAAGAAATTCTGCTCCTTCATTGGTGTCAGTGGGGCTGTCCCCCTTGTTAGGATATGTGGATGAAAATAATGCCCCAAGGGCCAGATAAAAGCAAGCAAAGGGCCGCATCTGGCCCCCGGACTGCAGTTTGGAGACCACTGACATAGAGACTTGCCATCTAACTGACAGTATTATTTACTGCATGCATACTTTCCTGGGATTGTACTCATATGCTCCACCATAAAGACTGGGCCCCAATGCTAGCTGGGTGAAGAATTAGGGCTAAAGATTGTCCACTCGAATGCTGCTTTACTCGAACTTTTCTTATTGTCCGTAGTAAGAGGTACTTCTTTAGGAATTTCTTCACTACTATTCATATACAGTGCACTCCACAATTAATATAGCCTACTGTTTACAGAGAAGCTATAACAGTATTGTTTATCATTGCTGTTATTGTTTTCTAATGCCATTACGGATTGCTGATTGTGTTGATTATCAGGTTTACTCTAATTTAGCTACATAGACCTCCATTATAATCTGATATAGCCTAGTGAACATATTGTCTAGTGATATGTGATTGACCTAATCCTTTACTTACTCATTTATGTGCATACTGTCAGGGCCACAAAAGAAGAAAATAGACAAGTGGTCCCATGGGATTGTCACCCCTAATGCTCATTTGTTTTACAAATTAAGTTTACTCTTAAAGGGGTTGTAAAGGTTCGTCTTTTATTTTCTAAATTGGTTCCTTTAAGCTAGTGCATTGTTGGTTCATTTACCTTTTCCTTCGATTTTCCTTCTAAAAATTGTTTTTCTTTGTTTGAATTTCTCACTTCCTGTTTCTCCTCACTAAGCTTTCCACCATCATCCGAGCGGTGGAAAGTCATTTAGAACACCTTACTGAGGAGGAACAGGAAGTGAGAAATTCAGACAAAGAAAACAAAGAAAAAAACATTTAGAAGGGAAATTGAAGGAAAAGGTAAGTGAACCAACAATGCACTAGCTTAAAGTAACCTATTTAGAAAATAAAAAACTAACCTTTACAACCCCTTTAATAAAGGGCTATGATGATTGTTAAGTACATGTCTGTCTATGGCTGCTTTGGTTCTTTCTGTTTTCTGTTTCAGGTGACAAGCTGCCTGCTGTTGCTAGGAGGATTTACCTCAGCTGCTGAGCACTGGGTTGGTGACAAATCCTTTGGTGGGAAACATCTAGCCAATGAGTGTAGCCTTTTACTTATATCGTTTCCTGTTCCCGGGCAGAGTCAGAATTGACCTCAGATCTCTCAGTTGGACTCACCTCTGGAATCTCCTCAGCCTTCCTTATGGATCGTTTGACCTGCTATCCCACCCTCCCTCCCCTTTGTTATTTCCCCTTGTCGCGGCCCACCTCTATGTGGGTTACATCACCCACTTTGTGGGTGGACAGTGGTTGGTAAACTGTTATTTGGTTGGTATAAGATATTGCTGCTTGAGTCTTAGTGACTAAGCATGTTGGTTTGCTAATGGTTAACAGCAGTTCTGTTAGGTATTTTAAGGTTAAAGTTAATTTCATAATTAAAAATTGTTTTAAACTCTATAAAGGGGTTGTGGCCTAAGCTTTTCCACAATCCTTGTTGTGTGGTAAAGCAAGGGTACAACCAAAATTATTTTTTTAAAAGCCACCAGCTACAAATACTGCAGCTGCTGTCTTTTAAAAAATGGACACTTACCTGTCCAGCGCGTCCGCGATATCGGCAGCCGAGGCTGAGCAATCGCACGTCTCTCGGTGAGGGAATCAGGAAGTGAAGCGTTGCGGCTTCACTGCCCAATTCCCTACTGCACATGCGTAAGTAGCGCGGCGCGCCCTCACTGGTCCCCGCTCGCTCCTGGGACCAGTGTGTTTCCCAGGAGACAGCTGGTTGGAAGGGAAGTGGTGTGACTCCCACGGGAGTCTATGCCCGGAAGTGGGTGCAAATACCTGTCTTAGACAGGTATCTGCACCTGCCTCCCCCCTGAAAGGTGCCAAATGTGACACCGGAGGGGGGGAGGGTTCCGAAAAACGGAAGTTCCATTTTTGGGTGGAACGCCGCTTTTATGTTATTGTTTAGGTATGTTCTTATGGTATGATGGGTGTTAATGGGGTGTACAATCCCATGCTATTTCCTGCAACCCGTGACAATGTATTAGGTTCATCTACCACTAGCCAGTCAGATTTTTGCTTTTTGATACTGAACCTTAGTTGTGTGCAGGGCATCTATATTTGTGCTCCCAATTACAGTGCACTATCCATTTGCTTAACCTGGTGTGTCAGTAGGACTGAGGTTGTTCTCAGAGTCAGAAGAAAAGAGCACCCCATCTACGAAGTGGCTCCGATGGAGGTAGCGCTACAGAAGGATCTGCTATAGTGTACCAATTTTTCCAAATATAATTGCAATATATATTGTTGATATAAATGGGTTGTTTGTTTGTTTTTATCCCCAACAAAATTGGAGTTTCACTAAAAATGGCACTTGTATACTTCATTGGAGTGTCCCTTTAAAATAAAAGGCTCTTCCCAAAGAAAGATTTGAAACATGTTTGAATTTACATATCCATTCCTGTTGCTCTTCAGGAATTTTATTCCACACATCTATGACTAATCTTTAGATGGCTAATCATCTGCTGAAACTAATGGCAGCACATGAATATATAATTTGTTTCTCTTTCTTTTCTCAGGGTCACCGAAGTGGAGGCAGCTATTATTATTTTCCTACAATAGAATGTTCTCAAAAGCATGTCAATCACAATCTGAGTAGGAAATAATTTCCATCAGTGTATACAAACTGAATGGTCTAACTGCTGTACCTCTCAAAGCTGCTTATTCACATTTTTAAAGGGAAACTACATTACAGTGAGTACCTATTTTAAGGTTTAATTGTAAAGTTTATAAAAAAATTACTTTTTAGATTCTTCCATGCTTTTGATGTAAAATAACAGGTCAAGTCGTACAGTAAATGTTGTTTTTCTTCAAATTATTTAAGCATACTGAATAGACTTGTAATGAGAGAGAGGAACAATAATGACCCCTTCGCCCCTCTACAATGCATTACTGCACACATGTCAATGCACGGTATTTCATGAATTGCATTAAGACTATACCTAGGAGCTTTCCGAGTCTGGTGAGCTTTAGATTGGGGAGGATTGGGTAAGGGGCGGGGCTAATCCCATTGTGCAGAGCACTCTGCACCAAAGTAGAAGCAGTGGTGTAGCTTGATAGTGATAAACCTGCAGAGAAATAAATTATAGTAATATGGTTCTCCAAACAAACAACAATGACTTGTTATTACACATGGCACCATAACACTACATCGGTAATAAATAGCTAATATGGAAATATGTGAGCATCCATGAGTATGCTTGTTAGTTTCCCATTGACAAATCATTAGTCCATGCATTGTGTAACCACTTAAGCCCCGGACCAATTTGCTGGCCAAAGACCAGAGCACTTTTTGCGATTCGGCACTGCGTCGCTTTAACTGACAATTGCACGGTCATGCGACGTGGCTCCCAAACAAAATTTACGTCCTTTTTTTCCCACAAATAGAGCTTTTTTTTGGTGGTATTTGTTTATTTTTTGCGCTATAAACAAAAATAGAGCGACAATTTTGAAAGAAAACTATATTTTTTACTTTTTGCTCTAATAAATATCCCCCAAAAATTTATAAAAAACATTTTTTTTCCTCAGTTTAGGCCGATACGTATTCTTCTAGATATTTTTGGTAAAATGGCGGCGATCTGCAATTTTTATCGTGATTTCCACATTATAGTGGACACATCGGACACTTTTGACACATTTTTGGGACCATTGTCATTTTTACAGCGATCAGTGCTATAAAAATGCACTGATACTGTGAAAATGACACTGTCAGTGAAGGGGTTAACCACTAGGTGGCACTGAAGGGGTTAAGTGTGCCTAGGGATGTGTTCTAACTGTAGGGGAGATGGGCTGTGTGTGACATGAAAGTGATCACCGCTTCCGATTACAGGAAGCTTTGGTCACTGTCCTGTCACTAGGAAGACTGGGGAAATGCTTGTTTACATCCCTTCTTCCTCACCGTAACATGATCGCGGGTATGCCCGCTGACATCGAGTACGCCGCTCTTAAAGGGCAACGTATATACACGTTGATCTGCCCAGCCGTGCCCTTCTGCTGACGTATATCGGCGTGAGCCAGTCGGCAAGTGGTTAACTTCCATAAAATATGCAGTAAAAAATGTTTTTTTCATGCATTAGTGATAGTTTGTTTGACTGCTAAAAGCACATATGTTGATAGCTTGAATTGGGAAGGTTTTAGGTCAGTGGTTTTCAACCTGGGGGTCTGGACCCCTCCGGGGGTCAAATGACTATTTGCCAGGGGTTACCGAATTCTGGGCTGTTCCTGTAACCCTCAGCCGCCCATTCAGTTCATAGCGTGGCTGGGGGGGCAGAGACTAGAGGTCAGCTGACTGGTGAGAAATGTGAAGGGGGGGGGGCTGGAGGAGACCCTATCTCCATATTTCGGCATAGGTGTCACTGCTACGAGACACCACAGTGCTGGAGAGTGGAGAGACAGTGAAGCCGGAGACACAGTGAGTAACACTACCTGTGATTAGAGTTGCCATTAAAAGTCCCCACTACAGTTCTCATATCAGCAGATAACTTTGATCAAGAGCACCCAAGTTGGCTGACCGGAACTCCCCCCGCCCCCCCCCCCCCAGCACTACCACTCATCCCATTTCCCCACACCAAGGAGTAAGAGAAGGAATAAAAATAGAATACATTGAAGGGATAGGGATGAGTGGGGGAGGAACAACAAAAAAGGAAAGAATAAGGGAACAAGACAGAAGGCTAGACACATGGATGGGGGGGGGGGGGCAAGAAATTAGGATAGAGCGAGATAAAAGAGAAATAAAGAACATAGAGTGGTACATCCTAAAATGTACCATAAGGGGAATATGATGTTTGCATAGGGTGTATAAAAGTTTACTTTTGACCAAAACCAGCCTAACATGAGGCATGTCTGAGGCCTCGTACAGACGACCGGATCTATCCGCTGCGATTGATCCGCGGATCAGTTCCAGCAGATAGATCCGGTCGTGTGTACGTCCGAGCGGACATTTCCCAGTGGATAAAAATCCAGCCGACGGATTCCCAGCGGATAAAAATTTCTTAGCATGCTAAGAGATCTATCCGCTGGAATCCAGTCCGGTGGACTGATCCGAGTCGTCTGTACAGACTCACCGGATCAGTCCGTCCGCTCCCCTCCCTCGCATGCGTTGTAATGATTCGACGCATGCGTGGAAGTATTTACCTTCCAGCGTCGCGCACGTCGCCGCATCATCGTCGCGGCGACGGCGCGACACGTCACCGCGGATGTATTCCACGCGGATTTCGATCTGATGGTGTGTACAGATCCAAATCCGCCAGAGGATTTGTCCGCTGGAAACGGTCCGGCGGACCGTTACCAGCGGATATCCTCTCGTGTGTACGGGGCCTAATAGATTTTAAGCACATTGCCATCAACATTACAGACTCTATAACAATGATTGTAATTGTTAGGATGAAGGTGTGCCTGTCTGGTTGGTATCATATACCATCGAGGAAAAACTTTGAATGTCATTTTGGTAACTAATATGTTAATAGAGGTTCGCTTTTTTTAAAAAAAAAGGTTGCTAACGCAAAACAATACACAAAAACACAGATATGTCCTTTCTTAGAGGATAACACATAGGCCCAGATTCACGTAGGAGATACGACGGCGTATCTCCAGATACGCCGTCGTATCTCTGAGTCTGAGGCGTCGTATCTTGGCGCCTGATTCAAAGAATCAGATACGCCAGAATTTCTCTAAGATACGACCAGCCTAAGTCGTATCTTAACTGCATATTTACGCTGGCCGCTAGGGGCGTGTACGCTGATTTACGCCTAGAATATGTAAATCAGCTAGATACGCCTATTCACGAACGTACGCCCGGCCATCGTAGTACAGATACGCCATTTACGTTAGGCTTTTTCCGGCGTAAAGTTACCCCTGCTATATGAGGCGCAGCCAATGTTAAGTATGGACGTCGGGCCAGCGTCAAATTTTCCGTCGATTACGTCATTTGCGTAAGTCGTTCGCGAATAGGGCTGTGCGTCATTTACGTTCACGTCGAAAGCATTGGCTTTTTGCGGGTTAATTTGGAGCATGCGCACTGGGATACTTTCACGGACGGCGCATGCGCCGTTCATAAAAAGCATCAATTACGCTGGGTCACAAGAAATTAACATAAAACACGCCCACATGTTCCATATTTGAATTAGGCGGGCTTACACCGGCCTATTTACGCTACGCCGCCGCAACTTTGCTTTGTGAATACTGCACTTGCCTGTCAAAGTTGCGGAGGCGAAGCGTAAATAGGATACGTTATGCCCGCTCACAAATACACGCTCCCTACGTGACTCTGGGCCATAGTTCTCATCTGTACATTGTGTTGCATTTGCAAGAAGAGTTGGGGCACCATTCAAATAAAGGAAATGTGATGCAACCACCGATTGTGCATTACCATGTGTTGAGTAACGCAAGGTAAAACATGCAGTATACCACAATGCACAGACATGAAGCCAAGCCTAAAGCAAAATCACCTGGTAGGAAGCATAGCCTGAATAGGTAATGAGCACATTCATTACACATATATAAATGTATACTGTATGATTACTAATAGGGATGAGCTTCGAGTTCGAGTCGAACTCATGTTCGACTTCAACATTGCCTGTTCGGCGAACAACGAACAATTTGGGGTGTTCGCTGCAAATTTTTAAAAAGCCGTGGAACACCCTGTTAAAGTCTATGGGAGAAATCTAAAGTGCTAATTTTAAAGGCTAATATGCAAGTTATTGTCCTAAAAAGTGTTTGGGGACCTGGGTCCTGCACCAGGGGACATGTATCAATGCAAAAAAAAGTTTTAAAATCGTCCGTTTTTCCGGGAGCAGTGAATTTAATAATGCTTAAAGTGAAACAATAAAAGTGAAATATTCCTTTTAAATTTCGTACCTAGGGGGGTGTAAAGTTAGCATGTGAAATAGCGCATGTTTCCCGTACTTAGAACTGTCTCTGCGCAAAGTGTCATTTCTGAAAGAAAAAAAGTCATTTAAAACTGACTTGCGGCTATAATGAATTGTCGGCCCCCCGGCAATTCAGAGAGAATTCATTCATAAAAAAAAAAAAAGCGTGGGTTCCCCCTAAATTCCATTACCAGGCCCTTCAGGTCTGGTATGGACATTAAGGGGAACCCCGCCGTTAATTTAACAAAAAAATTACGTGGGTTCCCCCTAAATTCAATTACCAGGCCCTTCAGGTCTGTTGTGGATTTTCAGGGGAACTCCACCCCAATTTTTTTTTAAATGGCGTGAAGTTCCCCCAAAAATCCACACCAGACCCCTTATCCGAGCACATAACATGGCAGGCCGCAGAAAAGAGGGGGGGACAGAGAAACACAAATATAAACAGAGGGGGGACAGAGAAACACAAATAAGGTGCCAAAATACAATCATAGCCGCGAGTCCGTTTTAAATTACTTTTTTTCTTTCAGAAATTACACTTTGTGCAGAGACAGTTCTAAGTACGGGAAACACGCGCTATTTCACATGCTATTTCCCATGCTTACTTTACACCCCCCCCCCCCCCCCAGGTATGAAATTTAAAGGAATATTTCACTTTTATTGTTTCACTTTAAGCATTATTAAATTCAATGCTCCCGAAAAAACTGCAGTTTTTAAAACTTTTGTTTACATTGATACATTGAAGCAAGTGTAAATGAGCCCTAATATACAGCTCTTATATATACACATTAGTCAGAATAGGCGCGTGGCTATTTTAAGGTTAGTTAGGTAGTGTCTGGAATTCTACTTCACTGAACTCCGCAAACACTGATTTGATTATATCTATAAACCCTTTCATGTAACTTGTTTATCTTAACAACTGCAATACTGGATCTTTTTACCCCCTTTCTGCCCAGACCAATTTTCACTTTTCAGCGCTCTCACACTTTGAATGACAACTGCGCAGTCATGCTACATTGTACCCATATTACATTTTAATCATTTAATCATCTCATCAAGACATTGGACGATCCTCGACCCAAATTAAGGCTCTCACTGGTGCTGACTGCAGCCCCATAACCATCAGACGGCATCTGAGACTGAAGGGCTTCAAAAACAAAAAACGTTTTCAAAAACCTTGTCTCCTTGAACGCCACAGAACTGCTCGTTTGGACTTTGCAAGAGAGCACCAAACATGGGACATTCAAAGGTGGAAGAAAGTTTTATTCTCTGATGAGAAAAAATGTAACCTTGATGGTCCTGATGGTTTCCAACGTTACTGGCATGACAAGCAGATCCCACCTGAGATGTTTTCTACGCCCCACAGTGGAGGGGGCGCCATAATGGTCTGGGGTGCTTTTTCCTTCAGTGGAACAATGGAGCTTCAGGAAGGGCAGGGGCGTCAAACGGCCGCTGGCTATGTCCAGATGTTGCAGAGAGCATTCCTTATGACTGAGGGCCCTCGTCTGTGTGGTAACGACTGGGTTTTTCAACGGGACAATGCTACAGTACACAATGCCCGCAGGACAAGGGACTTCTTCCAGGAGAATAACATCACTCTTTTGGCCCATCCTGCGTGTTCCCCTGATCTAAATCCAATTGAGAACCTTTGGGGATGGATGGCAAGGGAGGTTTAAAAAATGGACAACAGTTCCAGACAGTAGATGGCCTTCGTGCGGCTGTCTTCACCACTTTTTTTATTTCCATTGTAAGATGCAGTATTGTAAGATAGCTGCATTTGATTTTGGCCACCTCTTGTCACAAAGTCCTAAATGCATCTTGAAGGTTTATTTGTGACTACTGGATAAAACTAGCCTTTGCAGATGATGTAATTCCATCCAAAAGCAGAAACGCCCAGATGTAACAGTTGCAAATCACCTCTGGTGCTCAGAATGTATTGCTGCTCTTCAACAAAAATACTTCTAAAACATAAAAAAAAAAAAATGTGGATACTAAGTAATGTTCATATATGAACACCCCCCTTATATCTTAGCTGTAGGTGGCCAAATTAGGGAGGTACTCAAATTTGTATTTTGAAAGACTTATGAGGCGTTCACAAGAACAAAAGCCAAATCCTACATCAGCTTCTTGGCATGCACCACACATGCCCTTCACCAGATGCTAGGAGGATTCAATGGCCCTTAAAAAAAAAAAATAACCGCCAGGCATCTGAGTTTTTAAAAGATTTGTCCGGCTGGCTGGAATACAATCAAGAAAGCTCCACTAGAGAAAAACATTTTATACAGTGCTTCGCTGGGAGTAAAAATCATCCCTGACAAACTATACAAGTTACATTCAGGTTACATGTTTTCTCAATGCTGTGCCACAATAATATATTTGCATTAAAGTGTATCTAAAGTAAACATAGTTTTATTTTTGAATAGAGTAACCCCTGCCAGGTTATGAATTTCCCTTGCTTTTTTCTTGGTGAAAAATGTCAGCAGTACAAATAGAGAGGCAAATGATCCTACTGGGGACTGGGGGTTTAACCCTCCCTCGCTCTATCCAAAACCAAAAATATATGTTTTTTCCTACAGATACACTTTAAAGCGGAGGTTCACTCAAAATAATAACTCTATCAGATCACATTCCTTACTGTACAAACATGTTCAATAGCCACATCATTTTTTTTTTGTTATGATGTAATTACCATAGTACAGATGGTTGAATTGTAACTTTCAGGTTTTCACTCCCGCAGGAGTAGGCGTTGCTACTCCTTTCCCCGGCGCCGCAATGTAATCTGGGAGTTCTCCGCAATGTCTCCTGGGTGCACAGTGTCATGCCTACCAGGAAACACTGCTCTACGCTGTCCAGCGAAATACCATCACAACGGGGCGTGAACTATCAATGACACCGCCCGTTGTGATGGCAACAAGGAAGTTGACGGCGCTACTCGTAAACACTGCGCATGCGCGAGTAACAGCGGTAAATGCTGGGAGATGAGCATTTACCACTTCCAGGAAGTCATTGCTTGTGGGTTTCACAATGCCCACAAGCAAAATGGAAACTGTGTTTTAAAAGTTCTTGTTTTAGACGAAAACGGACAGGGGTCATTTGAATACACCAAACAGGTGAGTAGTACTTTGTATTGGGAGACCACATTGAATGCTCCAAAAAAAAAAGGTTGGCCGCGGAACCTCCAATTTCGTTTCATATTGCTTAACTTACTAGGATTCTGGTAACTGTCAGATAGCCTGCCCAGGTATGTTTAGGTAAGGCAATTTTTAGATAGTTACATTGATCCAGCTTGGACCAATGTATGTGCCAAACCTGTGGGAGCCTTGTGGAAGCTGGAAATCACTGTAGTAGACATCACTACTACAATGTTCTCCACTAGCCTACATGTCCCGTGCCAGGGGGTGACTGCATTGCTGTATTGTGCATACATGAGGTCTTTTGCTTGGCATGGGGCACCATTTAGAGAACACTTTACATCTTCTCAATGAATTCAAAGAATTCTTTGATTTGACAAGTAAGAGAGGTAGGGTGGTGGCATCACAATTTCCACCTTGTCCAATCAGATAACACTTTGCATTCATTGAAAAAATGGTCTCTAAATGGTGCATGAGCCAACCACAGCAGGGCAGCTGATCAGCATGGGACCCAGAAGCTATCAGCAATAGGGATGAGCTTTGTATTCGAGTCGAACTCATGTTCGACTCGAACACCGTATGTTCGATCGTTCGTCGAATTACGAACGTTTTGGGCCGTTGGCGCCAAATTCGAGTGGCGTGTCACGGCCCATAATTCACTGCGGCATCGCAGTGCATTGCTGGCTGATGATTGGCCAAGCATGCACTATGACCCGCATGCTTGGCCAATCACAGCGCACAAAAAACGGAGAGCCATAATTGGTCAAAGCCAGGGTGGCTTTGGCCAATTATGGCTCAGGAGGTTTAGTACACGCCCCACACTATATAATGCTGCCTGGAAGTCGGCCTTGTGTAGTGTGTTGGTGGTTTACAGAGAGAGACAGAGAGAATGTCATTTTTTGGAGTTAGATAGAGCAGGCAGGCAGGCTAGTCAGTTAGAGTTACAGTGTGTAGAGGATATATATGCATCCCAGGTGTTGTATGTATATTTATACACTGTATTGAGTTTAGCTAGAACCGCTCTTCCTAATTTACTGACAGGCAAGCAGGTGATTGTGCTAGCTGCAGTATTTTCACGTGGTGTACTGTCTGTGTCCTCTGTACAGTGTGCACCTAAAGCTACCCAATAGATTTGCTGGTGTTTCTCATATTAATTCCTAAAGGCAGAAGAGCTGCACGATTCTGGGAAAACTGAGAATCACAATTCTTTTGCTTGGAATGAAGATCACGATTCTCAAAAAAATGCATGGTGCTTTTGTTAGCATGCATTTTTGTGATTTTTATTTTATTACACAAACAGAGTATGTGCCTTGCTGCAGAACAGCCTATTAATTTGAGAATGAACTGAACTCAATAGTACCAAAGTGCATGGGCCTTTTTTTAATTTTATTTTTTAATGCCGCTGCATCAAAATGCTTTTGTTAGCATGCATTTTTATTTTTGTGATTTTATTTATTTTTAAGTTTTTTTTATTTACACACATTATATATATATATATATATATATATATATATATATATATATATATATATATATATATATATATATATATAGTGAGTGTAAATAAAAAAAATCACAAAAATAAGAATGCATGCTAACAAAAACACCATGCATTTTGATGCAGCGGCATTAAAAAATAAAATAAAAAAAAAGGCCCATGCACTTTGGTGCTATTGAGGGGTGGCAGGCAGTTCATTCTCAAATTAATAGGCTGTTCTGCAGCAAGGCACATACTCTGATGCATCGCATAGATGTAAAGTTGAACCTTTAAAACACAGTCAGGAGGCCAAGGGGCACCGAAAAAAAACTAATTTTCAAAAAATAATTTGTCATTGGGACAGAAAATGAGGTGCAATCTTCTGAACAGATGCGCACAGACAGCAAAACAAATGTTACAGGAGTGATAACCCCTCTCTATGTTTTCCAAAAAGCTTAAAAAATAGATTTTTTGGCTGGAGCTACACTTTAAAAAAGTAACAGTTCAAAATTACAAACAGATTATACTTAACAACAAACATACAGTCCCTGTCTTGTTTGCACCGCCTGTATACTGCTGTTAAAAGTATATAGGGCCAAAGGGGCTGGTAATGACCTGGGGGGAGGGGGGCGGGGAAACCCATGCTATTTTTCTCAATGATTTTCATCCATATTGCAGACATTACATTAAAGCCACAAGCAGTTTTAAATGACTTTTTTCTTATAGTAACACCCAGCAGGTACTGTACGATATTTAAAGGAATTTTTTAAAAAAAAAAATTCACTTTAAGCATCATTAAAATCACTGCTCCAAAAAAAACGACCGTTTTTAAAACTTTTTTTTTCATTGATACATGTTCCATGGGGCAAGACCTGGGTTCTCAAACCCGTTTTACGACAATAATTTGCATATTAGCCTTTAAAATTATAACTTTTGAATTCGAACGTTCGAGTCCCATAGACTTCAATGGGGTTCTAAAAGTCCGCGCGTTTGGTCCGTTCGAAGGTTCTGGTACGAACCGAACAGGGGGGTGTTCGGCTCATCCCTAATCAGCAAACACTGTAGTAGCATACCTCCCAACTTTCAGAGGGATAACTAGTAAAAAAAGTATGTAGGCATAGGACACACACCCTTAAAGCGGTTGTATACCCGCATAAAAAAAAATGTAAAAGAAAAAAAAAATGTAAGGCAAGGGCATAATGAGCTAGTATGAAATACTTATCTTAGAACGAGGCATCGGTATCTAATCCTGGTCCACGCCGAGGGAGCTGACATTTTGCCTTCAGTGTGTCTTCCAAGTTTGCGGCTCCGACTGTGTTTATAGCCTTTTGTCAGTTGCATGTTGTAAGTACCCGTATTTATCGGCGTATAACACGCACAGGCGTGTAGTACGCACCCTAACGTTAAGAGGGAAGTTTCAGGGAAAAAACTTTCTATAGCCCCCTGCGTATAACACACAGGCACAGTTTACTCTCTATTTTCAGGGTAAAAAAGTGAGTGTTATACATCAATAAATACAGTGTAGTTAAAGTGAGGGGCGCTAAATTAAATAGTGGATTATGTGTCACTGTACACTTTAGGTAATACACAGTCTGACCATATACCCAAATCTATGTGAATACAAAACAGATAATAGCCTTAACTCTATGAATACAATTGTGCCAAACGATGTGAAATAATAAAAAGTCCAACAAATATAATTGTTAGGTGCAAAAGATCCAATGCTGGATCAAGTCCAAGTGCAAAATTGCAAATAGTACAATCCCAAATTGCAGGGATAAAGTGCAAATGCGAAGTGCTTGTGAATCTTCAAACAACCAAAGTGCGAGAAAGGAGTGATCCGCCTTCACCTATAGGTCACCAGAATTAATAATGGATGGCTCCTTACCACACGGTGTTGACCAGATTACTTAAAATATGGTCAATAAGGCTTGTTAGTAATATGGATCAGCAGGGTCTCATTGGATTCCAATGTCAGCAGTTGCAGCAAATGGTGTACCAAAAAAGGAGAAGAGATGCCACCATAGTGTAAAACCATTTAATAAACGTAGAATAAAATACAATGCCAAATGGCCTCTTACTATTGCTGGTGCCCGGCACTGAGGCTGTGAGTTTGTAGGGATAGTGAGACAGGATTAGAGATGGCCGCGTCCTGGTCTGCTAGCGTGCGTTCCACCGCTAACTGTCCATCAATCAGTGGGACCGGAAGTGCGTGGCTATGCGTGCGTGCCCGGGTACCGCCTCGACGTCACGTTTCAGTTAAACCATCATCAGGAAGCGTACCTAATAAATACAGTACTTTTATACAAAAGTTTCTTATTATTAAATTATCTCTTGTAATAAACTAGGTGTGCGCTCCTTCCATTTCTGTTTTTCCTGTAGTACCTATACGTATACCTTGTTATAGGCTTACCTATAGGTAAAAATCAGAGATGGTGATATTACTCCCACTTTAAATTGGTGGCAGTCATTGGTGCTGATTATATTCTGCTGTCCTGCAGATAGCAGGTAAAAGATCATTGGATCTCCCTATCTCTGACTGTAGAGTAATATTAAGGCCAATGTTATCTCTCAGTACCAATATATTGTTTTTAAAGAATATACATTTAGAAATAGTTACATTATAAACTGTAACTGATACAGAGAAGAAAATTGAGTAATACTGTATAGGGTGACAAGGGAGTACCGAGAAAAGGGTGTGCGGTAACTGGTTTCTCTACATTCCATCGTTCTTCGGTCACAGCCTGCAAAGGCGTGGAAGCAGCTCAAACTTATCAGGTTAGAAGCGGAAGACCAAAAAGTAAAAATTATGTTAACCTTAGCAATAAATATATATGCAAAGAGTTTCAATAAGGCTCATGCAGGAAATAAATCAAATCAGTCCCCTTCTGCCGCGTACACACGGTCGTTTTTTGTCTTGGAAAAAAACGTTGTTTTTTATTCATTTTTAAAAACGACGTTGCCCACACACCATAGTTTTTTGAAAATGCTCTTGCAAAGCGCGGTTACGTACAACGCGTACGACGGCACTCTGTTCCATTCAAGCTCGCGTCATAACTTGCTTCTGAGCATGCGCGGGTTTAAAAACGTAGTTTTAAACGTCGTTTTAGCCCACACACGATCATTTTTTATGACACAAAAAACGACATTTTGAAAAACGACATAAAAAATTGAAGCATGTTCGAATTTTTTTTTTGGTAGTTTTTTAGAAGACAAAAAACGATGTGAAGCCCACACACGATCATTTTAAATTACTTTTTTAAAAACGTTGTTTTATTTCATCACAAAAAACGACCGTGTGTACGCGGCATTAGAGTTTCCAAAAACTGTGTTTTATGTAATCTCTTTGGTCGCGTACACACGATCGAGAGAACCATGACGCGTTTCAGAGCGTGCGCGGGTCTGAGAATGGACCTGCGCGCTCTTTTTTCAAGTGTTGGTGGATGGGGGAAAGAGGCGGGTGTAAATGCTCATCATGTGGCTGACACAGACCAATAGGATGTCTAGAAACACGATCAGACGGGGCACAATAATAATGGGACTACAAATGTTAAAACGAACAACACAGTAATCATGAGCTAAGGAGGCAATGAGAGAGTCAGCTCATGATTACTGTGTTGTTCGTTCTGAAACGCTCCCTCTGAAACGCGGCGTGGTTCTCTCAGGCCTCCGTACAGCTGACGTCACATGTGTGCAAACAACACTCCAGTGTAGCAGCCAATCACCATCACGGATCAAGTCGGCTGCCCCCGGCTCCGAGCAGCTGCAACTACCTGGCTATGATGCTTCATTAGACGTCGGCATAGATTTACACCATCTCCCCGGACTTCACTTGTGTTATACTATGTAAGTGCTGGATAATCTTTATTTTTATACATTAAATACAGCTTACTCAGAGGCGCTTTTCTCCCTGTTTTCTTTCTTGCATATTTGAGCTGGCTTCGCTTTTGGAGAGCTGCCCTGAGCAACTGTCATCACCTGCACTGGCCATTTATAGTCACTAACCACAGCCTATTGCTACTTGCTGGGACTGATCCTTCAATGGACTTATGAACCTTTAAATCATACATGTTGTCAGTGTGGTTTCATTCTCATTCACTTTTTATTTTTATATTCCGTCCTATAATTGATTGTCTTTGCATACATCCTGAGCGCTGTTACCCATTCC
Organism: Rana temporaria; assembly: GCF_905171775.1. Lineage (NCBI taxonomy): Eukaryota > Metazoa > Chordata > Amphibia > Anura > Ranidae > Rana > Rana temporaria. The sequence continues at coordinate 73,494,483 of NC_053497.1, read as the reverse complement.
TGGTTAAAAATCCAGGCATGCTCAGAATCAAGTCGACGCATGCTTGGAAGCATTGAACGTCACCGCGGTTTTACGTCACCGCGTTCTGACACGATCGTTTTTTAACCGATGGTGTGTAGGCGTGACTGATCATCAGTCAGCTTCATGGCTTAACCGATAAAAATGGTCCATCAGACTGTTTTTATCGGTTTGACCGATCGTGTGTACGCGGCATAAGTGCCATAGGCATGTTTAATGTGCATTCAAGGTGTGGTTGTCGTGTATTCCAATAATAATCAAACCTAACATTAGTGTAACAAATACTTTAGCTGCCATTGACCTCTAAAAATAATAGTTGCCCCTGCCCCAGTGTTATGTTTTTTTTGTGTATTGAACTGCATGAGGTTAATTATTTTTCTGTAGTATCCTGACATCTCATGGCAGTTTCTGGTCACTACAACTTGTTTGCTAATATGATTTTGATATCTTCCTCTGTCCACCTCCTGTTTAGGGCTAGTTAGTATAGTCCTAGCTTATCCCCCCCCCCCTCCCTTTCATTCATATTCCCTCAGTCAGTGTTAGTTTTCCGTAGGAAAGTTATTGTCTTCTTAGGGCCCGTGCACACAGGACGTTTTACAGCTGCTGTTAGGGGTGTTTGACATTTTTAACTGCCTCTAAAAGCCCCTCCATGTTAGCCTATGTGTCCATGCACACATAAACTGTCAGAGACATTTGGAGACATAAGCGTTTAGGAGCAGTAAAAAAAAAACAACAGCCTGTGCTTTCAAGAGCAGTAAAAACATGCTGTAGCTCTCAATTTTGCACAGTTTCCCTGCTGCAAAGATACAGCCACACGATGGCAACACTGCCCAGCTTCACAGCACAGTCCCTTAATCTCAGGATTCTTCTTCCCAATCCCGGTATCTTTCCAAACAGCAGACTGCTCTCTGCTTCCAACACAGTCACCTTAGCACTGTGCAGGTTTCTGGTATTAGTTCTGCTCACTCCTGAAGCCAGCAGTCCCTGGACAGACAGGTCACTCCAGACAGTATCCCCTCTGCAGCTCCCTCATGGCTCCTTATTCTCTACATCATCTGTCTCTCACATAAAGAAAGCTGAGCTACTAAGCATGGATGCATTATAACATGCGACCAGAGCTTAGCGTTTAAAATTATGATTTATACTTTGGAGATTTTAATACACCTCTATAAGCAAGTGATTATTAGTACGAGACCCCAGGCGTCACTCCACACAAACAGGAGTTTGGGGGTTCTCTACATCATATCACATAAACATACAGGGATGTATTAGGCCACTATGGGACCCCAGGCGTCACTCCACACAAACAGGAGTTTGGGGGTTCTCTACATCATATCACATAAACATACAGGGATGTATTAGGCCACTATGGGAGTTGGTATGAAATACCATCAACCCTTAGCATAAAAAAGTTAGCGAGAACATATTCAACAAGTTAGGACAAGGCCTATAAGCAATAGCCTAAAAGCACGTAGTAAATATGAGTTGTAGTGACAACTAATAGTTGCGTACGAGAGACAATATAGCTCAGGTACTTTGAGAGTACACGTAGTAAATTAGGAGTTGTAGTGACAACTAATAGTTGCATACGAGAGACAATATAGCTCAGGTACTTTGAGAGTACACGTAGTAAATTAGGAGTTGTAGTGACAACTAATAGGCGAATATTGCTCAGAGTATTTGATTGTGGATGTCCCTTTAAGATATTCCTTAGCAAACAGTCCTTTAGCACAACAGTATATCCCAAATAGTATATTGATAGTCAGAACGCATGATAATTAACAGCAATTGTATAGATGGAACATAAGTAGCAGATCTTCCTATAGTACTACAAGTGACACAATAGCTACTTATCCGTTTGCAGGCTTCAGTGTAGGCAATAGGGATTCCGTGGTGAAGGGTGTTCAGCAAGAAGGCCTCAAAGGTTGTCCCCAGAAATGGCTCTCTTTTGCAGTAGATGCAATAGCACTAAAGTAGTAGTGGCGGCTGGAGCAGTGTTGTGGCATGGGGAGTGATGGCACCAATATGAGTAGCGTGGCCGAGCTACGGCTGACTATAATAGAACAGTGTGCAGGAGGCACACCGCTCTGTTTAAAGATAGGAGACAGGTGCAGTGCATTAGCACTGATTTGAAAAGAAGAGCCGTTTGCTGTGGTGCACTTCCACGTTCCACGGTGGAACACATGCGGCGCCGCGCGATGACGTCATTGCACGGTTGCCGCAGTGCGCTCCAGGGTGGAGCGCACTAGGAGAAAGAGGGCGCGAGAAGCGCCTGTTGCAGGTTGCAGCCAATCAGAGTCTTGGCTTTGGTCTCTACCAAGATGGTTACTGCTCCTCCTATGATTGGGACACTTTCCCCACAGTCAGAGTTCTGGTGGATGGGCCTAAAGTCCTACCAGTCAATAAGCACTCTTCTTCTCTTCCTTCTCTACCTGCACTCTGTCAGTCACTGGCAGGGAGGGAGCAACAAGTTGCAGCCATGGTGGAAAATCCTGCTGAGTGGTTTAAAGACCTGACAGCTAGGGTGACATACAGTATGTCTTAAAATGTAACAATTGCCTGTGAATAGAGAAATGTCTACCTTTTTCTTTAACAACCAATCAGCTTTGTCTTTCATCTTCAATAAAGTCAGTCACAGAAAAAACAGAGACCCAGAGCTATTAACCATTGCAGCAACATAAGTTCATAGTCAGGGAGAAGAATGGCATCCCTACAGGGAAAATGTCTCCAGGATTCTTCTGCCTGCCCAACTTGGGTCACAAAAGTTGTAGGGCTAAACAAATTTTTAGGTAAACTTCAGCTTTTTGCATTGTGTAAGCAATTTTTTTTGAGAGGACTGCTATTTTAAAATATATTTTGTCAAACAATATGACTGATGGATGTTGCTACAAACTGTAGTTCCCAGAAGAGAAATCAAGTATCACAATCAGAAAATCAATTTTCTGTGAATTATCAAGGCAAAATTCTCCTAATTGTTTCCAGTAAATAAAATAACTCAAGATACATTGGGGTAGTCTGCTTGTTAAGGAACAGCTCTAATATGTAACTGTGATGTTGGTTCTGAAGTTCTTTTTAAATAACTCAACCTTAGGGGTCACTTTGTGCTAGGTAAGGTAGGCGGCTGGTTGCTATGTGCCCATGAAAGTCAAGAATGACCACAATTGTTTTGAACAATGGGTGTAATAGCGTTGTATTGTGTTAATTTATACATTTTACCATATTGAGTAGTTGCAATTCCATTCATAAATAACAGTTGTATTTGTGCAATAAATGTCAAATAAGCCTTTCTGTGTGGCTTGGCAGCCTGAGACTTCTGTTAACTCATACTGTTGTAAAATGAAAACTTTGTCTATGTGGGGCAGTGTTAGGTTTAAGGTGTTTTCATGCTTGTTTAATTTAAAAACATTGTCAATTTTCCACACTGTGGTTGTGAATGAAACAGTAATTCGTAACTCTAGTCCCTTCCTGTTCCCTTGGCAGGCAATCACACGCCTCACGTATCATCTCCGGCGCAGTCATTATCCCTTAAATATCTCACAGGATTGCCCATAGACTGCAAAACTGACCGTACTGGTAGACCTGCCTAGAATGTCACAGCTGTTTAGACTTTGTATCTAACAAATTCTAGTATCACGATAAAGAAGAGATGACACACTGTTAAATAGATCCCTTGGGAAATACAAGTGGCTAGGATTAACAAGACTCTAACACAGATAACTTGATTTACCGCAGCCATCTCTATGTTCTAAACTGGCTTTCAACGAAAGCTTGTCAAAACAAACACTGATGCAGTTATGATAGGCACTGACCCAAATGTACTGTGCGTTCATTTGCATAGCTGGCTGATGCACAAGTATAATTCCCTCTAGACTTGTCATGAGTGGCTAGAATGATTTTACATCTTCTTTAGATTCATCAACAACTATTGTAAGTAGTTGTCTAAAGGGGATTGAATGGTCAAATTGTAATTTGGGATGAGCTCCGAGTTCGGTCCCAGCTCAATGTCTTACAGTACATTGCAAAAAAACATAATTAGCCAAAGTCTTGCACCTTTTCTCTATTGGTTGAACTGGATGGACGTGTGGCTTTTTTCAACCAAATTATCTATGTAACTATGAACAGAGGTAAGGTGCAAAACTTTGACCAATGATGGCTTTGGCCAAAGTTCCAGCTCACACACTATAAAAGGTTGCTCTCCCAGAAGCTCTTTGTCAGTGTGTTGGAGTTTAGCGCAAGTGATGGACAGCTAATAGTGCTTTTAGGAAGAGAGAGTTTCCTAGTGTAGTGTGCTACTACAGAGTTATATAGTACTATATTCAGTGCTGTGAATTGCCATTGGTACATTGCCGTAAATTACTGTTTATGGGGCTATGAAGAGTGGAATGTAAGCCCACTTGCATTCACTCTGATACAAACAGATCCAACTGTCTTTTTTAGAACTACGTTTTTCTTTTCGTGTGTGTGTGTTTCAATATTTGTATACCTACTGTAGTCCTTTTCCTTTAAAGTTTATAATCATATCCTTGATGATGGTTTGATATGGGTGTCAAGTGGAACCTGAAAAAAATGTCATGGGGGTCCCCCCAAATCCTATACCAGACCCTTCAGGCAGGCTGAGGGATCCCCCCGCAAAGAAAAACAAGAAAAAAAATTCAATAAAAGATCCTTATCAAAGTACCTGACAGCTTTTTTAATTTAGAAAATTGAATGCTAGTTACTAGGAGAAGGAGACGGTTGTTAGGCAAAGAAATTGCATAAAAAATGCACACTATGTGTTTTTCTGGCACTCCTGTTGAAGTCTATTGAGGTGAAAAATGCACAATCATACCCAAAAGTAGTGTCTTTACTTCTTTTAATGGGTTTTGATCCATTGGGGAAAAGACTTCAGTACTGGAGTCTCCATCCTACAGCTACTCTACTTTTAAAGTGTCTTATGTTAGCACTGGTTTCTTCTGTTGGTAAGTAAATACCATTGGCTTTTGTGTGTAAGCAGACCAAGTCATATTTGTTGGTGTGCGACGATTTTCAGAGTAAGTACCAGACAAGTTGTCATGGCTGACTGCAGGGTTTTTGAACAATGTCAGAGTGAGTCTGTCCCAAGTCCAGGGGAGGGCTGGCAAGGGGGGCAGAGTGGAAATCTCCCCCCGGGCTGGTGACACTATGCACAGCCACCGGCCGCCACTACCAAATGCTGTTTTTGCAGAGCAGGAATATGCCTGCTGGAGCTCTGTTAACACAGGTCACGGCCGCTGCTCACCTCCTACTGTGAAGCCGTGCCTGTGTCAGCTCCGAGGTAGATGGCTGCAGAGCTGAGCTATGTCTTGTCTCACACATAGCTCAGCCTCAGCGCACACCAGCGCTGACATCCCCTTCTCTCTCTGCACAGACACAAGGAAAGATAGAGCTCATCTGCTCCTCCTCCTTCTGAGTCTGCCCTGCCCACACTCCCCGGGCATGTGTGGGCACTGGACAGGAAGTTTGAACCCAAAAAAGCATCAGACAGCCTGCCTGCGCCTCAGCCTCCATCCTGGAAAGCTCACCCTCTCTAGTCTCTCCTGCCTCCCAGTGTATAAAAAGGGGTGCTCTGTGGACTTTGTTAAAGGGAAGGGGGCAGGCTTTGGTGAGCAGAGACCCTCTTTACACAATAGTCCACAGCATGCACCCTTAAATCAAGTTTCCCAGAACACCCCTTACATCAGATCTGATGTATATGGGGTCTGTGCAGACTCTGAAGTAAGGGGAGGCCTCTGTGTGGACTCTGATGTAAGGGGAGGCCTCTGTGCGGACTCTGATGTAAGGGGAGGCCTCTGTGCAGTCTCTGATGTAAGGGGAGGCCTCTGCACGGACTCTGATGTAAGGGGAGGCCTCTGTGCGGACTCTGATGTAAGGGGAGGCCTCTGCGCAGACTCTGATGTAAGGGGAGGCCTCTGCGCGGACTCTGATGTAAGGGGAGGCCTCTGCGTGGACTCTTGTGATCATGAAAAATCTTAGACTGTTTTCCTCGATCCATCACTTTTCCACGCTCTATGGGCCACTTGACTGGACTTGCCCCCCAGGCCTAAGGCTGCCAGTCTCCTGCCCAAGTCTGTTAACATACAATGGAAAAAGCCCATTTTTACACCTTCAACAGTTTGATAGGATGGACAGCATTCAGATCTAGTTACAAATGATAATGAAGATCTGCCTGTACAATACAGACAAGATTATTTATTGAAAATACATCAATCCAGCCCTCACACAAACAAAGAGATGTTTTCGTTGCTGGAGGATTCAGAATAGGGCATCTAAAAATAGTAGTATTTTTTTTTAAAGTTATGCTAAGTGAAAGGGGATATGCAGGGCCGTCTTTAATATTGATTGGACCCTGGGCAAACATTTTCTTGGGCCTCCCTCCCTTCTGAAGACATACAAAAAAATAGCAGGTAGACTCAAAATCAGTTTATTGCAGCAGATCACACAGCAATTGCAATTGGTTGCCAGAGTTTACAGCCTATCATTACCGATCACTGACTGGTTGCTAGAGGTTACAACACATCATTTCTGCTTGCCGATTGGTTTCTAGGGGTTACTTCACATTATTACTGCTCACTTATTGGTTGCTAGAGGTTACAGCACATTATTACCACTCGCTGAGCAGGTGAGCAATCCCAAATAATTGAGCAAGTAAAGAAGCACATTAATACACATACTACAGGAGAGGGTCAGAGATTGCAGACATACTAAAGGAAAGGGTTAAAGATTGCAAACATACTACAGGTGAGGCTCAGCGACTGCAAATATTCTACAGGAGAGGGTCAGAGACTGCAGACATACTACAGGAGAGGAACAGAGACTGCAGACATATTACTGGAGATGACCAGAGACTGCGGACATAGTACAGGAAATGACCAGAGACTACAGTGTCCCAGTGCCAATGATTCCTGTATCCACCCCGATTGTCTGGATTAATAAATCGGCCTGCTGGCTGAATAAAAACATTTTTTCTTTCTATGGCTAGCCTAAGAGTGAAGATAAGGTAAGTTTATGCAGTCCTATACAGTAAGTTTGGTTCATTGCTGGAACATAACAATGATTGTTTCTATAGATTATTGGTCTCCAAATTGTGGCCCAGGGGCCAGATGCGGCCCTTTTCTTGCTTTTATCCAGTCCTTGGGGCACTATTTTTATCTACTGATACTCAATGACACCAATGATGGTGCACAATTCCTCCTAATTATACCAACAATAGATCCCAAAGACACCAATGATGGGGCACAATTCCTTACAATGACACCAGTGATGGGGCACAATTCCTATCCCAATGGCCACAGTCTGGCTGCCCTTAAGTTTTGAAAAACAGAATCTGGCCCTTTGTTTAGAAGGTTTGGAGACCCCTGCTATAGATTACAACAAAGATAAAGTTAGAAATTCAATATGCATTTGTGTTTCAGGTAAGATAAAAGCAAACCTGTAGTAAAGCGGTACTAAACAACTGGGTGTTTTTTTTACTTTAAACCTGCAAGGCAATGACATAATGTACTACACATCACATACAAGCCCACTATGTGAAACTTACCTTAAAACAAAATCCTCCAGTGACATGCTTTTACCACTGAAGTTGCTTGCATCTTTACCTGGTCTGCCTTCCAGGTACACAGACTTTGGCTGTGTGAGTGGCCGGAGCCACAATGAAGTCACTCCAATGCGGGAGCTACCATTTACAGCACAAGACTCTGAGGCCTCGTACAGACGAGCGGCCATGTCCGATGAAAACGGTCCGTACTAACTCCACTCTGGCTTTACTTATCTGCATACTTGGGCTAGTGTTCCAGAAAGTACAATAGCCAGAGATGGGCAGACAAGTAGCATTTCAGAAGAAGATTAGCAATGCCAGTCCTTTATTTCTCTCAATTCAGGTACCTCGAATCAGGATCACGTACTTCAATTCAAAGTGTCAGTAAATATTAAATTAAACACTTTCTAAAAGCAGAAGCAAACTAAGGAACTGCACATTTTGGCCCGTCGTAACTCGTCGTAAGTGGAAGTGGGCGTGAGCTATGCAAATGAGGCGTGACCCCATGTAAATGATGGATTGAGCGCCATAAAGATACGAATAATGTACGGCGCATGCGCCGTCCCGTGGACGCATCCCAGTGCGCATGCTCAGAATCACGTCGAAACAACTGTCTAAGATACGTCGAATCACTGCCTACAACGTGAACGTAACCTACGCCTAGCCATATTAACGAACTACGTAAAATACGACGGCTGTGTTCCCTGGTCCATACCTTTGCATGAGTTGCTCCTCCTATATGGGGAATAACTTTACGCCGGACGTAAGTCTTACGCAAACCGCGTATATTATGCGCCGGGCGCAAGTACGTTCGTGAATCGGTGTATCTCCCTCATTTGCATATGTGCATAGAAAATCAATGGGAGCGGCAAATGCTCCCAGCGTAAATATGCGCCCACGATACGCCAGCGTAGGAAAGTTACGTCGGTCGGATGAAGCCTATTTTCAGGCGTATCTCAGTTTATGGGCACGGTGCATAGATACGACGGCGCATACTTACACTTACGCGGCGTATCTCGAGATACGTCGGCGTAAGTGCTTTGTGAATCCGGGCCTTTATGTCTTCTGTAAAGTAGGATTACTGAAACTGAAAAATAATGATTAACAATTGTGACTGGATACTGCACTATGTTCATAATAAAGATTCTGGTCCACTTCCCTTTATCCCTTAATTTTGTCTTTTGATAATTATTGTTGTTCCTATTTCATTTTTGAATCGTTCTGCACAGTCAAAATGTAATATCTTCAATTTCTTTACCCTACTCGCAGTTTATACTATGTGTGGAGCACCTCTTCCCAAAGAACTGCTCTACATTGTTTGTTCCTGCATGGTCATTGGCAGCGGTGAGAACATACAGTATAATATGAAAAAAGCTCATAAGAGTAGCAACAATGCCAAGCCTTAGATCTCCAAGGTAAAAGAAAAAAAGCTGAACATTCTATCAATGCTATCCATCTCCTTGCATAGACAGGCAGTCACCATCCATACATTTCAGGGACATTTTCAGTGCAATAAAAAAAAAAGAATATTATGCAAAAGGAAGAAAATAAAAAAATGATTAAATCATTCACATTAAAGGTGGTACTAAAGCATAAAGAGACAATGTATACTTTACTGCCTGTAAATTCTACTCAGTAAACCATGAGTCATAGCATACTTGAAAATGGGGAAAGAAAAGTAGGAAAAACAAATGATAAAACGATACAACAAAGGAGCTCTGCCAATGGTGGGACTTCAATAATGCTGTAATGGCTGGCGCTGAGAACACAGATCATGACTAGGACCATGACAACACCTGGATGAACCTAAATAAAATACATTTTATACCATATTTTTTTTATGTTTTATTATTATTCTAGTAGCTACACTAAAACATTTTAATTTGAACAAAAGCGAACTAAATGCTTTACTTTCCACATAGTGACACCACAGGGAAGCTGAAATGTATTCATAATGATGCTTGTGCACTCCCAATAAGAATGTAACCCAAAGAAGAGATGCCATGTGAACAGAATGTACCTAACTCATGGAAGAAAAAAAAGGGCAGCCTTGATGGACCACCTGGTCCTTTTTTCTGCCATGAAATTGGTAGGAATTACTGGTTCCCAGAGGAAGGTTTAGTCAGCTTAACACTGGGGACATTTCAGATAGTGGCAGTCCACCTTTCTGTACATTAGATAAATTAGAACGTTAAAACATCTAAAATGCTGTGAAACTAGTTCTGAAGACAGATAATACTACTAAAATAGTTTAAACCATAGAGTCAAATAAAAATACTACTTTGTTGTGAAACATGCAATATTTCTGAGTTGCGAAATTGTTTAACATGCAATTTCCACATTCCACTCAAGTCGCACACAACATGTTGGTGACACACGGGCTGGAGCTTGTAGAAAAGGCACCTTTCTCATACATACATACATACATACATACATACATACATACATACATACATACATACATCAAGGCCACATTTGCCATAATGTGAAGCTCTAGTAGTGCAGAATCAGTGCATAACATGTAATATTTTTATAGCACTTTAACACATAATATTGAATCATTTGAGTGGAGTTGAGACAGCAGCATATATTTTTAGTATAGTCTTTGTGTTGTTTGTGCATAAATTCATATATATATATATATAGATTATATATATATATATATATATATATATATATATATATATATATATATATATATATATATATATATATATATATATATATATATATATATATATATATATATATACATATATATATATATATATACAGTATATATTCATAATAAAGAGATTGACAATTTTTATAATAGTGAGCTGTTATACAATTGTACTTATATTTACATTTACTTAATGGGCCATATTTTTTCCTCCTGGATAATGTTTTCTCTCAGATAAAACTTTATTGATAAGTAACGGAGGGGTTGAGCCCACATCCATTGATTTTATTCTATTCTATTCTTACCGATTTATGAGTGTCAAAAATACAAACCTTTGTGGATTCTGTGTGATTTATTTTCCTGTTAACCTGTTGGTGACACGCTGGCTGGAGCATGTAGAAAAAGTATGAGTATAGGGCCATGAATTTTGGACCCTCTTGACTAATTGTCACAATACCATCCCTGTGTTTATACTCATTTCGTTCATTATACCCCCTACAGAAGTACTACACATTCATCTACCCCTGATGAAGCGAGCATGGTCTTGCGAAACGCATTGGGACACTTTTAATGCCTGTGTACTTTGTACTTTAGGTGGGGGACACGCTGGCTGGAGCATGTAGAAAAAGTATGAGTATAGGGCCATGAATTTTGGACCCTCTTGACTAATTGTCACAATACCATCTCTGTGTTTATACTCATTTCGTTCATTATACCCCCTACAGAAGTACTACACACTCTACCCCTGATGAAGCGAGCATGGTCTTGCGAAATGCATTGGGACACTTTTAATGCCTGTGTACTTTGCAATCTGCATTTTATACCATGATACGTGTAATGACATTTTTTACTGTATGTATCATTTCAGTAGCTTGGCTATAAATCATGTTTATGTTTGCATGACAATTTTAATACATTTTGAGACTTAATTTACTTTGTCAATTGTTGGCTAACCGCATATACCTCATTTAAAGTCCCGGGGGAACTCCTGTTTTTTGGAGCATGTAGAAAAGGCTTCTTTCTCATACATGCATCAAGGTCCCATTTGCCATAAGGTATTATAGGATCTCTAGTAGTGCAGAATGAGGGCATAACATGTAATATTTGTTTTTATTTTTGCCTTGTCTTTTTGTCTTATCTGTGGTGTTGAGGGGGTAGGAAGGGTAGGGTATGGGATACCATGGCTTCAGAAAGGTAAATCAAATCTGTAGCATATATTGTTAAACAACAAGGGCTAGATTCATAAAGGAGTTACGTTGGCGTATCTCCATATACGCCGTCGTAACTCCGAATGCAGGTCGTCGCATCTCGGCGCCTGATTCATAGAATCAGATACGCCTCAATGTTGCCTAGATACGAGCGGCGTAAGTCTCCTACGCCGTCGTATCTTAAGGTGCATATTTACGCTGGCCGCTAGGTGGCACTTCCATTGATTTATGCGTAGAATATGCAAATTAGCTAGATACGCCAATTCAGAAACGTACGTGCGCCCGGTGCATTGTTTTACGTTGTTTACGTAAGGCTTTTTCTGGCGTAAAGTTACCCCTGCTATATGAGGCGTAGCCAATGTTAAGTATGGACGTCGGGACAGCGTCTAATTTTGCGTCATTTACGTTGTTTGCCTAAGTCGTACACGAATAGGGCTGTGCGTAAGTTACGTTCACGTCTAAAGCATTGACATTGACTACTGGCAGGGTATTGCAGTGGGTGGCCCTATATAAGGTTGGAGGAGCTAGGTCAGCGGAGTCAAGTTGGGATGGTGACATGCAAGTGTGGTTGTGAGCTGGTGTTTCTCACTGCTCTCCCCTTCAGGGGAGGGGTGACCGTAAATCTAATCTTCAAGATCTTGGAAAGATTAGAAAGAGAAAGAGGTACTGAATTCCGAGTGCCACCTTGATTCAGATATGCCTAAAGAACTATGATTTTGAGGAAATCCATAAATGCCATGATTTGAATACTGTACTGTATTGTTATGTTCTGCTGGTTCATGCAAGTAAAGAGGTTTTATTACAACAAACAGGTCTGTGTAATGACCTAAATAACTAAAGTGTTAAATACAGCCAGCACCTGGGGAGAAGAGATATTTACTGGTGCAAGCCTGGTTGGTGCTGGAGCGGGTGGTGATGGAGGAAAAGAAGTCCCCCACCTGATGGTTCGAGATAAACCCCTCATGCAGCAAGCCTCAGGTGGCCCAGGCCCCCATGTCTCAAGGACCTGGATGGTTGGCTGATTTTCTGGAGCGTCTGTCTGAACCATGTGTCAAACATAGGCCTATGTGTGTAAGTACTCCAGGCGGAATGGGTTTAAATGTGAGGTGGCCAGGAGAATGGGAAGAGGGGGTCTAGGACCGGCATCCGTGCACATTACAGTACACGGTTTGGGCTGAGCAATGTGTTACGCCTTGCAATCTGTATGTTTAGGTGGAGCCAAGTTGCACATGATGGCCACTAAAAAATAAGCTGGGCCCCCCTCACTTTAGGTTAACTTTTATGAAGTGTATCAGAGAAAAGGGTTGTATAGGGTTAGTGCCCTTGTCTAGGGATAATATGAGTCAAATGCAGGTGAGGTTATCCGTGAATATCAAGAGAAACCTGACAGAGACATGTTAAGAATTTTCTACCACTGGACTTGCCTTACCTATGGCTTCCTTTAACAAGGTTTGCAGTTAAAGCAATGCTGTCATATAATATAAAATCAGATCACCATGCTTAGTAAGTATGCAGAATCAGGAAGCTGCAGGTTAAGGCTTGTCTATGAAATGAGGAAGCTCTAACTTAAGATCATGATTACATCTTATGGTTTTACTCATGACAGGTGTACACATTTGAGAATAACTGCTAACTTTGAAAGTAATTTCCAGGAATACATTGCTATTACAGTGGGGATCGAAAGTTTGGGCACCCCAGGTAAAAAAAAATATTAATGTGCATAACAAAGCCAAGGAAAGATGGAAAAATCGCCAAAAGGCATCAAATTACAGATTAGACATTCTTATAATATGTCAAAAAAAAGTTAGATTTTATTTCCATCATTTACACTTTCAAAATTACAGAAAACAAAAAAATGGCGTCTGCAAAAGTTTGGGAACCCTGCAGAGTTAATATCTTGTACTGCCCCCTTTGGCAAGTATCACAGCTTGTAAACGCTTTTTGTAGCCAGCCAAGAGTCTTTCAATTCTTGTTTGAGGTATCTTTGCCCATTCTTCCTTACAAAAGTCTTCCAGTTCTTTGAGATGTCTGGGCTGTCTGTCACGCACTGCTCTTTTAAGGTCTATCCATAGATTTTCAATTATGTTGAGGTCAGGAGATTGTGAAGGCCATGGCAAAACCTTCAGTTTAAGCCTCTTGATGTAATCCCCCGTGGATTTTGAGGTGTGTTTAGGATCATTATCCATTTGTAGAAGCCATCCTCTCTTTAACTTCAGCTTTTTCACAGATGGCATCAAGTTACCATCCAAAATTTGCTGAAATTTTATTGAATCCATTTTTCCTTCTACTCGTGAAATGTTCCCTGTGCCACTGGCTGCAATACAGAATTCAGAGAGTCATGGTTAATGATTCTTACTCTGAATGGTCCAATGTTATGAGTGGTGTACCCCAAGGTTCAGTGCTGGGACCCTTACTTTTCAATATATTTATAAATGATATTGGGTCTGAAATCAAAAGTAACATTTCTGTCTTTGCAGATGACACCAAGCTATGCAGTGGAATAACGTCCTTACAGGATGTCTCCAATTTACAAGCCGACCTCAATGCTCTGTCTGATTGGGCGACTAAGTGGCAGATGAGGTTTAATGAAGATAAATGTAAAGTTATGCACTTGGGGGCTAAGAATATGCATGCATCATACATACTAGGGGGAGTACAACTGGGGGGGTCTGTAGTGGAGAAGGATCTGGGGGTTTTAGTTGATCATAAGCTCAATAATGGCATGCAATGCCAAGCTGCGGTTTCCAAAGCGAGCAAAGTCCTTTCTTGTATTAAGAGAGGTATGGACTCCAGAGAGAGAGATATAATTTTGCCCCTGTACAAATCATTAGTAAGACCTCATCTGGAATATGCAGTTCAGTTTTGGGCACCAGTTCTCAAAAAGGATATAGGAGAACTGGAGAAAGTGCAGAGAAGAGCAACCAAACTGATAAGAGGCATGGAGGAGCTCAGCTATGAGGAAAGATTAGAGGAACTAAATTTATTCACTCTTGAGAAGAGGAGAATAAGGGGGGATATGATCAACATGTACAAATATATAAGAGGTCCATACAGTGAACTTGGTGTTGAGTTATTCACTTTACGGTCATCACTGAGGACAAGGGGGCACTCTTTACGTCTAGAGGAAAAGAGATTTCACGTCCAAATACGGAAAGGTTTTTTCACAGTAAGAGCTGTGAAAATGTGGAACAGACTCCCTCCAGAGGTGGTTCTGGCCAGCTCAGTAGATTGCTTTAAGAAAGGTCTGGATTCTTTCCTAAATGTACAGAATATAACTGAGTACTAAGATTTGTAGGTATAGTTGATCCAGGGTAAATCCGATTGCCTCTCGGGGGATCAGGAAGGAATTTTTTCCCCTGCTGTAGCAAATTGGATCATGCTCCGCTGGGGTTTTTTGCCTTCCTCTGGATCAACTGTGGGTATGGAGTTGGGTGTATAGGATTTTACTGTGTTTTTTTATTTAGTTTTTTGTGGTTGAACTGGATGGACTTGTGTCTTTTTTCAACCTGACTAACTATGTAACTATGTAACAACCCCAAAGCATGATTGATCCATCCCCATGCTTAACAGTTGGACAGAGGTTCTTTTCATTAAATTATGTGCCCTTTCTTTTCCAAACGTACCTTTGCTCATTCAGGCCAAAAAGTTCTATTTTAACCTCATCGGTCCACAGAACTTGTTTCCAAAAGGCATTAGGCTTGTCTATAAGTTCATTTGCAAAGTTCAAACACTGATTTTTGTGGAAATAAATATCAGCTGCTCCCCAAATAATCAATGAGATTATAAACAGTGGTACAATTGGGTGTGGGGCGCTAATTAAGTGTAGCTCAATATATAAAATTACTGAAAAATATATATACTACAGTAGGTGCACGCGATATTGTGTCAATCTCGCTCCCTTTCTCGGCGAGATTGAGCACCTACGAGCCCCATCGCGGGAGCCAGCGCCGAGCTGGCCAGCCGCGATGGAGACAAAGCCGTCATAGAAGCGACGGGAGATCCGACTTGGATTCCCGCCAATTCTACACGTGTGCGGCGTTTGTTATGAATCCTGAGGGGGAGGTCCCCGCCGGATTTTAAATAAAAATTCGGCATGGGTTCCCCCTCAGGAGCATACCGGGCCCTTAGGTCTGTTATGGGTTGTAAGGAGAGCACCCCCTACGCCGAAAAAACGGCGTAGGGGGGTCCCCCTACAATCCATACCAGACCCTTATCCAAAGCACGCTACCCGGCCGGTCAGGAAGGGAGTGGGGACGAGCGAGCGCCCCCCCCTCCTGAGCCGTACCGGGCTGCATGCCCTCAACATGGGGGGGTCGGGTGCTCTGGGGCAGGGGGCGCACTGCGGGGGCCCCCCACCTCAGAGCACCCTGTCCCCATGTTGATGAGGACAGGGCCCCTTCCCGACAACCCTGGCCGTTGGTTGTCGGGGTATGCGGGCGGGAGGCTTATCGGAATCTGGGAGCCCCCTTTAATAAGGGGGCCCCCAGATACCGGCCCCCCACCCTAAGTGAATGGGTATGGGGTATATCGTACCCCTACCCATTCACCTGCAAGAAAAGTGGTAAAAACACAAATAAACCACACAGGGTATTAAAATATTTTATTAGTCTGCTCCGGAGGCCTCCCCTGTCTTCTTTAGCTCTTTTACCAGGGGAGGCTTCTTCTTCCGATTTCCGGGGGTCTTCTCCTGCTCTCCGGGGTCTTCACCGCTCTTCTGTGACGTCTTCTCCGCTCCGGGGGTCTTCTCAGCTCTGGGGGGGTCTTCTTCTATGTTCGCCGCTCTCCGCTCTTGACTCGGCGCAGCCCGGTTCTTCCTCCCGCTGTCCGGTTCCTTCTCCTTCAGGGCTGGCCGCCGCTATACTGGCGGCGGTCAGTCCACTCTTCTGTGACGTCATCTTCTTCTCTTCTCGTCTTCCGTCTTCTCCAGATGTTGACACGCCGGCCGGCTCTTCTCGCTGCAATGACGAGTGCGCGGCTTGCGTCGGATTTATATAGGCCTCACAGTCCCATCATGCTCTGGTACCTACCCATGTGATACCTACCCACGTGGTACCTACCGGAGCATGATGGGACTGTGAACTGTGAACAGTAAACTGTTTAATGCAAAATAGGGATAACATCAAAGAGCCAAGTGGCTGCTTACATTAAAAGTGCCCCAAACCCGGCACTGAGGCTTGCTCGCGTGTCTGTGTGTTGGATCGAGGTCCCGGCTAGCTGTATGTTGTAGCGTGCGTGCGTTCCACCTAGCAGACGCCTCAGACCAGCGGTACAGGAAGTTGCGATGGATGCGTGCGTGACCAGGTACCGCCTCGACGTACGTTTCGTATTCTACGTCCTCAGGAAGCGTACCTGGCCACGCTCTGATACGTTCTTATATACATCAATCAATTAGACTAGAGGGAGGAGAAGGAAAAGTACAACAGGCATGGCCCTTGAGGTGACTGCCCTGACCCAGGCTGTCCAGGACAACACCCAGGCTGTCCAGGCCAATACGGCTGCCATCACTCTGGGCCTCAACAGGATCGCCGTGGCCTTGGAGGGCAGGCCAGCAGGTGGGCAGCCACCCAGGGAGGCTCCTCCTTCCCCTGCCTCCCCCCCATGAGTCTCCCCTGATGGGCCATGGCCGTGCCCGTGGCCGGCCCAGGCGTAGCTCACGCCGCCGCAATTGAGATTTTGGGTGTACTTTTGATTTTTTTTTTTTTCTGATTTTATATTGTGATTATGATTTGTTTTATGTGTGTGAATGATGTATGAATGTGGGGGTGACATTCCTGGTGAAAAAGGGTGTCACCCTCAGTTTTGGTGGAGTAGGGATCCCCAGGACCAGGGAGAAGTGATCCCAGGTCCATGTGAATGGTGTATGAATGCACAGTGACATAATTGGAGCCGTGGCGTGGCGTTACTGCTCCCTAATACCATTTGGTTTTCTTGGGTCAAATCCAATTAGATGTGCATGTGATGTGTCTGTGCTAGGGACCACAGTGGGTGTGCATGCATGCATTCTCATTGTGCCATGATTAATGTGTGTGTTTACTGTGCAAAGATGCCTTCTGCGAGGCGTCTCCTGATTGCTGCTCCCTCAGTAGACCGGGTAGAGTTGGTTGGGGGGGAATGTCTGGTTGGGGGGTCAGGTCCTCACGTATGTCAATCTCCAGGCCCCTTCTCACTGCGAAGTTGTGCAGCATGCAACATGCACCGATGATCTGGCACACAAAGTTTGGGGAATACAACAGGGTACCCCCAGACTTATCCAGGCATCGGAAACGGGACTTCATGAGCCCAAATGTGTGTTCCACCACTCCACGGGTACTTATGTGTGCAGCATTGTAATTTTCCTCTCCTGGGGTTTGGGGGTTCCGGAATGGAGTCATGAGATGGGGTCCAAGTGCATATGCAGAGTCACCTGGAAGGGAAAAGACAGGAGGATGTTAGTCATGCATGTGCCCCTCGTGATGTCTGCATCATGGGGGGGACAGTCATACCTGACACCCATGTCACTCACCAACCAGCCAGCTGTCCCCATACACGTTCTGTTCAAATTCTCTGGAGATGTTGCTCTGACGGTATATGAAGCTGTCATGGCTGGATCCTGGGTGTTTGGCACGGACGTGCCATATGAGGCATTGGGCATCCACTATCACCTGTACATTGATTGAATGCCAATGCTTCCGATTGCGGTACATGTGCTCTGTTTCACGGGGGGGGCTGTAGTGCCACATGTGTGCAATCAATGGCCCCCACAGTGCGTGGGAATCCTGCAATTTTGTAAAAATCTGTCATTGTGTTCATTCGCTAGACCTCCTGGGTGGGTTTGATGATTTGGTTGGCCATGCGTCTCAGGATTGCAGGGACAACCTGGTGCACACATCTGCTAATGGAGGATTGTGACATCCCAGTCAACAATCCACTTGTGCGCTGAAAAGAGCCAGTGGCAAGGAAATGGAGTGTTGCCAGGACCTTGATCAGTGGCTGCACTGCATGTGAGCGTTGTGTTGGGCTGGTGAGGTCATCCTGCAGGATTGTGGTTATTTCCATGATGGCTTCACGGTTGAATCTGAAGTTGCGATACACCTCAGAAGCAGTCATGCCAAACACATATAGGCGTCTGCGGTATATCCTCTCCTGTGCCCTCCTCCTCCTCCTCCTCCTCCTTCTTTGCGCCTCTAAAGTCACTAGTATAGTTATGAGCATGGATGGCCCTGGCATGTTGGCATACAGATTGTTGTCCTGCAAGTGTGTGTGCTCAGCTCTTCCTTAATGGTGTTGCTTTAGCTGACCTTTACACGGCTGGAGCAAAGTTAGGGCAGCTTTTATAAGGTGTAAATTTACTCCGGAAACTAACAGATGCGCACAGGGCGTAGCCTACGCCGCACAAACTTAATTTTGTGGATCGCCGTATCTCCCTCATTTGCATCTTTGCCTATCAAAACAGTGGTGTGTCTAGCGTATTTTGCGCTCCAAGATGCGCCGGTGTAATCGTTTTACGTCGGACGGAAAAAATGGTTTTCAGGCGTATCTCGTTTTGAGGATACGGCGCAAAGATACGCGCGGCGCATTTTTCAATTACGCCGCGCATCTCTAGATACGTCGGCGTAAGTGCTTTGTGAATCTGGCCCTATGATTTAATAAGGACTGGTGCACAGTAATGAATATTTGTAATTATACTACTGAATTTAAAGGAATTTCTTTATTTCTTTATTTATTTGTATATGGAATTTGCAATACAATTTGCTTATGAAAGTTGTAGTTTTTTATATATATTATTATTCTTGTTGCGCTAAACTTTAGGATATTTTAATTTAGTATATGTCACTAAGAATTTAGCAAGTAGTGGAAGAAGTGTTCAGTTGACAAAAAATATTAATGACAATGAGACCAGCTTCATGCAGTATTGCATGGACTAAAACATTTACCAAGCTAACCATGTGTCCCTGATCTATTATAAAAGATACATCAACGACATTATCCTTTTATGGGAGGGGTCATGGCCCACTTTGGAAACTTTCTTACAAGTATTGAATATTAATCAGTATGGGCTCAAGTTCACAGCAGAGTCCAGTCTGGTTTCTATCAATTATCTTGACCTTACCTTGGTAAAAAATGGTGGCAAAATAAGCACAAGTATTTTTTTCAAAGCCACGGACAGGAATGCCTTTGTGCCTGTAAATAGCTGCCATCACCCACAATGGCTGGGGGGTACATGCGAATTTGCCGGAACTGTGATAATCAGACTGACTTTGAATCTCAGTCCGCCATTGTGTATGAGGCATCGCTGCTGAAACCGGAACAGAGGCTTGCACTTATCTCCTCCCTCTAGTCTAATTGATTGACGTATATAAAAATGTATCAGAGCGTGGCCAGGTACGCTTCCTGAGGACATAGAATACGAAACGTACGTCGAGGCGGTACCTGGTCACGCACGCATCCATCGCAACTTCCTGTCCCGCTGGTCTGAGGTGTCTGCTAGGTGGAACGCACGCACGCTACAACATACAGCTAGCCGGGACCTCGATCCAACACACAGACACGCGAGCAAGCCTCAGTGCCGGGTTCGGGGCACTTTTAAAGTAAGCAGCCACTTGGCTCTTTGATGTTATCCCTATTTTACATTAAACTGTACACTATGTTGGCACTATTTTCGTTTTTACATATCCGATTGGGAAATATCTGACAATAAGGGATACAGGTGCAAGGATCCATCCAATCATACAGGTCTGACCTGTTAAAGCGCATTTGACTCCTTTTTTTATACCAATTAAGGGTCAACTCCATCTGGTAAGAAGCCATCTATCTATAGATCACTTTGGGGGTTTACATCAATAGTTGGTGAAGGTGGAACGGCACTTTGTTCATCTGATACTGATTGCACAGGAGATTTTATGGACTTTTTCTCTGATGAACTAATGCTGTAGGAACTAGTGAAAGCTGGCAAGTTGATAGCGACAAGATTGTTTGTATACCATACTGTAATTTAGCATATAAAGCCCAATTGAACCTTCAGTTTAAGGCCTCGTGCACACAGGACATTTTTCTCCAAGGCTCCTCTCCTCCTGGCAGTAGTGTTTTGGCAGAAATAACGCTTGATGCTTGCAAACGCATGTAATGCGCTTAGTCGAGTTTAGGCGGGTCAAGCATTTACGTGTTAATTCATTTAATTGGTCAGAATAATCATTTATTCTGGCCATTGAAATTAATGCTCAAGCACTAAACATGTCTAGCGCGTATGCGCATTTAGATGTGTTTAGATGCATTTACATGCAAAAACTCTGCTGCTCCTGAACGCACTGGTTGTGGGGTTTTTTTCTGCCTCTAAATGCCCCTGCCTCTAAATGCCTATGTGTACATGAGCACATATGCTAACATTCAGGGGCATTTAAAGACAGGAAAAAAAATGCCAAACACCCCTAGGAGCAGTAGAAAAAACATCCAGTGAGCATGAGGCCTAAATTAGCTAGATAGTTCCAGGTGCATCAAAAGAAAAGTCTGTAGAGTAGAAAAGTGTGTCCACTAACAGCAGGATTGTTCTCTGTGGGAAAAGAATGATAATTTTTCAGAGGTCTGACACACCGCCTGCTGGATCTGAGCCAGATTATTGGCTCACTGATGTTCCCAGAAGTCTGCTTAAAGGGATTGTATAGGTAAAAAAAAAAAAATCCCTAAATAGATTCCTTTACCTTAGTGCCGTCCACCTTCGCTTACCTCATCCTTCCATTTTGCTTTTAAAGCGGAGGTTCACCCATGGAGAACACATTTTCCCCATAGCTGGATGCTCGTTTTGTCTAGGGGAATCGGCTATTTGTTTTAAAATATGATCCGTACTTACCCGTTTACGAGATGCATCTTCTCCGTCGCTTCCGGGTATGGGCTGCGGGACTGGGCGTTCCTTCTTGATTGACAGTCTTCCGAGAGGCTTCCGACGGTCGCATCCATCGCGTCACGATTTTCCGAAAGAAGCCGAACGTCGGTGCGCAGGCGCAGTATAGAGCCGCACCGACGTTCGGCTTCTTTCGGCTACTAGTGACGCGATGGATGCGACCGTCGGAAGCCTCTCGGAAGACTGTCAATCAAGAAGGAACGCCCGCTCCCGAAGACCCATACCCGGAAGCGACGGAGAAGATGCATCTCGAAAACGGGTAAGTACGGATCATATTTTAAAACAAATAGCCGATTCCCCTAGACAAAACGAGCATCCAGCTATGGGGAAAAGAGAATAAAAAACACAAATGGGTGAACTCCCGCTTTAAATGTCCTTATTTCTTCTGAGAAATCCTCACTTCCTGTTCTTTTGTCTGTAACTACACACAGTAATGTGAGGCTTTCTCCCTGGTGTGGAGTGTCATGCTCGCCCCCTCCCTTGAGGGGGGAGGGAGCGAGCAGGAGAGTCAGGATGCCCACTAACACACAGCTCCTTTCTCTATCTGCAACGTAGAGAGCGTCCTGACTCTCCTCCTCGCCCCCTCCCCCCTCAAGGGAGGGGGCGAGCACGACACTCCACATCAGGGAGAAAGCCTTGCATTACGGTGTTGAGTTACAGACAGAAGAACAGGAAGTGAGGATTTCTCAGAAGAAATAAGGACATTTAAAAGCAAAATCGAAGGATGAGGTAAGTAAAGGAGGACTGCACTAAGGTAAAGGAAGTTATTTAGGGGGGAAAAAAAACACCTTTAAAGGGGTTGTAAAGAAAAAAAAAATCCCTAAATTGCTTCCTTTACCTTAGTGCAGTCCTCCTTCACTTACCTCATCCTTCGATTTTGCTTTTAAATGTCCTTATTTCTTCTAAGAAATCCTCACTTCCTGTTCTTCTGTCTGTATCTCAACACCCTAATGCAAGGCTTTCTCCCTGGTGTGGAGAAAGCCCTTTTGAGGGGGGATGGGGCGAGCAAGTCAGGACACTCTCTACTTTGCAGATAGAGAAAGGAGCTGTGTGTTAGTGGGCATCCTGACACTCCTGCTCACCTTCTCCCCCCTCAATAGGCTTTCTCCACACCAGGGAGAAAGCCGTGCATTACTGTGTGGAGTTAAAAGACAGAAGAACAGGAAGTGAGGATTTCTCAGAAGAAATAAGGACATTTAAAAGCAAAATCGAAGGATGAAGTAAGTGAAGGAGGACTGCACTAAGGTAAAGGAAGCTATTTAGGGGGGGAAAAAACCCCTTTAAGATACAAGTCAGATTTCAGACATTTCCTGCAACAACTTTCAACAATGTTTGTTAAAATCCCTGCAATGTACACAGATCACCCAGAGAGGAATGTTTTCTTCTCAACAAAAGTGGAGAAGAAAAGGTAAAAACTCTGATGCCTTACATCGACTTTATTGAAGCAAAGTTCTGTTCACTTTGTAGATCCAATTACATACAGGGATACATTTATACAAGACAGGATTTTTCCTTGCACACAATTGGAAGATTGAAGTAAACACAGCTTCACCTCATTTATTAGTGAATATTTTATTTTTTTAAATGAACACAGAGGGCCAGATTCAGAGAGAGATACGATGGTGTATCTCCTGATACACTGTCGTATCTCAGAGTTAGGCTGGTTGTATCTATGCACCTGATTCATAGAATCAGTTAC
Organism: Rana temporaria; assembly: GCF_905171775.1. NCBI lineage: Eukaryota > Metazoa > Chordata > Amphibia > Anura > Ranidae > Rana > Rana temporaria. Next base: position 73,471,470 of record NC_053497.1, on the reverse strand, counting down.
GCATAAATATGCCTAAGATCCGACAGGTGTAACTGTGTTACACCGTCGGATCTTACCTGCAATTTAAAAATGGCGCAGGGGGCGTTCTCGCTGATTTACGCTGAGAAATATGTAAATCAGCGAGATACGCAAATTCACGAACGTACGCGGACCCGATGCAGTGTTGTTACGACGTTTCCGTAGCGGTTTTCCCGGCGTATACTTACACCTGCTTCTATGAGGCGCAGCCAATGTTAAGTATAGCCGTCGTTCTCGCGTAGATTTTGAATTTTTTTAAGTCGTTTGCGTAAGTCGTTCTCGAATACGGATGGACGTCATTTACGTAAGCGTCGAAACCACTGACGTCCTAGCGACATCAGTGGGAGCAATGCACGCCGGGAAATTCCGCGGACGGCGCATGCGCATTTAAATCGGCGCGGGAACCCGCCTGATTTAAATAGTACACTCCCCCTAGCGGCGGAATTTGAATTCCGCCGGGGGTTTTACGATCCGCCGCCGCAAGTTTGGAGGTAAGTGGTTTGTGAATTACCCACTTGCCTCTCAAACTTGCGGCAGCGGATCTTAAATCACATAGATCACGCGGATCTAAAGATCCGCTGATCTATGTGAATCTAGCCCAAAGTTTATGAAGTGGGTATATCCTATAGTAAAGTAAAACATCCCATGCATTAACTTATAATATTTTAAATGCCAGAAATCAATGATTTAGTATGATTTCAGAAGACGCTGGCAGACACCTTTAAACTTCTTCAGTGTGGGTTGTTAAACTGGTAGATCAGCAGCCAAACACGAATCTGTTTGTAATGAAAACTAGGAGACAGCTACCACCTAGTGGATGTTTTAGGGTATTACATTTTTTTAGTTTATGGGAAACACAGTACATTGAGAAGTGATAAAGGGCGCAAAGGACCACAATACAAAATCAAAATACAAAATCAATCTGAGCACATGAATCAATATGCGTAATGCATAATATAAATATAAAGTCCATATAAGAACAGAAATAGGTGTGCACAGGGTAATTCCTTCTGTGTATCCAATCACCGTGACTTTTCCTAATTGTGCAGCTAGTGCTTCAATAATGTGCTTCATCCGAAGTGAACCACAGGCATATAATAGAGAACGTCTCATACAGTACATTGATTATCTTACCTCCCAACTTTAAAATGGAACAAAACCATATCCGACAATCACATACTGAAAATGCTATATCATTAATTTGTAATACTGAAAATTAAACTCTATTTTGTGTTCTATTTTGTTGACAAATCACTTTTGTTTTGTTGAGAAAACATCCCCTAGCATTTTTATCTGCAGCCATCTTAAGTAGGGGCAGGTGATTCTTGTAGAATTTACTTCCTGGAATCCATCTGCCCTTAGGTCAGGCATGCAGGCAGGGGGTGTGTTTAGTTGACAAAGCCCATCCTCCAGAAAGAAAAAAAATGTCCATGAAGACTCCTGGGACATATGACATTATTTTGGCATAGGCTAGAAACCAGCAACAACTGTAGAAATGTAAAAAAATAAAGGTTAAAACAAAAAAATATAATATATCTTTCTATTTACTAGTGCTTGCTATGCACACACAAAGGGGATGAGTTAAGATCACCGGTGGGGGACCCAAGAAGAGGACATTCGGGTCCACTCTGTGCAATACCATGGTGCGTATAACATGTTTATTATTTTAATACAATAAAAATGTTACCTTTAGTAACCCTTTAAGTTCCTGAAGGCCACCCTGATATGTTTTTTCCCTCGGACCATTCACTATTTTTGTTGCCTGTCTCTGGACCAGTTCTATCTTACCAATATCTTTGTGTAAGTGAGGTCTTCAGAACTGGACACAGTGTTCTAAATGAGGTCTCACTAAAGATCTATATAGGGTAATCAGAACCTCCTTCCTCCTGCTGGTGATCCCCCTAGTGATGCATCCCAGATTTCTATTTGCTTTTTCCACTGTCTGGTCATACTGTTTGCTCATTTTGCAATCATCTGTGATAAGTACCCCCAAATCTGTTTTCTCTGTAGTGCTGGCCAACGTTTTATCCCCAATATTGTACTGGATTCTTTTTCCCTAGGTGCATTATTTAATATTTAGAAACATTGCAGTTTTGAAAACTGCAGTTTTCACTGCTTTGACCTTTCTTCCAGCAAAGCCAAATCAGGTTCCATGTTACAGACACCTCCAGGGATATCAACCCTATTACACACCATTGTGTCATCAGAGAAAAATACATACCTTGCCCAACAAACCTTTAGTTATATCAATTACATATAGATTAAATAGAACAGGACCCAGAACAGAGCCTTGTGGTAAACCATTAGTGACTACTCTCTGTTCTGAGTGAACCCCATTTACAACCACACTCGGGGATCTATCCTTTAGCCAACTGCATTTCCACTGAACAACCCAAGGGTTATATCCTAGCTTGTACAACTTTTTTAGGGACAGTTCACACCAGAACACGCAGGAGAGAGACCTACGTTCCAGACGTGTTTCCCACACCACGTTCAAAACGCGCTTCACTTGCGACCTGCAGCGAGAGTCAATGCAATGCTAATGAAACCCAAATGCAGGTCGCAAATGCAGTGCATTTGCCTGCACTGGATCTCATGATATAGAATTACCATGCAATCCGGTTACTCCGAGTTTTATAAAGTAGGGCATGCACTTCCTTTGCTGTGGTCAGTCGTGATTTCCGCATATTCAAATAAATGGGCCGAAAATACCCTGCACCCAGATTGCATGTAAATCACACAAGAGCGCAACAGCAACAGCGATTCTTGGTGTAAACCAGCCTTGGATTAATATGCAAATGCTTTGCTGAAATCATGAAATCTTTTCCACAGCACCGCCCCGATTCAGCCAGATTCGTCTAACATGATCTGCCCTCATTAAAGTCATTCTGCTTTCGGTTTAAAATGATCAATTATCCTTCTTTTTAGAAGGGATTCCATTAACTTGAATACAACTGGTGTTAAACTCATTGGCCTGTAACTGCCAGCTTCTACCTTGATACTCTTCTTGTGGATAGGTAAAATTTTCATGGGGAATTTCTCCTGTTAGAAGAGATTGATCAACAAGATCCATTAATGGTCCCCCAACTATAGTATACCTCAAAGTTCTCTTAGAACTCTGGGGTGAATACCATCAGGGCCTATTGCTTTATTAAGTTTTAACTGAGCCATTTTCTCTGCTACCTATGTCTGCAGAAATCCTAAAAATCAACCATCATTATTTGAACCAATATGATTCCCAAATGTATTGTTATTGTTAATGCAATTTATTTATGTTTAAATAGTTTTCTACATCCATGTCACCCTCAATATAAGTGTTGTGCCCAGTTTTCATTTTAGTGATCCCATTGTATTTTTATTGCTTTTTACTTTTTATTACTTTTATTGATCAATGTCCTGTCACATGTGTACACACAGATACAGTCAGAGGCTGAGAAATACTCGCCATTAATAAAAGTTCAGTGTGAAAGGTGTGCTTCCTCACCCCTGTCTGTGCCTGCCTTCTGTGCCTCCTCCTCCACTCTGTTCTCCCCCTCTCACCAGCCTTCCAATGTCAAGGTCAAGGTGCAGAAGTTTTGGAACTGCAGCCAATTAGAAAAGGGCTGACACTGTCACATATGTAGCACACTGATGTTTAGGCAGGGTTGCTAGTAAATGTATTTGCCAAGTGGTGGTTGCTTTGGCCATTTGATAGGAGGTCAATTGATTTCACCCTAATTATGGAATTGCTGCACTTCTCTATTCTGCCACTAGATGGCCCTGTATCTGGTGGCATTAGATAAGACAAGGGCATTGCAAGGACAAATTAGGAATGAATGGGGTGTCTCAGCCAATGGGCAGGGATTTTCTTAGGTCCCTTGGCCTGCTGAGAGAGCCTATTTATTTGGGTGAGGTCAGGTGATCAGGGTTCTGTACCACCTGGACCGCTGTCTGGGTGGACGTGTATTGTGTTGCCCCGAGCTGCTAGGCCAGAGCCTGAGGCCTATCCTGGGGACATCTGGCTGCTAGGCTGTCTGAGGGCCTATCCAGAAGCAAGAGAGCAGCGTAGGGTTGGGATTGCGGCAAGTCACCCGCAGTTATCTCGTTACATGCCGATCATACACAGCAGTTTTTATTGTTTGCCTTTTATGTGAATAGTTCGGCTGTTGTGTGCACATACACATGACCAGCCACCCACTATTCTGTGTAATCACTTTTTTTAAATAAACGATCGTTACGGAGTACACTTAGATCGTGTTTTTGTGTTTCTCATATCGATCCTGGATCTTTTTCATCACTACATACAACTCTGCTTTATTATATTGCAGGTGGTGGTACTGTCATGGCTGATTGTAAAGTTACCGCTATAGTATTATTATTATTATTATTATTATTATTAAACAGGATTTATATAGCGCCAACAGTTTGCGCAGCGCTTTACATCAGGGAAGACAGTATAGTCACAATACAAATCAATACAGGAGGGATCAGAGGGCTCTGCTTGTTAGAGCTTACAATCTAGAAGGGAGGGTCAAGTGGAACAAAGGATAGTTAGCTGTGGGGGATGATCAGATGGACTCAAATGAAAATACAGTTAGGTGTGGGAAGGGTAGGCTTCTCTGAAGAGGAGGGTTTTCAGGGATCCTCTAAAAGCTGATAGAGAAGGAGATAGATGGATAGATTGGGGTAAAGAGTTCCATAGGCTTGGAGAGGCTCTAGAAAAGTCCTGAAGACGAGCATGGGAGCAGGTGATGAGAGAGCTAGAGAGTAGGAGGTCTTGAGAAGAACGAATGGAACATGCAGGTTGGTATTTAGAAACTAGGTCATTGATGTAGCTGGGGGCAGAGTTGTGGATGGCTTTGTAGGCAATTGTTAGTATTTTGAATTTAATTCGTTGGGCGAGTGGAAGCCAGTGGAGGGATTGACAGAGGGGAGTAGCAGAGACAGAGCGGTTGGTTAGGTGGATGAGTCTGGCAGCAGCATTCATGATGGACTGAAGGGGGGATAGAGTATGCAGAGGTAAGCCAATGAGGAGGGAGTTGCAGTAATCGAGGCGAGAGATTTGTGGTGTCATTGGTTAGAAAGGGGCGTATTTTGGAGATGTTGCGAAGGTTGAGGCGGCAAGATTTGGACAGTGATTGAACGTGAGGCTTAAAGGAGAGTTCAGAGTCCGAGACTACTCCTAGGACCTTGACATGTGGGGATGGGGTGATAGTTGTGCCAATAATTTTGACAGAGAGATCAGGGGAAGAGGCACGTGGGGGAGGAAAAATTATAAGTTCCGTTTTGGATAGATTGAGTTTGAGGAAGTGGTGCGACATCCAAACTGATATATCTGATAGTAAATTAGTGATACGTGAGGAGAATGAAGGAGTGAGTTGAGGGGTAGAGAAATAGATTTGAGTGTCATCAGCGTAAAGATGGTATTGGAAGCCGTGGGAGGCTATAAGCTGACCTAGGGAGGAGGTGTAGATAGAAAATAGGAGAGGTCCAAGAACAGAACCTTGGGGGACCCCAACAGAGAATGGAAGAGGAGAGGAGGAAGTAGAGTTGTAAGCAACGCTGAAGGTGCGGTTGGATAAGTAGGTAGAGAACCAGCGAAGAGTACAGTCACAGAGACCAAAATTGTGGAGTTTTTTGAGGAGGAGAGGGTGGTCAACCGTATCGAAGGCGGCAGAGAGGTCCACGAGTAGGAGCACAGAATAGTGTCCCTTAGTTTTTGCCGTTAGTATATCGTTTGTTAGTTTTAGGAGAGCAGTTTCTGTGGAATGTTGAGGACGAAATCCAGACTGAAGGGGATCATGGAGGTTATTATGAGCAAGGTGGACGCTCAGTTGGTTGTAGACTAGACGTTCAAGGAGTTTGGATGAAAAGGGGAGCATGGAGATGGGGCGTAGGTGGTCAAGATTGGATGGGTCCAGTGAGGGCTTTTTAACCTCTTGACCACCGCCCCATGTCAAAAAGACGTCCTCCTTTTTAAAGTTGAATATCTCGATAACGGCAGCAGCTGCTGCCACAACCGAGATATTCATCTTTTCAGGGGGCGGTGGTGTACACGATAACGGCGGTCTCCGCGGCGGATTCGCCGCGAGATCGCCGTTATCGGTGGCGGGAGAGGGGCCCCCCCCCCTCCCGCCGCTCTCCCGCGCCCTCCGCCGCTTACCGGAGCCGTCGGTAGCGGCGGAGGGGATCCGATGTGTCCGGCAGCTGAGCGGGGACGGGACTGAAGGAGAAATCTCCTTCACCCGTCCTCCTAGCTCTGCTGGGCGGAAGTGACGTCAAAACGTCAGTCCCGCCCAGCCTCTTAAAGAAACATTTTTTTTTTTGTCATTTGAAAAAATGACATTTTTTTTTTTTAATTTTTTTTTTTGCATTTAAGTCTAATTATGAGATCTGAGGTCTTTTTGACCCCAGATCTCATATTTAAGAGGACCTGTCATGCTTTTTTCTATTACAAGGGATGTTTACATTCCTTGTAATAGGAATAAAAGTGATCAATTTTTTTTTTTTTTTTTTTTTCAGTGTAAAAAATTATAAAACTAAATAAAAATAAATAAGAAAACCAAAAAAATTTTTTTTAAAGCGCCCCGTCCCGACGAGCTCGCTTGCAGAAGCAAACGCATACGCGAGTAGCGCCCGCATATGAAAACGGTATTCAAACCACACAAGTGAGGTATCGCCGCGATCGTTAGAGTGAGAGCAATAATTCTAGCCCTAGACCTACTCTGCAACTCAAAAAATGCAACCTGTAGAATTTTTTAAACGTCGCCTATCGAGATTTTTAAGGGTAAAAGTTTGACGCCATGACACGAGCGGGCGCAATTTTTAAGCGTGACATGTTGGGTATCATTTTACTCGGCGTAACATTATCTTTCACAATATATAAAAAAATTGGGCAAAATGTATTGTTGTCTTATTTTTTAATTCAAAAAAGTGATTTTTATCCAAAAAAAGTGCGCTTGTAAGACCGCTGCGCAAATACGGTGTGACAAAAAGTATTGCAATGACTGCCATTTTATTCCCTAGGATGTCTGCTAAAAAAAAATATATAATGTTTGGGGGTTCTGATTAATTTTCTAGCAAAAAAATTGTGATTTTCACATGAAGGAGAGAAGTGCCAGAATTTACCTGGTGGGCAAGTGGTTAAGTATGGGGCTGACTAGTGCATGTTTCAAAGAGTTAGGGAAGATGCCAGAAGAGAGGGAGAGATTGAAGATGTGGGTTAGAGAGTGTAGAATCGAGCCAGAGGGTGAACGTAGCATTTGTGAGGGCACAGGATCCAGAGCACAGGTGGTAAGATGGACGTTAGCAAGTAATTTAGCGACCTCGTCTATAGTGGTGGGGTTGAAAGAGGGAAGTAATGACTGTACCTGTAGGCATGAGGCGTGAGGCGTGGAGGGTATCTGAACAGTAGAGATCTCGTCGCGAATTGTATCAATCTTCCGCTTGAAGTGATTGGCGATCTCCTGGGCGGTGAGTGAGTTAGTGGGTGGAGGCAATGGAGGACGAAGGCGAGAGTTGAAGGTAGAGAAGAGTTGACGGGGACGGGATGATAAGTTTTTAATGAGGGCGATGAAATAGGTCTGCTTGGCAGTGAGGAGGCAGGAATTGTATATTTGGAGGGCAGATTTATACTGGGCGAAGTCTTCCTGGGACTTAGTCTTGCGCCACAGGCACTCGAGAGCACGGCTGTGTTTTTTCAGACTTCTAGTATCATCTGTTTGCCATGGTTGAAGGGGACGGGGCCTTATTCTGCGTGTAGTGAGAGGGACCAGTCTGTCCAGTGATGCTAGAAGTGAAGTGTTGTAGACAGAAGTGGCAAGGTGGGTGCAGGACAAGGGTGCGATTTTGTCATAAAGGTGGCCAGTCGCAGAGTATAGAAGAGAAGGGTTGATATGGTGAAGGACGGTTTCTACGAGTGACTGTTAGGCATTTATAGGGAGAGGAGACGGAGGAGAGGGAGAGAGTGAAATTAATAAGGTAGTGATCAGAGAGGGGGTAAGGATAGTTGGAGCGGTTGCACGGTGTGCATAGGTGGGAAAAGACAAGGTCAAGAGTATTGCCTTCAGAGTGAGTAGGAGCATGTATTCATTGCTTCAGGTCAAAAGAGGAGGTTAGACTGAGAAGTTTGGAAGTTGCAGGAGTGTTAGCATTAGTAGGGATGTTGAAGATGATGTAGGGATTTCAGAACAGAGAAAGTAGGGTAGCCAGGCAGAGAAGTCATCAAGAAAGGAGGATACTGGACCGGGGGGGGGGCAGTTGATAACAGCTATCCTTAGAGAAACTGGGGAGAAGAGACGAATGCAATGTGCCTCAAATGAGGAGAGTGACAGAGAGGGAGGTGGCTGAAGTACCTGAAAGGTGCTATGTGGGGCTAAAAGGATTCCAACACCCCCTCCTTTGCGTCCACTGGGTCTGGGGGAGTGAGTCCAAAGAAGACCACCGTGGGATAGAGCAGCAGAAGACGCAGTGTCGGATTCGTGAGGCCAGGTTTCAGTAATGGCGAGTAGATTAAATGAGTTTGCGATAAAGAGATCATGGAGGGAGGTGAGTTTGTTACAGACGGAGCGAGCATTCCAAAGGGCGAAAGAGAGAGGCAGTCTGGTCTTGGGAAGAAGGGAAATGGGAACTAGATTGTGTGGATTGCGACTGCATCCAGAGGGTGTAGGGTAATGGGTGCATTGAGCACAGTTAGATGAAGGAGGCCCAAGGTTTGGGGAGACATCACCAGAGGATAGGAGAAGTAGAAGGGTGAGGGAGGTAATGTGGGAATGCGATTTATATGAGGGAACATGCCCCAGCGATTTGGAGCATTGGGCATTTGGTTTTAGAATTAGCATGAGTTGGTGAGTGCAATAATAAGAAGAGGACAGAAGTGAGGGTGAAGTGATATATATAGGGTGTGGGGTGGAGAAGAGGGGTGAAGGGAAGACAGTTTAAGGATAGAAGACACAGCTGTCAGAAGGAGTGGTAGACAGTGCATAGAAAGGGGGGGAAAAGTAAAACCTCCCGAAAAAAAAAAAAAAAGAGTACCTGTATTATAAACAGCAAGGCATTTAATGGTGTCTCGCTTTGTACAAGCGCTGAAGTGCAGAGTCAGAAGTGCTTCCACTTATAGAAAAGCCCCGCTTGGAGAAAGAGCCCCAGATACTATGAGCCCCCTGCTAATGTAATAGTAGGACACAGAAATCCAGTATAAAACAAGCATTAAAAGATCCAAGACATCCTAGAAGTCTTGGATTGGGGGACAGTGGAAGATGGGGAGGATCAGAGATGACAGGGTCAAACAGCCTTTTTACACAATGTAGAGAATTAATCCCTTATCTTGCGTACACACGACCGTTATTCTCGATGTGATTCCTCTCAAGCCTGCCTTGCATAAACACGATCGTGAAAAAAAAATGTTTGAGCAAAGCGCGGTGACGTACAGCACGTATGACGGCACTATAAAGGGGAAGTTCCATTCGAATGGCCCCACCCTTTGGGCTGCTTATGCTAATTTCCCCATCTCATAACTTGCTTCTGAGCATGCACGTTTTTGTTCCCCCTCGTTAAAGCGAACACACGTCCGTTTTTCATGACGTGAAAAACGACGAGAAAAAATAGAGCAGGTTCTAAATTTTTAACGGACATTTTTCTCGTCGAGAAAAATGCTCTGGGGCATACACACAGACTTTTTCACACCAATTTAAAAAATTGAATTTTTCTCGCCATGAAAAACGGTCATGTGTAAGCGCCATCAGAGTCTACAGTGAGTATAACAAGCATGCCGTACTGCATATACAGACTGATTTTACTGTTATGGGTTTAGTAACATTTTAGGATGCCCCCTGGCAAACCACTCAGAACTGGTACATAATATTCTAATAATGAATAACTGAATTGCAGTAAATACATTTAAACAATCAGTTAAACATAGGTCCATATTCAGATAAAACTAAAAAAACGTGAACTCAATGGACTACTTGCTCAGTTTTGACATTTCTAAATGGTTATATGCACTCAGGGCATTTAGCCCTTGTGAGTCAAATGCCAGCATTTGCAACATGCACCCGAAAGCCACGGTCCAGCCCTGCTGCCCGCAGTCCGTCAAAATCTATAACAGGCATGAAATACATTGCGGCTGGATGTCACTGGACACTGTGCAGAGTGGTATTTACATTTAGGCCCTATGCTGGTATATGTCCTTGAATGTATATCGCTATGAGCATGAGCAACATTCTATACCTAATCTCCTGGATGTCCAAATATTTCCAACATATATGAAGAAATGAATTCTGTTTTACAAAATATTTATTTATTTATTTTTTAATATACAGCCCATGATAGAATCCTTACCAGCGTGTCTTTAAGGCTTTTTGTGGGTCTCTTTGGACCTCAGTTCTCTTTATACAGCAATACTGCATGAAGCTGGTCTCATTGTCATTAATTATTTTTTGTCAATTGAACACTTCTTCCACTACTTGCTAAATTCTTAGTGACATATACTAAATTCAAATATCCTAAAGTTTAGCGCAACAGGAATAATAATATATATAAAAAAATACAAATTTCATAAGCAAATTGTATTGCAAATTCCATATATAAATAAATAAAGAATATCCTTTAAATTCAGTAGTATAATTACAAATAATCATTACTGTGCACCAGTCCTTATTAAATCATAGTCCCTAATCTTCCTTTTAACCACTTAAGACCTGGACCATTTGGCTGGTCAAAGACCAGAGCACTTTTTACGATTCGGCACTACGTTTCTTTAACAGACAATTACGCGTCGTGCGACGTGGCTCCCAAACAAAATTTACTTTTTTTCCCACAATTTTGGTGGTATTTGATCACCTGTGGTTTTTATCTTTTGCGCTATGAACAAAAATAGAGTGACAATTTTGAAAAAAAAAGCAATATTTTTAACTTTTTGCTCAGTTTCGGCCGATATGTATTCTTCTACATACTTTTGGTAAAAAAATCATGATAAGCGTTTATTGATTGGTTTACGCAAAAGTTATAGCGTCTACAAAATAGGGGATAGTTTTATGGCATTTTTATTAATATATTTATTTTTTTACTAGTAATGGCAGCGATCAGTGATTTTTATCGTGACTGCGACATTATGGTGGACACATCAGACACTTTTGATGCCATTTTGGGACCAGTCATTGATACAGCGATCCATGCTATAAAAATGCACTGATTACTGTAAAAATTACGAAAAAGAGACCGCCGCTCCAGGCAAATGCAATAAGCTATCAATGTCCTCCTCAAAGACCGTGGGTGCTGGCAATGCTATGACTAAGCACTGATTGTTTGTGCGAAATGCGTCAGTTTTTTACCCCACTGCTTGCTGTGCTGTATTTTGTAGTGCTTTTTATCTTTTTTACACCAATAAAGGCTACCTTTTTAGGTTCATTTTGGTGTGCGGCTGTCCCTGAATTCTTTTCATTGATTTTTTACTGAAAAAATGACACTGGCAGTGAAGGGGTTAACCAGTAAGGGGCGCTGAAGGGGTTAAGTGTGTCCTAGGGGGTGCTTCTAATTGTAGGGGGGTGGGCTATGTGTGACACGACACTGATCACCATTCTCGATTACAGGAAGCTGTGTACACTGTCCTGTCACTGGGGAAATGCTTGTTTACATCAGTATTTCCCCGTTCTCCCTCTCTGTGAGATGATCACGGGTAACCCCATGGACATCGAGTCCGCGGGACCCGCGGTCAGACTCACAGGGCTCGCAGCGGGCACGCGCCCACAATGCTGCATCTTAAAGGGGACATACAGGTTCGTCCATCTGCCCACAGGAGCCATTGTGTCAACGTATATAGTCGTGCACTGGTCCTTAAGTGGTTAAAGTGGATACAAACCAAAAGATTGATTGAATAAGATCAAAGATTCCTACTTACATAAGGACAGCTTGCCTTCATTTTTTTGCAACCATAACTGCTTCCTATATAAGTGATTAAACAGTACTGACTGGCATATTCAAAGCTTTTAATATCTTTTTATATCCTTTGTAAAGTTTCATTACCTTGTTAGGCAGATCTTTTGACACTTATTTATTACCTCCTCATGGCTCAGTGTCTAGCCTACTTAGTGCATCCATGTGAGAGTTAACAAACCCATTGACTATTTATACACAGACACTAATTGCGATTTAAAAAGCCTCAAATGTGGGAAATTAACCTTTAATTCCCTTTTTAACCTGTATGTGCCACCTTCTGTGTCTGTACCAAGGCCAACCATTCCAGGGAGTGTAAACTTTTTATGAGGCCCATTTGAGTGATTTTTGTTATCATTATGATTTAATTAGGATCCAAAAATAATAAATGGTTTCATGTGATTGTTATGCTTAAAGTGGTTGTAAACCCATTATATTAACTTTATGCTACAGATAAGCCTATATTAAAGCGGGGGTTCACCCGTACATAAAACTTTTTCCCCCTAGATGGATGCTCGTTTTGTCTAGGGGAATCAGCTAGTTGTTTTAAAATATGAGCTGTACTTACCGTTTACGAGATGCATCTTCTCCGCCGCTTCCGGGTATGGGCTGCGGGACTGGGCGTTCCTATTTTGATTGACAGTCTTCCGAGAGGCTTCCGACGGTCGCATCCATCGCGTCACGATTTTCCGAAAGAAGCCGAACGTCGGTGCGTAGGCGCAGTATAGAGCCGCACCGACGTTCGGCTTCTTTCGGCTACTAGTGACGCGATGGATGCGACCGTCGGAAGCCTCTCGGAAGACTGTCAATCAAGAAGGAACGCCCGCTCCCGAAGACCCATACCGGGAAGCGACGGAGAAGATGCATCTCGAAAACGGATAAGTACAGCTCATATTTTAACACAACTAGCTGATTCCCCTAGACAAAACGAGCATCCATCTAAGAGGATTTTTTGAAAAAAAAATTCTTATGGGTGAACTCCCGCTTTAAGGCTTACCTGTAGCTACCCTGGATATCTCCAAAACCTGCACGTGTTAGGAGATATCCCCCTTGTCTGCATGTGCCAAAGTGATCGTTGCTTCAGTTAGATGGGCCGTTACCGTCGGCTCCCGGGCGCAGGCCAATCGCAGCGCCAGAGCCACGATACCAGGACATAAGCTCCGGGAAGGATGTCTGTGGCCGGAGGGGGGGTCGAGGATGGCTGCGGGGGCTTCGATCTAAGGTAAGTAATACATAATGAGCTAGTATGCTATGCATACTAGCTCATTATGCCTTAGTCTTGCAGGGTTTTTTTTTTATTATTATTTTTTAAAGGGTTTACAACCACTTAAAATAAAATACATTTTTTGGCATGATCAGTCATATTTTCAATATTAATGCCAACATTTCACAATTTCTGCCAGGGTATGCAAACTTTTGAGCATGGCTGTATGTACTGAAAGATGATGTTTCACAGCTTCTGATGTTGAAACACAGATCACATTTCCAAATCCTGTTTTGGGCCAATGTAGAAGCGTGGTCCAGAGGAGAACCCTAGACATAGAAATCTTCTATAACTCCCTCACACGTCTTTTGTAAATCACTTCAAGTGTCACAATGCTGATTAAACATCCACCAGTAGACAGTTTCCTGGAACGCATAAGTTTGGACATCACAAAGTAATAGGAAAATAGACCTCATTTATTTTTTTCTGTCTTTTGGGTATCACTCACATATATTATATAGAGATTTGCTATTGCAACGTCAGAACAATACACACTAGGACATCCGTTTGTAGTATAGTGGAGGGTTTTTAGGAACAATTATTATGCAGTATAATTGTGTACAATAAAGTGGATTCATACAGCGCTTTGGTTATTAAGATTTTTGTATATGCAGACTCTTTCCACATCTGGTTGAGTCCATAACTAGTATTTATTTCTTAGGTGGTTCACATGGACGCCTACTAGCTGCTGTGTGCTTACTGCTGAGGTACAAAATCCCCAGTGATTTCCAGCACCTGGGGGCCACATGTACTGTATACAGCCACCAATTTCAAACATGAAATTTGTGCATCTGGGGAGAAGCGCTGTTTGCGCACTTGTGGGTTAATGTGTCAGAAACCATGAATCAGACCGAGACAGAAGTACAGTTAAATCACACTTGTTTAATAATAATAATAATAAAAGGTATACAGAGTTAGCGTAGTCAAACATAGCCAGAGTTCAGTAATCGGATCGGGTAGTCGGCCAAGCCAATGTCCAAGAGCCAGCGATAAAGGTAGTAGAAAGTACAGCAAGCAGGATCTGTAGCCAGAGAGAACGTCAGTCAAGCAGGTCTTCAACAGGGACGCAGAAGAAAGTCTCTTGTGATGTTAACACAGGCGAAGGCAAAGAGCAAATGAACTGGATGGCTTTAAGTAGGCAGAGCTGATGAGCAGGATCATCAACAGGTGGGTCACTGTGGAGAGATGGGAGCTGGCAATTATCTGACAGCAGAGCTGCCAGCACAGATAAGGAAGGGCTGAGCCCAGCCCTGACAAAATGTTGATGCAGAAGCTATCTGTGTCTACCTGAACACAGCCATGTACAGCCATTCACTTGTATTGGTGGCTATATACAACACATGTGGCTACCTAGGAGCTGGAAAGCACAGGGGACATTACGTCTCAGCTCAAAGTAGCTGGTTAGTGTCCATCTGCATGAGGCGTATGTTTTACCACTTAGCTTACCAGTCAATATTTGGCTACAATATACAAAAGAGCCTAAACAGATACGTCTATGTTACAGGATCCCAAACAGTCAAATCCTGAGAGGAGGGAGAGGGGGTGGGGCTGGACTGTGGCGTGTTTGTCAATGGGCCCACACACAGCCCAGCTCAGTAGGGAGCTCACACATGTGCCACTATAGGAATCGACTTTCTTTGATGGCAAAAGGAGAGGAGGGAGAGCCAGGAGTGCTGGCGGGGGACCCCAATAGAGGAGGATCGGGGCAGATCTGTGGAGTACCCTTCCACAGAACAGGTAACTATAACATGTTTTTTTATTTTAGTAAAAATACTAACAACCGCTTTAAAAAAAAGTCCTCCCTGAAAAACACAAAACAGTATTCTGCAAGGATAGATACTGTATATTTGAAACAATATTGCACCACACAAAATCTCAAATACAAAAAAGCCTTCAGAATGATTTATTTACCTTCCTAAACATCCAAAGGGCATATCAGGGCAAGAAAAGATGATCCCTAGCTTGCCAGGTCATCAATCATGGTCCAAATTCTAAGTGTAGCAATAAATGTTGTACCTTCATTAAATGTAACGATATTGCTACACTTAGAGGCTCCTCTCTTCTTTTTTATACTCAGGCGTGACATGGCGCTACTCTTATATCAAGACAGTGCTTGTATTTCAAGGTAAAATCTATTAAAACATTTTGCTTGTCTAACAAAATGCTCTCAAACCAAGGTTTTACTGTATATGTATATGCATATATATATATACATAACAAGGTATTATTTTTCCAAATTTTTTAATACTGATTAGTACTCTGCTGCCATCTACTGTCCATTTATGATATCTACACTAGAGGCTTTGTGTCTTCCAGTTCTTGACTTTAAGTCACTATCAGTGCCTATTATAACTATAATAATATATAATATATTAAAATATTACCTTGTGCACACTGTACATTTTTAACACTGATCTAAGTCTGGTGTTTGGTGTTTTTTTTATTGTTCTGCCTGTAAACACCCCTGCATGTTAGCCTATGTTTTCATGCACACATAGGTGTTTCAAGGGGTCCAGAGGCAGGGGGGTTTAGAGGCAGCACACCCAGGAACATCAGCATTGTGGCAGAAAAAAATGTTTGATGAATGTAAACTCGTGTAAATGCGTCTAAATGTGCATTAATGTACAGAATAAATTGTTATTCTGACAGATAAAATGAATTGAGGCACCTAATGCATTTCCAAACATCAATCGTTTTTTATGCCAAAATTCTGCTGCCAGGAGAAATGGCGTCTAGGAGAGATGGCCAAATCCTACAGTGTGCATGAGGCCTAATGAGTTTTAATAATCAATTTAAAAGAGTATAGGATTCATTAAAATATATATATAAAAATACTCACCAATGTTGAATCTGTTCCCTGATGCTTCTAATGCTGCGTACACACGGTCGGAATTTCCGATGGAAAAAGTCTGATGAAATATCATCGGATATTCCAACCATGTGTATGCCCCATCTGACTTTTTCCGTCTGAAATTCCGACGGACTTAGAAAGAGAACGTGTTCTCTTTTTTTCCGACGAAAAAAATTCCGTTTGTCTGTACGGAGAAAAAACATGCATGCTCAGAAACAATTTGACGCATGCTCGGAAGCATTGAACTTAATTTTTCTAGGCTTGTCGTAGTGATGTACGTCACTGCGTTTTTGATGGTCGGAATTTGGTGCGTCCGTGAGTATGCAAGACAGCTTTAGCGGAATTCTGACGGAAACAACGGTTGTGTGACTGAGAACTGAGCGATCAAACATTGCTGATTGCTCAGCTCTCCAGTCCAGGCATCATATGGTCAGGTTCTTTTCAGAGCCCGGACCAGTTCTTTGATGTCAGCCAACAGAATAAACTACACTCCTGTGATCCATAGAAGTAGAGCCAAAATAGCTTTGCTATACTTTTCCTTTAACTAAATACCTCTCTTCCTCCAAAATTGTGTATCCCTCTACCTAGGTCTAAAACAAGTATGTTAATAAAAATAAACATATAAACTTTTTTATATATTCTTTTATATGTTCTATAAATTTATTGGGTTATTATATATATATTGTATATACTTGTGGATTTATTTATGTATACTATTTGAATATGTCCAAGTACTAAAGGTTGTATCTGTTATTTCTGAGCTACTGGTAGAAGTGCTAAAATTAGTATTATTGTTTTCAGAGCCCTTAGGGGTAACACTGTATAAAACCATGCTGAAGCTTGTAACCTGTCAGGCTTCAAAAAGGGGGAATCACCTCTTAAATGTCAGGTTTATGAGTCACTCGCAGGGAGTAAATATATTGAGAGAGAGAGAGAGAGGAGCATTTAACTGCACCACATTCTGTTAACTAGCAAGAACCACAAAAGGAGGACACGTCAGACTTTCTAGGTGCTTAAAGGGCTCACAATAAAATATTTTTAGATCCTTTAATAACATATCCTTTAAAAAGATATAGCTGTAGAGTTCATTGCTAATGAAAATACAACAATAATATAACCAAAATTCCATACACAATGGACTCCCATATGTTTAGTCCATATCACATACAGTATGTGGTATTTACAGGGAGTCCTAAGACCACCTTGTTAATGTCTCAACACATTTCGTGGGGTCAACCGGTTTCCTCAGCAGGGCTCCAAGAGGAAAATTCAGAACAATGGGCCAGATTCAGAAAGAAATACGTTACGCTGCGGCAGCGTAACGTATCCCATTTACGTTACACCGCCGCAGGTTTACAGCGTAAGTGCCTGATTCACAAAGCTCTTACCTGTAAACTTGCGGCGGTGTGACGTAATTCTGCTCGGCGCAAGCCCGCCTAATTCAAATGGGGCAGGCACCATTTAAATTAGGCGCATTCCCACGCCGAACGTTCTGCGCATGCTCCGTTAGGAAATTTCCCGACGTGCATTGCGCGAAATTACGGCGCCCCAAAGTTTTTTTTTAAATGCGACGTGCGTTTCGTATTCCCGGATGTCATACGCAAAAAAAAAAAACGAAATTCGATGCGGGAACGACGGCCATACTTTAACATGGCTGATCTAAAGATAAGCCATGTTAAAGCAGGTGTAACTTTGCGACGGGTAAAAATGACTAGCGACGACGTACGGGATTGCGACGAACGCACGGATCTTCGTGGATCGCCGTAACTAGTCATTTGCATATTCTACGCCGACCGCAATGGCCTCGCCACCTAGCGGCTGGCCTAGAATTGCATCCTTAAGATCCGACAGTGTAATTCAATTACACCTGTCGGATCTTAGGGCTAGCTATGCGTAACTGATTCTATGAATCAGTCGCATAGTTAGGACGGCCGGAACACAGAGATACGACGGCGTATCAGGAGATACGCCGTCGTATCTCTTCTGTGAATCTGGCCCAATATTCATTAATGGTACTGTGCAATAGAGTTGTGCACTGCCAAAAAAAACTATTTTTTTCGTTTTCGATTCGTTCGTTTTTTTTTTTGCATTTTTCGGAAATTCAAAAAATTCAAAAAACATTCGGAAATTTGGAAAATTCGGAAATTTGAAAATACAATGGAATGGAACAAATTAATAATAAATAATAATAACATTTATTATTATTATTTATTATTATTGGATTGTTATGTTCCATCCGTTATTTTGGATAATTCGTAACTGGACGAATTCAGCCAAATTTGCAAAGGAAATTTCAATACCTAATCTCCAAATTTCCAAAATATAGAATTTTTGAATTTTCTTAATTTTCGAAATTTTCGGAAATGTCGGTATTCTGACGTGTTCATTCCCCAACTTAGTTGGAGGGGAAGCGGTCAACTTTGGTGGGGGTGGGTCAGCCATGCCTTGTGGCCACTGACCTCTGGGAACCTGCATTCTGACATTTGACCTCTGGGGGAGGTCCCTATTCCAATTCCTGAGTCCTAGCCTTATTCTTCAAGGGGAAACCCTAACCCTACCCCTAATCCTAAACCCTGGCCCTGACCCTAACCCTTACCCCTAAACCTAACCCCTAACTGCTAACCCTAACCCCAACCCAAGCCCTAACCCCCAACTCCAACCCTAAACCCTAGCCATAGCCCTAACCCTAGTCCTAACCCCAAACCCTAACCCTCTAACCCTAACCCCCTAACCCTACCAGGAGGATGTTTTCACAGCCCTTATATTCCCGAACGGCCCACCAGAAAACATCCGATCAGATCCGATCAGTTCTTAGTCGACTCTCCGAACGCCACTTTCCGATTAAATCCCTCCCAGACTAACAGACCAACGACGTAAAAAAAATGTAAGGTGTGTACCAGTGGAGGAGTCAGAAGAGACACATCTTATTATTGTGCCCAATGTCCTTCACAACCAGGCCTCTGGATAGTTGACTGTTTTTGCCATTACCATAGTTCAGTAAATTATTAATGAAGTATGGTAAACCTCAGTTCCTGCCTTCACACACCTTCACACCCCTTATGCCACTGCCTGCTCTGTAACTGACCCTGGCTTGTTATTCAGCCACGCTTCTATCTGCCGATTCTGTACATACCTCTGCCTGATCTGGAACTGACCCTGGACTGTTATTCGACCATGCTTCTGCCTAACGATTCTGTACATACCTCTGCCTGATCTGGAACTGACCCTGGACTGTTATTCGACCATGCTTCTGCCTAACAATTCTGTACATACTGTACCTCTGCCTGATCTGCACCTGACCTTTGACTGTTTGACCATGTTTTTTGCCTGCCTCTTGGACTGATCTTGTACCCTGCTACTGGACTAGTGGGATTCAACAAAAGGGTCTCATATATGTGAGGGGCTCCAAAATTGTTTTTCTGGATGAAGAAAACATTTTTTTTGTTTTCTCATTCCTAGATTAGGGTCTGGAGACTTAGAGGCTTCAAAGAGATTTGGGTGGTAGAAGCCTCTACCCCTATCCTCATTCTGTCCTGAACGAGGCCCTACTTCTGCCTGCTCACTGTAGGAATTACTGCCATTATGTCTCTGCCTCTTACACTGACCACACCACATGTTCCTGCCTACTACCAGAATCAATATTTTTGGCACTGCTGACAATATCTCTGCCTGCACTGACCCTGGACAGTTTATGGACAGTATCCCTGCCTGCTGCCTGGACAATTGTGTATGCTGTTGCTGACCAAGTCCCTGCCTGCTGCCTAGACCAGTGCTATCCTCCTGTGTTCAATTGTGCTACTAAAACCACAGGTAATATTTTGTTTACCCTTTGCTCAGCATAATGTATTTTAGGGTGTAATTCTTGGTATGTGCATGCTATGTGTCCCTGCTACTTCAGTGTTGGGCCTTTGTATGTGACCAGGCTGTGTAAAAGTCTCACACATGTGGTATCGTTATACTCAGGAGGAATAGCAGAATGTATTTTGGGGTGTAATTTTTGCTATCTAAATGCTATGTGTTGGAAATATCCTGGAAAAAATGAACCGTTCAAAAGACTCATTATGCCTCATAGATTATACGTTGGGGTGTTAGCTTTCCAAAATGGGGTCATTTTGCGGCTGTTTCCATTGTCCTTGTGCTCCAGGGCCTTCAAAAGTGTAATAGATAGTCAACAAGTTAGATGTGTAATTTATGCTCCTAGAACATCTGATGGTGCTCCCTGCATGTTAGGCCTCTGTATGTGGCCAGGCAGTGAAAAAGTCCCACACATGTGGTATTGTAATACTCAGGAGTAGTGATGAGCTCCGGCGTGTTCGCACAGTCCACGTGCAGAGCCCGCCAGGAAGTCTGTACGGTGCTGCGCTAATCACAGGCAGGGAAACACTGTCCCGATGCTCGGCTGCAGAGATCTGGAAAATGTCTCCCTGCCTGTGGTTAGCGCAGCGCCGTGCAGACTTCCTGGCGGGCTCTGCACATGCACTGTGCAAACACGCCGGAGCTCATCCCTACACAGGAGTAGCAGAATGTATTTTGGGGTGTTATTTGTGGTATGCACATGCCATGTCAGAGAAATAAGCTATTACAATGACAATTTTGAGAAAAAATATATATCTTAATTTTGCAAAGAATTGTGGGAAAAAATTACAACTTCAAATAACTCACCATGCCTCTTACTAAATACATTTCCAAAAAGGGGTTATTTGGGGGCATTTGTACTTTCCTGGCTTGTTAGGGTCTCAAAAAATGAGATAGGCCGCCAGTACATCACATGTGATACATTTTTTATGATTTGCACCATAGCTTGTAGACTCTATAACTTTCACACAGACCAAATAATTTCCACAAATTTGGGGTTATTTTTATGCTGTGTCCTGCGCCCTGCTCCCAATGACTGGGGTTCTATTATAAATTTAGGGGGTGTCTGAGCCAATAATGGGCTCAGACTTTGTCTAATTTCAGTAAAATTGGCCTCTGTTCTGGCTAATGGTTCTGCTTGGTAGGATTTTCCCCTGTTGCCTGTAGGTGGCGTTACCACCTTAGGACCATGTTGGAACACAAGCGAACCATGGTGTATTGAGTGACCCTTCTCAGCAGCAGTCCAGTTGGAGTGGTGCCCTGCTGTGCATGCTGGGAAGGGGTACTTAAGGGGCAGACGCAGTTTTTTGGGGTCCTTCGCCTCGTGGCCCTCCTGGCGCAAGGCACATGTGTGTGATTTCAGCCCCGGGACCACGTTGGTCCGAGGCTGCATCTCTATCGAGTAGGCCCAGCTATGCTGGCTGAGGTCTATGGTTCTAAAGGGGATCCCAAGGTGTCCAACCAAGTGGGGGAAGCTGCTTAAAGAAGGAAACCGGGGGAGGACCTGCCCTGGAGGAGACCAAGTAAGGCAAGCTAATGTCTCGGGATAGGCCTGGTGACTTCGTTATAAAGGGACCCACTACTTAAGTTGTCTTACAGTCCGCCAGATCGGCTTAAAGGCTCTTTTACTATGAGGCAGGAAGTTCAGGAATTAAATCCTGTGGCAGAGGATTCCTGACTATCCATTTATCGTTCTCAGACGGTCTGTGGCAGAGACTGTTCTCATACTGTCTGTTCATCATTCCGGCTGCTAGGCCATGTGGGAGGGGTCTATCCGGGTGAGCAATACCCACTCAGGAGTGAGTGGTGAATACTGGAACTTAGATACTTTTTGTGCATTCTGTACTGCGTACCTGAACCTTCCCCTTCGCTTTCTCTACACTCTACTTTCCTCACAAGTTTTAGGCAGCAAAAATAAAACCTAACAACTAAAGGTTTTACATCTTGTGTGGACATTGCAATTCCTGCAGACTTTCTTCCCCTGACAACGAACTTAGAGGTAACCTGCAAAACCCAATTTAAACCAGCAGCTCCTTCGGGGGTAGTGCTACGAGTGATTTCCACAGAGATCCCAAAGGTATGGCACATTCATACTTACACTGGTCCAGCTTGTAAAAGTTGCCCTACCTAAACTTCAGCTTTAAAGATAAAAACAGACAAAAACAAAAGAACAAAAATGGGGGATAAAAACTTTGGGGCAGATTCACGCAGAATCGCCTTACTCTGCGGCGGCGTAACGTATTACATCTACGTTACACCGCCGCAAGTTTTACGGGCAAGTGCTTGATTCACAAAGCACTTGCCTATAAATTTGCGGTGGCGTAGTGTAAATCCGCCCTGCGCAAGCCTGCCTAATTCAAATGGGGCAGGGACCATTTAAATCAGGCGCGTTCCCGCGCCTAACGTACTGCGCATGATCCGTCCCTAAAATTTCCCGACGTGCATTGCGCTAGATGACGTCGCAAGGACGTCATTGGTTTTCGACGTTAACGTAAATGGCGTCCAGCGCCATTCACGGACGACTTACGCAAACGACGTGAAATTGCAAATTTCGACGCGGGAACGACGGCCATACTTAACATTGGCTAGACCACCTAGGGTGTATGCCTATCTTTACGCCTCGTATCTCGACGGAAACGACGTAAATTTTAATTTTAAAGGTCTTTCGTAAGGTCAGTGGTCTACATAACATCATGATGCCTCCTTTTGTACCCAGAGAATAGAGCTGCAAAGCTATAAATCTAGAATTGTCCAGAGCTATAAGATTGAGTGAATGCAGAGGAGACCAGTCACTTACCTATAGCTATCCTGAGATCTACAGAGGTCCCTGGTTCGGAGTGAAACAAGTTTAATCACAAGACAAAGAGAATGCAAAACGGATACCTTGTACACACGACCGGTTTCACGACGAGAAAACTGCCATCTTTTATATTGGTCGTGAAAACCGGTCGTGTGTATGCTCCCTAGCGGTTCTTCTCAACGAAAAAACACCCCGCAAAAAAAATTGCATGTTTCCCGTCAGTCTTTTTCTCGTTGCGAAAAACGGTCGTGTGTATGCTTTTCCGAGGGGGAAAAAAAACGTGCATGATCAGAATCAAGTATGCAGCCCAAAAGCTGCCCAAGGGGTGGCGCCATTTGAAAGGAACTTCCCCTTTATAGTCCCATCGTATGTGTTGTACGTGTTGGACGCAAGTCAGGCTGTAGAGGAATCACGTCGGGAAAAGCGTTGTTTTTTTTCCTGCCGAGAAAAATGGTTGTGTGTACGAGGCATAATACTGTACCTTTCCATTGGAATAGTCTCTACATTACTTTGAAAAGGTGGAAGATAAAAGTAGATAATATATCCTTAGTAGGACAAAGAATTACAACTTTGAATGTGTTGTGTAAATGTATTTATTCCTTGCAATTGGTGTTTTATCTGCATGTGTATTCATTTGTAAGGCATCCCCTAGAGTTGTGAAAAGTCTGTTGTTTTTCCTGTTTTTATCCACAAGGGGGCAGAAATGAATAACAAATTAGAAATGTTCTTATACCATAAACCTGTAGGACGGGTAGAATATTTTTGTTTAAACAATGGAGATTGTTTGCTTAATTGTATTTATTTTTTCTGTTTACAAGTCATTGAAATGTTTCTCAATTATTGTGAAAAAATCATCATCATTTTTCAAATAAATATTTTTATGGAAATAGAATCTGTACTTAAGATTGCACCTTGGTGAATGAAAAAAAAAAAAGATGTGCACCATTTTTTCAAGGCAGCACACTACAACACATAGGGCTAGATTCAGCAAGAATTTACGCCGGCATATCTATAGATACACCGCGTAAATTCAAAGCTGCGCCGGCGTGTCTTCTTTCTGTATTCAGAAAGCAAGATACGCCGAAATTAGGCTAAGATCCGACTGGCGTAAGTCTTAGGGTATCTTAGGGTGCATATTTACGCTGGCCGCTAGGTGGCGCTTCCGTCGTTTTCGGAGTAGAATATGCAAATTACCTAGATACGCCGATTCACAAACGTACGTGCGCCCGGCGAAATTTTTTACGTTGTTTGCGTAAGGCTTTTTCCGGCGTAACGTTGCTCCTGCTATATGAGGAGCAACCAATGTTAAGTATGGACATTGTTCCTGCGTCAAATTTTGAATTTTTTACATCGTTTGCGTAAGTCGTTCGCGAATAGGGCTGGACGTAATTTACGTGTACATCGAAAGCAATGACGATTTGCGGCGGAATTTCAAGCATGCGCACTGGGATTCTTTCATGCGCCGTTCGAAAAAAACGTAAAATACGCGGGGTCAACAATAATTTAAATAAAACACGCCCACATCAACCCCATTTGAATTAGGCGGGCTTACGCCGGCCCACATACGTTGCGCCGTCGTAACTTAGGACGCAAGTTCTTTATGAATACGGAACTTGCGCCCTAATTTACGGCGGCG
The DNA here is from genome assembly GCF_905171775.1 of Rana temporaria. Taxonomy (NCBI): domain Eukaryota; kingdom Metazoa; phylum Chordata; class Amphibia; order Anura; family Ranidae; genus Rana; species Rana temporaria. The sequence continues at coordinate 73,447,136 of NC_053497.1, read as the reverse complement.
TAACATATCGGAGATACGTTACGCCCGCACTAAATTACGCAGGGCTACCTGAATCTAGCCCCCAGATGGTTCAATAAAGATGTAGGTGACTTGTAGTGTCCTGTTTATGCAAACTATGAATGGCACTGCAATGCACTGCCCTTTTCTGTGTATCATAGTAATGCATGGTAAAATGCACAATTCAGCGCCTGTTACTGCAACTTACTATGAATTAATGAAAATAAAATAGTGTAAGGCCAGCTATACAAATGCTCTTTGTGAGTGATGTGTAATACCACAATGCCTAGCAATGGATGATTGGTCTTGCAATGCATTATGGTGTCATTTATGGCACCCCAATGCATCACAATGCACAGATGGGAGCAATCTGCATTGTGGGGCAGTGAATAAAAATAAAAAATAAAACTTACAGGTTACCATGATGCAAAATATCCCATGGCATGCATTGTGGTGTGTGCCATACAACATTCACCAAGTTCCACAGACTGTGCTCCCACAACTTTATTTAAGCTGGTTACTTAAAGAGGTTGTGGCGGTGCATCCATAGAGGGCGCAGGAGCGCCGCCCCCTCTCTCTCCTGCACCGCCACTGAATGCAATACACAGATTCATGCATTGTTATTGCAAGGAACAGATTTCTTCTTTAGCGACCGCATTCTGTTCAAGCTGTCTTGCATACACACTGTCACACTGAAATTCCGATCGTGTGTACGAGGCATTAGGAACCCAATCATTAAGATTACAGTTATTCTCACTTCTGCTTTGTGTTAAGTGTTTGAACTCTTTGTCTGATTATTACTAGTCTAACCTTCACATATCAAAGCAAGTAAACAGCCATGTGTCTATAATGGGGTAGATTCAGTAAGCAATTGCGTCTGCGTATCCATAGATATGCAGCGCAATTGCTTAGTTGCGCCGGCGTATCGACTGCTCCTGATTCAGAAAGGTCGATACGCCGACTGCAGCCTAAGATATGACTGGCATAAGGCTCTTATGCCGTCGTATCGTAGGCTGCATTCTTACGATGGCCGCTAGGTGGCGTTCCCGTAGTGGTCAGCGTAGAGTATGCAAATCGCATACTCACGCCGATTCACAACCGTACGCGCGCCCTGCGTTCGCATTTTACGTCGTTTGCGTTCGTCGGGTTCTGCGTAAGGCTGCTCCTGCTATTAGCAGGGGCAGCCAATGCTAAGTATACCCGTTGTTCCCGTGTCGCGATTTTTAAAAATTACGTTGGTTGCGTAAGTGAATCGTGAATGGCGCTGGACGCCATTTACGTTCACGTTGAAGCAAATGACGTCCTTGCGACGTCATTTACCGCAATGCACGTCGGGAAAGTTTCCCGACGGAGCATGCGCACTACGTTCGGCGCGGGAACGCGCCTAATTTAAATGATCCACGCCCCCTAGGGGATCATTTAAATTACGCGCGCTTACGCCGGGCAGTTTTCCGGAGCGCACACGCAAATTACGGAGCTACTGCTTCGTGAATGAAGTGTAGTACAGGTAATTTACAGAGGCGTAGCGTAAAAACGGTACGCTGCGCCTCCGCAGTAGTGCGCGCCCCTACCTGAATCCACCCCAATGTGTATGGGAGTCACAGATCTCAGATCAACTTCATTCATATCTGTTGGTCATCTTTTTCTCAAATGGACTGACAGACGACCTCTCATTTGATATTAGGAAACTTAAATTGCTTATTAAAATGTAGGCTGCTTTGCGTATTTGCTAACGTGTTTCTTTATGTCCCATCTAACAATGAATAATCTCAGTAAATATTGACATATGGAAGACCTGTGACCCTGGTGTGGCTGATAAAAAAATCAATTAGATAGCAGAACACAATAAGCCAATTTATTTTACTGCACGAGACATCAATATTGCGTCTCTGGATTCGAATTAGTTGGGTACTTTGTTGTCAGGAGCAGCACGACTGGAAGTACTACTGTATGTACTGTACAGTGCTTACCTGACCTAAAGGCATGTATAAAAAGTTATAGGATATGACATGAACTGATATATCTGATATGATAAGAAAATTAGGAAAATCAGACAAGCAAACTGAAAGTTTTATTAGGTACTGTATATGGGTATATGTCACAAACATAAGAAACCTTATGGGCAGAGTAAAATACGACAAACATTACAGATTGCGTACCACGTATTGTAATAACTGAAACTGGGCTATAGAGGAAAAAAAATCCACAATCCAATGCAATGGAATGAACACATTTTTTTTAGCACACATACAGTACACTTGGGGATTCATTTATTAAAACTGGAGAGTGCAAAATCTGGTGCTGCTGTGCATAGAAACCAATCACCTTATAACTTCAGTTCGTTCAATTAAGCTTTGACAAAAAAATAAATAAAAATCTGGAAGCCGATTGGTTTCTCTGCAGAGCTGCACCAGATCTTGCACTCCAGTTTTAGTAAATCAACCCCTAATGCCGCGTTCACACGATCGGAATTTCCAATGGAGTAAAATCCAAAGGAGTTTTCCGTCGGAATTCCGATGAAGCTGACTTCCATCAGTCTTGCATACACACTGTCAAACTAAATTTCGACCGTCCAAAACGCGGTGACGTAAAACACTACGGCGAGCCGAGAAAATTTAATTTCAATGCTTCCGAGCATGCGTCGACTTGATTCTGAGCATGCGTGAGTTTTTTCTCCGTCGGAGTTGCACACAGACGATAGGAATGTTCTATTTCTAAACACTGATGGGAAAAAAGTCAGATGGGGCCCACACATGATCAGACTTTTTTCATCGGAAATTCCGATCGTGTGTACGCGGCATTAGTGTATATCTAAAACAAAAAAGTAAAACAAATTAACAACAATTAAAAAACACATAGGGCTAGATTCAGGTAGGACTTTCGCCGACGTATCTTGAGATACGCCGCGTAAGTCAAAATGTGCGCCATCGTAACTATGCGCCGTACCCACAGAACTAGATACACCTGAAAATAGGCTTCTCCCGACCGACGTAACTTTCCTCCACCAGCGTATCGTAGGCGCATTTTTACGCTGAACGCATCTGACGCACCCATTGATTTCCTATGCAAATGAGGGAGATACACCGATTCCCAAACATACGCGTGTCCGGTGCAGGCTACTCGCGGTGCGCGTAAGTTGTACGCCTGGCGCAAAGTTACTCCTCATAAAGCAGGGGTAACTCAGCAACAGACGTGCACAGGTCAGCTGGAGAGCAGCTACAGCAGCACCGTTACGGACGAGCTGAGCAACCCCACTTGCAGGACAACACATCTGTATGCCAACATGCCAGGGGCAGCCATGGTGATAGCAATACTACTGTGTCCACCGGCACAAAGGAGGGCACGGGAGAGGATATACCGCACGCGCATGAACATCGTTGGCATGGGTGATTCGGAGGTGTTTTGTATTTTCAGATTCAGCCCTGATGCCATCCTGGAATTAGCCACAACCCTGCATGATGACATCACCAGCAAGACACACCGCTCATATGCAGTGCAGCCACTGGTCAAGGTAGTGGCAACACTGCATTTCCTTGCAAGTGGATCTTTTCAGCGTACAAGTGGAGTTGTGTCTGGGATCTCACAATCCACCATGAGCAGATGTCTGCACCAGGTTGTCCCTGCAATCCTCAGACGCATGTCCCACCACTTCATCAAACCCACCCAGGAGCATCTGCGGCAGAAGGCATTGGCGGATTTCTACCAAATTGCAGGATTCCCCCACACCGTGGGGGCCATTGATTGCACACATGTGGCACTACGGCCCCCCCGTGCCACAGAGCACATATATCGTAAGCACTGGCATTCCATCAACGTACAGGTGATAGCCGATGCCCAATACCTCATATGGCACATCTGTGCCAAACACTCAGGGGCCAGCCACGAAAGATACATATACCGTCAAAGCAACATCTCCACAGAATTCGAACAGAACGTGTATGGGGACAGCTGGCTGGTTGGTGAGTGACATGGGAGTCAGGCAAGACTGTCAGACCCCATGATGCAGACATCACGAGGGGCACATGCACGACTAACATCCTCCTGTCTTTTCCCTTCCAGGTGACTCTGCATATGCACTTGGGCCCCATCTCATGACTCCATTCCGGAATCTCCAAACCAGAGAAGAGAGAAAATACAATGATGCACACATACGTACCGTGCAGTGGTGCAGGAGGCAGGACATTGTTACTGCTGCCAGGAAATTCAAATCCAGCTCCATGACATAGCAGGAGATCTGATCCGAACACTGGCAAGGCTGCATCTGACAGGCAATGGCAGGCTGCATCTGACAGGAACTGGTGAGGCTGCATCTGACAGGAACTGGTGAGGCTGCATCTGACAGGAACAGGTGAGGCTGCATTGATCTATTGTATCATGTCTGCAGTCTCTGACCATCTCCTGTATTGTGTTTTCTAGAGGTGCACCAAATGGAAATTTTGCTAATACTATTAGGAGTGTGTTTAAAGCGGAGGTTCACCCAAAAAATACATTTTTAACATTACATTCAGCCGAATTGTCCTAATGACAATCGGCTGTTTTTTTTTTCCCCCGTACATACCGTATTTTCGCTGCCGCTTCCTGGTATGTCTTCTGCGGGACTGGGCGTTCCTAATTGATTGACAGGCTTCCGAACGTCGCATACTGCGCAACACAAGTTGCCGAAAGAACCCGAACATCGGTGCGTAGGCGCCGTATAGAGCCGCACCGACGTTCCGCTTCTTTCGGCAACTCGTGATGCGCTGTATGCGATGGTCGGAAGCCTGTCAATCAATTAGGAATGCCCCCCGTCCCGCAGAAGACATACCCGGAAGCGGCGGTGAAAATACAGTATGTACGGAAAAAAAATAAAAATAAAACGATTGTCATTAATACAACTCAGCTGAATGTAATGTTAAAAATGTATTTTTGGGTGAACCCCTGCTTTAAGTAAGAGACTGCAGACATGATACAGGAGATGATCAGAGATTGAGGACATGATATAAGAGATGGTTGGAGACTGAAGACATGATAGAAGAGATGGTCGGAGACTGAGGACATGATACAAGAGATAGTTGGAGACTGAGGACATGATACAAGAGATGGTCGGAGACTGAGGACATGATACAAGAGATGGTTGGAGACTGAGGAAATGATACAAGAGATGGTCGGAGACTGAAGACATGATACAAGAGATGGTCGGAGACTGAGGACATGATATAAGAGATGGTTGGAGACTGAAGACATGATACAAGAGATGGTCGGAGACTGAGGACATGATACAAAAATGGTTAGAGACTGCAGACTGCATTTTTCTTGCACTAAAGGTGCCAATAATGGCGAACAATAAATTTATAATAATTTAAATTGATAATATTAATTAAAAAGTAGAATGTAATACAATTATATATAAAAAGTCTTGCATATTCGGTTTTGGCACCAAAATTTATTCGGTGCACCCCTAGTACTTAGACCTCTCCTATTTTTTATCTACACCTCCTCCCTGGATCTGCCGGGAGCTTCCCATGGCTTTTAATACTATTCTACACTGAAGAAACCAAAATCTATATATCTACCCCTCAGCTATCCCCATCAGTTTCCTTTTGCTCGTTTGCTTTTCCCCGTGTACACGCGGACGGTTTTCCCGACAGGAAAACTGCCATGAGAGCTTTGGTCGGGAAAACCGCCCGTGTGTATGCTCCACTGCAGTGTTTCCCATAGGAAAACTGCAGAGAAAAAAAATGCAGAGAATCTCGGCGGGAAAAAAAGAGAACAAGTTTCCTGTCAGGAAAACTGCTATGGAGCATACACAGGGCCGGTTTTCCTGACCAAAAGCAAACATGGCAGTTTTCCCATCGGGAAAAACGATCGTGTGTACGAGGCATTCGAGATGGTGGGGGGACAGATGCAACATCGGATTGATGGTGCATCCATCTAGGTGAGTATAAATGTTTATTTATTTTTTTAAACCCAAATTCTCTTTTAAATATTGCTGATTTCAATGTTCCAATGTATATCTACCATGGCAGCAGATCACATTATCCAGAAAGGGATCACTGCAGGATATCCTTGTTAGAGCAGTTGGTTTTACAGCATGCACATTTTAATATCCTCCCTCCCTCCCTTCCCAATGTCTACCTGATCATTTGAAGCACACCTTAGTTTTTAGTTTAAATCTTCTGTAAGACGGTAAAAGGATTTGCTGACATCGTGACTTTGTAAATAGCAGACGTATTTTGTTTCACAACATCAGAGAAATGTAGAGCTAAGGTCTGTATTTTTACAGCTAGGTCAGCTGTCAAGGAAACAAGATTAGCTTGTCTGGCGGCTTAAAGGGACAATGCCGTTTGTTTGGGATATAATATGCTTATTGTATTCTACGGAAATGATTTCTTGTTTATTATCATACAGGATAACAGTTTGAGCAGCATTTTAAAAATAAAAGGAGACAGTACAATTACAATACAATTCAAGACAAGAGGGTTTGGAGGGCCCTGCTTATGAGAGCTTACAATCTAAAAGGGTTTCACAATAACTAGAAAAAAGGTACGACTTATGCCGCGTACACGCGATAATTTTTCAGCATGAACAAAAACTTTGGGCTAGATTCAGCATTGATTTACGCCGGCGTATCTATAGATACGCCGCGTAAATTCAAAGCTGCGCCGGCGTATCTTCTTTCTGTATTCGGAAAAGCAAGATACGCCAACATTAGCCTAAGATCCGACTGGCGTAAGTCTCTTACGCCGTCGTATCTTAGGGTGCATTCTCACACTGGCCGCTAGGTGGCACTTCCATCGTTTTCGGCGTAGAGTATGCAAATTACCTAGATACGCCGATTCACAAACGTACGTGCGCCCGGCGGTAGTTTTTTACGTCGTTTGCGTAAGGCTTTGTCGGCGTAACGTTGCTCCTGCTTCTATGAGGCGCACGCAATGTTAAGTATGGACGTCGTTCCCGCTTCGATTTTTGAATTTTTTACGTCGTTTGCGTAAGTCGTTCGTGAATAGGGCTGGACGTCATTTACGTTCACGTCGAAACCAATACGTCGTTGCGGCGTACTTGGGAGCATTGCACACTGGGATATGTACACGGACGGCACATGCGCCGTTCGTACAAAACGTCAATCACGTCAGGTCATCATAGATTTACATAAAACACGCCCCCTTCCACATTTGAATTACGCGCGCTTACGCCAGCCCCATTTACGCTACGCTGCCGCAATTTACAGAGCAAGTTCTTTGTGAATACTGCACTTGCTCCTGTAAGTTGCGGCTGCGTAGCGTAAATACGATACGCTGCGCCGCCGTAACTATGCGCGCCCCTAACTGAATCTAGCCCTTTGTTTTTCAGCATGTCGAAAAAACTACGTTTTCACAACTTCATCATTAAAACGATGTTGCCTACACACCATCGTTTTTAAAAAATAATCTAGCAAAGCGCGGTGACGTACAACACGTACAACGGCACTATAAAGGGGAAGTTCCATTTGCCTCTGGGCTGCTTTAGCTGATTGCGTGTTAGTAAAAGACGATTCGCGCTTTTTTGTCTGTTACAGCGTGATGAATGTGCTTACTCCATTATGAACGGTAGTTTTGCCAGAACGAGTGCTCCCATCTCATAACTTGCTTCTGAGCATGCGCATATTTTTTACGTCGTTTTAGCCCACACATGATCATTTTTTACAACCCGAAAAACGACATTAAAAAATGCAGAATTTTCGAATTTATTTTTTTGTCGTTTTTCAGAACCTGAAAAATGATGTGAAGCCCACACACGATCATTTTAAATTACATTTTTAAAAAACTATGTTTTTTTCATGCTGAAAAATGATCGTGTGTACGCGGCATAAAGCCTTGTACACACAATACGATTTTTTGGCAGAGGATTGTCTGGTGTCCTAAAATCTGACCGTTGGTACTGTATGCTCCTTTTGACAATTATTGTCCATCTTTCAGCCAACAAATGTTGGATGACAGGCTAGTAAATTTTCGGCGGACAACGGTTTGTTGTCAGATTTACGGATGGTCAGTACACAAATCTGTCACACAAAAGTACAAACACGCATGCTCAAAATCAATGCTCACCAAACACAAAATTAGCAGAAGGGGCCCAAAGAGTGGCGCTCAAGAGCTAAAATTCCTTGTACTACGTCACTACGTTCGTGTTTGTGGCACGACAATTGTGTAAGAAAGATCCTGGCACACGCCCTTTTGACAAAAACAGATGCGCCAACAATCGTATTGTGTGTACGAGGCTTTACAGTGTAAAATGTTACGAATAATTTGGTTTCTATAAGACTGTCATACATGATTATTTAAAGATCTGCTACACTGAAACCCATGTTATTGTTTATTTAACCGGTTAACGCCCACTGCATGTATATGTACGTCCACAGAATGGCACGTACAGGCAAATGGGCGTACATGTACGTCCCCGCCTTTCCGCGGGTCGGGGGTCCGACCGGGACCCCTCCGGTACATGCGGCGGTCGGTAACCCGGGGGGAGCGATCCGGGACGAGGGCGCGGCTATTCGTTTCTAGCGGCCCCCTCGCGATCTCTCCCCGGAGCTGAAGAACGGGGAGAGCCGTATGTAAACACGGCTTCCCCGTGCTTCACTGTGGCGGCTGCATCGATCGAGTGATCCCTTTTATAGGGAGACTCGATCGATGATGTCAGTCCTACAGCCACACCCCCCTACAGTTGTAAACACACACTAGGTGAACCCTAACCCCTTCAGCGCCCCCTGTGGTTAACTCCCAAACTGCAACTGTCATTTCCACAATAAAGAATGCAATTTAAATGCATTTTTTGCTGTAAAAATGACAATTGGCCCAAAAATGTGTCAAAATTGTCCGAAGTGTCCGCCATAATGTCGCAGTCACGAAAAAAATCGCTGATCACCGCCATTAGTAGTAAAAAAATAAAATAAAAATGCAATAAAACTATCCCCTATTTTGTAAACGCTATAAATTTTGTGCAAACCAACCGATAAACGCTTATTGCGATTTTTTTTTAACCAAAAATAGGTAGAAGAATACGTATCGGCCTAAACTGAGGAAAAAAAATATTTTTATATATGTTTTTGGGGGATATTTATTATAGCAAAAACTAAAAAATATTGTATTTTTTTCAAAATTTTCGCTCTATTTTTGTTTATAGCGCAAAAAATAAAAACCGCAGAGGTGATCAAATACCACCAAAAGAAAGCTCTATTTGTGAGGAAAAAAGGACGCCAATTTTGTTTGGGAGCCACGTCGCACGACCGCGCAATTGTCTGTTAAATCGACGCAGTGCCAAATCGCAAAACCTGGCCTGGGCATTTAGCTGCAAAATGGTCCGGGGCTTAAGTGGTTAAATGAAAAATGTGCAACTTATAGCAAGATAAACATTATTTTTTTCCAAAAATAATCCAAACACATCCACGACTTAAAGTGGTTGTAAACTCCCATCGATTAATTGTACCTATAGGTAATCCTATACTAAGGCTGCATTCACACCTGAGCGTAGGTCGTTTGCGTGTATTCATGCTTGTTTGCATACAGCGTCGTCTGACGTTTTTGTACTTCGACGTTTTTTATTTTAGCCAATAGGAAAAATGATCATCTTTTCATCACTTGTTGCTATGTTGGTAGATTTTTTTTATCTTCTGCCTGGGTGAAATGTTCTATTGATTAAAGTGTCAAAACGCCCGTACGAAACGCTCGTTGTCGCGCTAGTCGCTTGAATCAAGCGTTTCCATTACTTTCTATGGGAAATGGAAAGGCTCAAAAACGCCCAAACCTCCCGATTCGCGCAACAAAAAAGGGTCCGGAACTTGTTTGAGCTTCAGGCGTTCGGCGTTTTGGAGTGGAGATGTGAACCATCTCCATAGGGAATAATGTATTTTTTCCCCTCTAGTGTTTTTGAGCGTTGCGCTTCAGGCGACAAAACGCTCAGGTGTGAATGCAGCCTAAGGCTTACCTAAAGGGGCTGTAAAAATCTCCTAAACAAACACTGTTTAGGAGTTATTTATTGTATATGCAGCTGTTGATGTCATTGGCGTATGCGCTCTAAGGCTGCATTCACACCTTTGTGTCGGCGATATGCGGCGTATTGCGGCGACATTAAATAGGCGTTTTGTCCCGCGATTTGCGGCGACAAAACGCGTTGTTTTTCAGCCTTTTTTTTTTGCTGGAGAGGTGATTTTACACTGTCGGCTATGCCCGAATGCCGAAGCAGCCCGAAAAAAAGGGTCCGGGACTTGTTTTGAGCTTCAGGCGTTTCGGCGTTCAGCGTTCGGCGTGGAGATGTGAACCATCTCCATAGCCGACAATGTAAAATCACCCCTCCAGCGTATTGCAGGCTGCAATAGCGGCGGGCGTCTGGCGTGAAAACGCCTAGTTGTGAATGGAGCCTAAAGGAACGGCCACCCGTGCCGTGCCATGACTGGCGGCTCCTGTGCGCATGAGCGGGAGTGACGTCATGCGGCTCCGGACAGTTACACAGCCAGAGTCCGCGGATCCGGAAGGAAGACAGGTGAAGATGGATGCGGCCTCCATCGGTGACAACACATCGTTGGAGGGTTTTGTTTGCAGGTAAGTTTCACATAATGTGCTAGTATACGATACATGCTAGTACATTATGCCTTTTCTTTGTAGGTCAGAAAAAGAAAAAAAAAAGCCAGCAGTTTACTTCCTCTTCAATGGCCCTTTAATCCATTTTTGATCAAATCCATTCTTTGTGTTTTTCTATCTCCGTGTAACGTCCTTCATGAGCTCATGAACCTCTCCTTATTCTCCCTCACATCTGTTTCTTTGAATTATTATTATTTTTAAACCAAAGTTTAGTGTCACTTTAATGATGACTGGCTTCACTTTTTTTTTTTTTTTTTATGTAAACCCTTCCATATACCCAGGGAAGCGATTGGCTCCGGGTGATACACAGAGATGAAACAAATCCTCCTACATAAGTTGTATTTGTCTATCTGCTGTCTTCTCTACATCCATTCAAAGTGCCAAATTTATTAAGGTTTGTCTGAACTGTCAGGAAAAAAAAAGCGTCAGGAAGCTGAAGTTGAGGAGAGCTCTGAGAGCTGATTGAAGGGAAGGGACATACCCCCTTCACACAGAACAGAGCCAAGGCTGTCAATCTGCTGGAAGTCCCTTCCCTGTCACCTTTTTTCTCTTGGTGTCAGGAAAACTTGGCAGAAATGATTCATGCAGATAGCAGAAGAACAAAGCAGCAGACAGGAATTACACTTTGGGCTCTTAATTTAGACAAGTACTCACTATAGACGGATATGCTTTGTAGATATTTCATGTCTGAGGTTTACAACCACTTTAAACTGGGATTCCAGCAAAGATTTTTTTTTTTATAAAGTCAGCAGCTACAAGCACTATAGGTGCTGACTTTTAGTAAGGACACTTACCTGTCCTATGCCCCCGTGATGATGCCCCCCCCCCCCCTGATGCCGATCCGGATCATTGCAGGTCCCGTGCCGCCATCCTCAGTAAGGGCAACAGGCAGTGAAGCTTGCGGCTTCATCAGTGCCCGTTTCCTACTGCGCATGCGCGAGGCTCACGCCGCTTTGTGAATGAGCAGATGCTCTCTGGGATACACACAGTTCCCAGAAGGCAGCGCGCCCCATTCACAAGAAGGAGGATGCAGAAGAAGACCCGCTGCAGATAAGGAAGAGGCAGATTAGGAACATCCGCATAGCAACAGGTATTTCAGGGGAGTATATAAAATATATATATATATATATATATATATATATATATATATATATATATATATATATATATATATATATATATATATATTTATTTATTTTTATGCAGCATTTTCCTGTATTAAATTTTTTTTTTCATGGTAGAACTCCACTTTAAGGAAAGAAGAGTGTCACTTTCAGATCGCTGGAAAGCTGCATCAGCTGTGTGGGTAGTGACAGCTAATCACGGAAGGAGGTAAAAGCAGTGGTGTCTTCAGGGTGGGCAAGGTGTAGGGTGTTCGTTCATCTTTTCATTTTTTGTGAAAAGGCGATCTTACAATTTAGGAACCTTTGTACTGTTGGCCCCTCCTGATAGAGCCTTATATCAGGCATTTACAAAATTCTTACTACTTTGCCTACTGCTATTCCTATTAAGAAAAACAAAATGTGTAAAAAGGATCAAACAGGAAACTCGACCTTGAAGAATTCTAAACAACATGGGCTATGGGACACATATTATGCATCTGTACAATATACAAAGAAAATCTATTTAAAATAATATACTACTAGTATCACTTCAGATCTTTTCCACTCCATGAGCCCAAATAACCAAAATAACAGTGGGAAGCCTCCTGCATATAGTACAGTAAAACCTTGAATAATTTGTTCCGGAAGCATGCTTGTAATCCAAGCAAATTTTCCCATAAGAAATAATGGAAACTCAAATGATTTGTTCCACAACCAGTCATTCATAAGTCCTTCAGTTTATAGTCCATATAAAAAGATTATAGCAATGTGATAGGTTGTGTAACCCTAAAATGTCCATCCACAAATGGAAGCCTCCACAATGGGATTAGAAGCAAAATCCAGCAGGAGCTACAAAGAATAAAAAAGAAGAGAGGAGCCTCTTAGGACTTGTACACACGACCGGATCTGTGTGATGAAAACGGTCCGCGGAGCGTTTTCATCGGACACGTCCGCTGGGATCATTTGGTGTGATGGCTGTACACACCATCAGACCAAATTCCCCATGGACAGGATACGCCGGCGACGTGCGCTACCCTGGAAGGTCAATGCTTCCACGCATGCGTTGAATCACTTCGACGCATGCGAGGGCTTTTCGGCCGAGCGGACATGTCCGGTGAGTCATACAGACGACCGAACATGTCCGACGGACAGGCTTCCAGCGGACATGTTTCTTAGCATGCTAAGAAACATTTTATCCGCCGGAAACCTGTCCACTCGGCCGGGAATCCGGTCCGGTCGGCCGTACAGACGACCGAACATGTCCGCGGAAACTGGTCCGCGGACCAGTTTCAGCAAACATGTTCGGTCGTGTGTACGAGGCCTAAGTGTAGCAATATGGTTACATATAATGAAGGTACAACATTTAGCAACTCATGTGGTTCATGATTTAGGCCCCTTTCACACTGGGGCAGGAGCCCTCTGGCTTTCACATTGAGGTTGCTGGGCAGGAGTTTTTCAGGCGGTATAGCAGCGCTATTTTTAGCGCTGTACGGCGGCCTGAAAAACTCCTAAGTGTGAAAGGGGTCTAAAAGAGGCACATCTAAGTATGCAGGCATCCTCTTTTAATCATCAACCATGTGAGTTTCTAAATGTTGTACCTTCATTAAATGTCATTATATTGCTACACTTAGAGGCGTCTCTCTTCTATTTTATACTCAGTTGTGACAGGACGCTACTCTTAAGCAGACACAGGCTGGAAAAGCGCCCAGAGGCGATTCAGTTCGCATGTGTAGCGCTATACATTCATTCATTCATTATCTCAAGACATCGCTTATATATCAAGTCAAAATGTATTAAAAAATGTAGCTTGTCTTGCAAAACGCTCTCAAACCAAGTGACTCTCAAACCAAGGTTTTACTGTATAATCTGGACATGCCTCAGACTGGCAAATTTGTGGAGTTGGATTAAAGATATTATCCAACAACTTAAAATATACCCAAGTACTCTACAAATCTGCTGATGTGTGCTAACTGATGGTAGAATGATGCTAGAACCCATGGACCAACCAGGCATGAAACAAATGAGCAAACTACAGAGCACTTGACAGCAAAGCATACTCTCACTAATTACAAATGTGTTTAGAACCCTTAGATTCTTAAAAAAAATCCACTTTTTAAACTTGCATATTCATTGAGGACCACACCCTAGCGGTGTACAATACAGTAGGAAGGAAAGAGATGAAAAGCAATCTAATATAAGAGGTCCATCGTCCCCCAATTTTCCCTTTTCTTTTGCCCTTCCCCCCCTCGCTCTCTCCTCCTTTTTTATTTTCTCTCTCTTTCTCTATATTTAACCTCCAATCCTTTTACCACCTTTTTCACTATCCTCTTCACAGGTTAATAAACATCTGTTCATCCTATATTCTTAAAGGGTTAGTGTACTTTACCTTTTCAGAAAAAAATTACTAATACTGTACACCCTCCCCACCACCCCAGGACCCACTGTACTTACCTCCATGTGTCACGAATGTCACGTATACCCCAACGCAGGTGGTCAGACACTATAGCTGGCTACTGTGTGCTTCACCTATAGCAGCTCCCTTTCCCTTAATACACAGGTGTCAAACACAAGGCCCTCCATGCCATTTTATGTGGTCCTCGCACCTCTCTTGAAGCTTTTGCAAGCTTTAACCAGACACTGATAGAAGTCACAAGACAGCTATATACTGCTGATGAGAAAAGATGTTTAGCAGTTTATATTTACTAAAATAATTGCTTTTCCATGTTCTGTGTACTGTGGGAGACCAAATATAGTGAATGCAGAGTCCTGGGTTTAGTAACACTTTAAGATAAAAAAAACTTTCCAAAATTTCTCCCCCAGCCTCCCTTAAACACTTACATGAACTTGATCTCAACCCAGTGCTGTGCCCATCTGCAGCAGCTCTTCTAAGTAGACTAAGCAGCCATTGGCTCCTTCTGCTGTCAATCAAATCATGTGAGGGGGGCAGAACAGAGCCGCACAGTGTGTATCTGTAGACGCACACAGCCAGCTCAATATTCAGTGGCAAGCAGCTTGCTATGGGGGCACTTGGGTAAGAGGAGGAGCAAAGATTGCCAGTGGGGGACCCCAGAAAAGGACGCTGAGGGCTGCTCTGTGCAAAACCATTGCACAGAGCAGGCATGTATAACATTGTTTGTTATTAAGATAAAAAAATAAAGAAACTTTTCAATCACTTTATTGTACACTGTATTAAATAGTGGAAATGTTTACAGATTACATAATAATGACCCATGTACACTGCCATACGTACTACCGACCCCTGTACACTGCCATATGTACTACCGACCCCTGTACACTGCCATACATACTACCGACCTCTGTACACTGCCATACGTACTACCGACCCCTGTACACTGCCATACGTACTACCGACCCCTGTACACTGCCATACGTACTACCGACCCCTGTACACTGCCATACGTACTACCGACCCCTGTACACTGCCATACGTACTACCGACCCCTGTACACTGCCATACATACTACCGACCTCTGTACACTGCCATACATACTACCGACCTCTGTACACTGCCATACGTACTACCGACCTCTGTACACTGCCATACATACTGCTGACCCCTGTGCACTGCCATACATACTAATGACCCTTGTACACTACCATACATACTACCGACCCTTTACACTGCCATACATAATGACCCCTGTACACTGCCATACACACTACTGACCCCTGTACATTACCATACATACTACTGACCCCTGTACACTGCCATACGTACTACCGACCCCTGTACACTGCCATACATACTACTGACCCCTGTACACTGCCGTACATAGTAATGACCCCTTTACACTGCCATACGTACTACTGATCCCTGTACACTGCCATACATACTATTGACCTCTGTACACTGCCATACATACTACTTACACTGGCCAGATCTCAGACAAGACAGCTAGGCCAGAATTGAGCAAGTCCACCTGCTGTACCTGTTATTCTGCCCTCAGGATGGATTAGTGCGTCAGACTGGCCAGCCAATTACTTTCCAGACATGAAAACAATTGTGATTGAAAGTGAATGGAATGTTTTTCACTGAAGCTAACTTTTAAGGTATGCTAAGTTTATAATTTTAAAATGCCATTATTATATTTTTTAAAGTTTTCTTCCTGTCAACCTTACTTTTTTTGGGGCCCTGCTAGAAAAAAAGCTGCACCTTGGTGATCTTGATTTCTTCTATGTCGTTCAGGTAAACCTCCACCCCTCAAAGGTTGCCTACTCCTGCTAGATGATACCTGTATGCATCCTCTGCCCGTGTGTGTCCCTGCCACTGTCAGTACACAGGAATCCAGCTTCCAAATAACAAGGTCCCATACCGACTTTGTTTTGAAGCCGAGTGTTAGAATTAATGTTTTTGCCCCGGATTCCATGTGACCCGTTTTCAGCGGAGGGGTGTACGAGTTTAGTCAGGCTTAGGTGAGATAGAAGTGCGGTGAAAATCACACTATTTAATAACATGGTAAAATTGTATAAACAGAGCAAACATAGTCAAAACATAGCCAGAGTTCGGTAACCAGGACAGGTAGTCAGAACAAGCCAGAGAAACAGGAGTCCAGAGATCAGCAAAGTCAGGTGCAGCAAAACAGGATCAGGAACCAGAAGGAAAGTCAGCCAAGCAAAAGTCTTTCACAGGAAGGCACAGCAGAGAGAGTCCGGATATGTTGACCAAGGCGAAGGAACAGAAGTTCTGATCCATGCAGTTTAAACAGCTAGTTGACAAGAGGGAAATAAAGACCAGGTGAGTCACTGTGGAATGAAGAGTACTGACAATTAACCGACAGCTAAGCACAGAGCTCTGAGAAGGAAGGCTAAGCTCAGACCTGACATTAGGGCAGCATAACATCTAAATACACCAGTGCACCTAGTAAGTATTAAATGGGGGGGGGGGGACCTTACATCTCTTTTAAGGTTTATCATCTTTCTCCTCCTGCTCCAAGCTCCAAAAGCTGGGGTGGAGACACAAAATGGCATTAGGCCTGCTTTGTGAGCAGAAGGAGGATGATCCCTATAGCAGCTGCTGTTACTCTACAGCTAGCGGCGGACCTGGAGGTGTGTATTTACAATCACAATGATATCACTAGAGTTATAAAGGATGCCGTTCAATGGAAAAAACTAAGAAAAAGTTTTGGCTTTAGATATACTTTAACCACTTAAGCCCCGGACTATTTGACTGGCCAAAGACCAGGCCATTTTTTGCGATTTGGCACTGCGTCACTTTAACTGACAATTGCGCGATCATGTGCCGTGGTTCCTAAACAAAATTGACGTCCTTTTTTTCCCACAAATAGAGCTTTCTTTTGGTGGTATTTGATCACCTCTGCGTTTTTTTTGCGCTATAAACAAAAATAGAGCATTTAAGTGTGTTCTAGGGAGTGATTCTAACTGTTAGGGGGCGTGACTATGAGTGACACATCACTGATCGCTGCTGCTGATGAGAGAGAGCATTCGATCAGTGACATGTCACTAGTAAGAACGGGGAGATGTGTTTACACTGACATCACCCCATTCTTCAGCTCTGTGACATGATCGCGGGACACCAGTGGCCGGCGTTACCTGTACGCCCATTTGCCCGTCCGTGCAATTCTGTCGACGTAAATCTGCGTGTGTCGGTCCTTAAGCGGTTAACCACTTGCCATCTGGAAGGTTTTACCCCCTTCATGACCAGAGCGTTTTTGCTATTCAGCACTGCGCTACTTTACCTGGTAATTGTGCGGTTATGCAACACTGTACACAAATGAAACTTACATCACTTTTTTTTCACACAAATAGAGCTTTCTTTTGGTGGTATTTGGTCACCGCTGAGGTTTTAATTTTTTGTTATATATACAAAAACATACCAAAATTATTATTTTTTTAAACACATCTTTCTATTTGTTATACAATTTTGCAAACAATCTTTCTTCAATAATTTAGGCTAAAATGTATTCTGCTAAATTTCTTTGGTAAAAATGACCCAAATCTGTGTTTATTATTTAGTCTGTAGAAAAGTTACAGTCTACAACTATTGTATATATCTGAAAAATGATCAATCCTGATGTACTGAGGGCCTATCTCATTACTTGAAGCCCAAAAATGCCAGGACAGTACAGATATCCCCAAATTTTTGGAAAGTAGACAGTCCAAGGTATTTAGTAAGAGGCGTGGCGAGTTTTCTGAAGTTGACATTTTTTAGGAAAATTAAGAAATGAAATAAAATCAGCGTCATCATATGACTGGTATGTCAGTGATGGTGGATTCTGACTGGTGACAGTACAGTATGTAAAATGAAAAAATGAAAAGTCACCAGCTACAAATACTGTAGCTGCTGACTTTTAATATTAGGATACTTACCTGTCCAGGGATCCAGCGGTGTCCTCACATGAGCCGATTTTTTATCTCTGCTAAGGGAACTACTGAGCATGTGTGAAGCACGCTATGCTCCGTGAATTGGCCGGCTTCAGGGGAAGGAGAACTTCCAGCTGAGCTCACTGTGGCAAATTCAGCCAAAAGTGGGAGTGGACACCTGTCAAATCCTGGTACCCGCTCCCCCCCAAAAGGTGCCAAATGTGGGGAGGAGGCAAACACGCAGAACTTCCCCTTTTGGGTGGACCTCTGCTTTTTTTTTTTTTTTAACATTAGATTGAGGCTATTTAGGGGGAGCAGAAAGGGGTATTTTTTTTAAAAATCAATGACGTACTTACCGTTTTCGAGATAGATGTTCTCCCGCCGCTTCCGGGTATGGGCTGCGGGACTGGGCGTTCCTATTTGATTGACAGCCTTCCGACCGTCTCATACAGCGCGTCACGATTTTCCGAAAGTAGCCGAACGTCGGTGCGCAGGCGCCGTATAGAGCCGAACCGACGTTCGGCAACTGGTGATGCACTGTATGAGACCGTCGGAAGGCTGTCAATCAAATAGGAACGTCCATTCCCGAAGATCATACCCGGAAGCGGCGGGAGAACATCTATCTCGAAAACGGTAAGTACGGCATTGATTTTAAAAAAAATACCCCTTTCTGCTCCCCTTAATTAGCCTCAATCTAATGTTAAAAAAAAAATTTCGGGTGAACTCCCGCTTTAAGTTTTTTTTTTTTTCTGTTTTAAATACTGTCGTCAGAGTTGTTTAGTGTCATCATCTCATGACACTATACTACCAGGGATCAGGGATTTTTATTACATTTTTTTTAACACAGTTATTGCTTATATCAGTGATGATCACTGTTACAAGCAATCGTTTTAACTGTCATGAATTGGCTTTCATTCATAAAATGTTTGCTTAGTTTTATGATGCTGTGATTGGCTACAACTAATCACATGCTCCGGGGTGCTGTGATTGGCCATAGCTCCCAACTGTCCCTGATTTCGAGGGACTGTCCCTGATTTGGAGCAATGTCCCTTTGTCCCTCATTTTGGTCTGATCTATATAGATGTATATAAAATGCAATTTTTATCATTCCAAAAGTGTTTCCCAGCTCTAAACCTTTCATCTGATTTCTAAATTGCTGCATTTGTAAATTCCAAAAGCCAATATAAAGAAATAGTAATGGTAAAAAAAAAAGCCCTTGTGGGTTTAATCAATCTTGTTTTTTTGTACAATTCTCCTTTAAGGAGTGGCAAGGGGTGTGTCCTATGCCTGCATGCTTTTGCTGATAGGGGTCCCTCATTCCCATCTCAAAAAGTTGGGAGGTATGGATTGGCCCACGTACCATGTGATAGCTTGACACATGTATTTTTGTTCCATGTGACAGCTTGGGCCAATCACTGCATCAAAATAGCAAGCAAGCTGTCATGAAGTTTTGCTTAAAGTGGAGGTTCACCCTCAAAAAAAATTCTGACATCACACGGAGTCGCTCCACCCTACCGACAGAATGACGGTGGTTTGTTTTTTTTCTCAGCACATACCTCTTAATCTGAGGACCTTGTACCCATAGAATACTGCCTAACCACTTGCTGCCCACCCACAGTACATCATACTGGTACAATGCTCAGCACTGGTGCATTCCTGTGACCGCTGTTTCCATGGTGCTCGGTACCCGGCATGTGATACCTGTGACCAATCATAGTGCTCACGCCTAAATTTAAAGTGGAGGTTTACCCTTTAAAAAAATTTCTGACATCACACGGAGTCGCCCCATCCTACTGACAGAATGCCGGTGTGTTTTTTCTCAGCACATACCTCTTAATCCCGATTTTCACCTCACGGCAATCGCGCGGGAGTGGGCGTTCCCAAGCACTGCCTGTGATTGACAGGCTTCCGAACGGCGCATACTGCGCGTCACAGGTTGCCGACAGAACCCGAACGTCAGTGCGCAGGCGCCGTATAGAGCCGCACCGACGTTCGGTTTTTTTCGGCAACCTGTGACGCGCAGTATGCGCCGTTCGGAAGCCTGTCAATCACAGGCAGTGCTTGGGAACGCCCACTCCCGCGGGATTGCCGTGAGGTGAAAATCAGGATTAAGAGGTATGTGCTGAGAAAAAAAACAAAACACCGGCATTCTGTCGGTAGGATGGGGCGACTCCGTGTGATGTCAGAAATTTTTTTAAAGGGTGAACCTCCACTTTAAATTTAGGCGTGAGCACTATGATTGGTCACAGGGATCACATGCCGGGTACCGAGCACCATGGAAACAGCGGTCACAGGAATGCACCAGTGCTGAGCATTGTACCAGTATGATGTACTGTGGGTGGGCAGCAAGTGGTTAGGCAGTATTCTATGGGTACAAGGTCTTCAGCATAGTCTATCACATACCTCCCAACTAGAGATGAGTTCCGGGGTGTTCGCACACTCCACGTGCAGAGCCCGCCAGAAAGTGGCACGGCGCTGCACTAATCACAGGCAGGGATAAATTGTCCCGATGCTCGGCTGCAGAGATCGGGAAATGTCTCACTGCCTGTGAATTAGCGCAGCTCCGTGCCGACTTCCTGGCGGGCTCTGCACGTGGAGTGTGCGAACACGCCAGAGCTCATCCCTAACCCCAACATTTTGAGATGGGAATGAGGGACACCTATCAACAAATGTATGCAGGCATAGGACACACCCCTTGCCGCGCCCCCTTAAAGGAGAATTGTACAAAAAAAAACAAGATTGGTTAAACCCACAAGTGCTTTTTTTTTACCACTACTATTCCTATATATTGGCTTTTGGAATTTACAAATGCAGCAATTTAGAAAAAACAGATGAAAGGTTTAGCACCGGGAAACACTTTTGGAATGATAAAAAAAAAGTGCATTTCCTATACATCTATATAGATCAGACAAAAATGAGGGACAATGAGGAGGAAATAGGGACAGAGGGACATTGCTCCACATCAGGGACAATTGGGAGCTATGGGCCAGATTCACGTAGAACTGCGGCAGCGTAACGTATCGTAGATATGTTACACCGCCGCAAGTTTTCATCGCAAGTGCCTGATTCACAGAGCACTTGCAATGAAAACTACTCCGGCGCAAGGCGGGACAATTCAAATGTGAGTGTGCCATTTAAATTAGGCGCGCTCCCGCGCCGGACCTACCGCGCATGCTCCGTTTCCTAACTCCCACCGTGATGTCATTTTTTCGAACGGCGACGCGTGTAGCGTAATTCCGTATTCCCGGACGGCTTACGCAAACGACGTTCATTTTTAAATTTCGACGCGGGAACGACGGCTATACTTTAGACAGCAATACGTTTGCTGACTAAAGTTAGGGCACCAAAAAAAAACGACTAACTTTGCGACGGAAAACTAGACTAGCGGCGACGTAGCGAATGCGAAAATCCGTCGGGGATCGCTGTAACTCCTAATTTGCATACCCGACGCTGGTTTACGACGCAAACTCCCCCCAGCGGCGGCCGCGGTATTGCATCTTAAGATCCGACAGTGTAAAACAATTACACCTGTCGGATCTTATGGCTATCTATGCGTAACTGGTTCTATGAATCAGTCGCATAGATAGAACAGATACGACGGCGTATCAGGAGATACGCCGTCGTATCTGCTCTGTGAATCTGGCCCTTTGCTATCAGAAAGCTCAGACAATTAGGCCACACCCACATTGTATGTATACAGGACAGACACATATCACTCATAGAGTGCATTACTCCGGGTTCAGACACATGTCACTCATAGAGTGCAGGCGGCCCCATTACACCTGATCGGCGGGGACCTGCAGGGGGCGCTGTGACTTTAAGCTGACGTTGGCGGGTTCCGTGTTGCTGTGAGTCCCGCCCCCTCCCGGAATAAGCACAGTGTGCGCTGACTTCCTGGTTGTCGTTCAGCTTCCCGGTACCGTACACCGAGGGGAGGGCTCACCGCTCACTCACTCACTCCCCGTCCAGCACCCTATAGAGCGGCTGTCCCTGTGTGTGAGGTCCATGGCTAGGAGGACACTCCTCCTTCTACTCGCAGAGGGGCGGGGCCAGCAGAGATGGTAGTGTGGGGGCGGGGGAGCCGGGGATTCCGGGCTGAGCTCCTCCACTACGCGGCTCATCATTCATTGTGGGGAGGGTGGGAGCGGTGATCCCCGGGGGGACAGACAGAGTGTGGCCCTGGCTGTCGGATGCTATAGGGGCCCCTGTAGTGTGGAATGCTGTGATCAGTGCCTTACGGGGGGATCTCCTTACACACACACACAGCCGCTGATCCTCATACACCCTCCATGCTGCCTTCATCCTCCTGAGCATCCTCCGCAATGTTCCGGCAGATCTGCAATCGCCTGGTGAGTGTTGTTATCTGCATTGTACAGTCTTGTCATCCACTACTGTGCGAGATCCCAAGAGCTGACAATCTACACAATAGATGTGTCTGTGATCGGAGGAGCCAATGTGTGTGATTGTTTATAGCTGGCCCCTGGCAGATCTGCAATCGTCTGGTGAGTGTTGTTATCCACATTGTACAGTCTTGTCATCCACTAGTGTGCGAGATCTCTGACCCCAAGAGCTGACAATCTACAGAATAGATGGCGGTGTCTGTGATCAGGGGAGCCAATGTGTGTGATTGTTTATAGCTGGCCCCTGGCAGATCTGCAATCGTCTGGTGAGTGTTGTCATCCGCATTGTACAGTTTTGTCATCCACTAGTGTGCGATCACAGAGATCTCTCAGCCCAAGAGCTGACAATCTACAGAATAGATGGCGGTGTCTGTGATCAGGGGAGCCAATGTGTGTGATTGTTTATAGCTGGCCCCTGGCAGATCTGCAATCGTCTGGTGAGTGTTGTCATCCGCATTGTACAGTTTTGTCATCCACTAGTGTGCGATCACAGAGATCTCTCAGCCCAAGAGCTGACAATCTACAGAAAAGATGGCGGTGTCTGATCAGAGGAGCCAATGTGTGTGATATTTTATGGCTGGCACCGGGCAGATCGATGGGCACACGGGTGACATACATGGGAGCTGCTCCTATCTGTCACACAATGCATGTGTCTGTTCATCCAGTCCTGACATTTACACAGCCCCGTCTGGCATTGCAGGAGACCTGAGCTTTCCTAGCTGCTTGTGGCCATACACGCAATCTCATCCAATAGGAATAATCAATCTATATTCTACAGCAGGGGTCTCCAGTCATTCAGGAACTACAATTCCCATCATGCCCAGTCATGTCTATGAATGTCAGAGTTTTACAATGCCTCATGGGATGTGTAGTTCCACAACAGCTGGAGGGCCGTAGTTCTGAGATCCCTGGTCAATGAATATACACACATGGTAGTGGATTGCGATTGATCGCTAATATCCGATCATCAGGCGTCTTATCACCTCTCTGTTCCCACCGTGTCGTCTCATCATCTGATCGATGGAGATCGGATTGTATCCATGCAAAGCGTTGTCTGTCCCTCCTGGCCAATCCTCTCCGGCTCATCAAATCCCATCTAAGGATGGAAGTTCTGGCAATTCAGTTTGCGGATTTGATTGAATCTCACATTGATTGGAATAGAAAAGGAATTGGGAGTGTGTGTGGCCATCAGTCCACTTAGGCTGCATTCACACCTTGGCGTACCTAATCGTGGCGACAGATTGCAGCGTTTTGTACCGCGATTTGCGGCGACAAAACGCCGTGATTGTGAATGCAGCTTACCCCCAGGTCCACATCTCCTATGCCGAACGCTGAAAGCCGCCTGGAAAAAAAGGTCCGGGACTTGTTTTCAGGCGTTCGGCGTGGAGATGTGAAGCATCTCCATAGAGGGCAATGTAAAATCATACCTCCAGCGTCTTAGGGGCTGCTGCGGCGTTCGCGCTTCAGGCGTATATACGCCTAGGTGTGAACAGAGCCTTACAGGTCTTGTCCCGCCCCCAGCCTAGGATTGGTCAGTAAAAGGTGATGCTGCACAGTGATTAGCCCAATTCTGGCGCGCTGCTCTCTCCTCCTGTCAGCAAGCGATCTGCACTGCAGCACAACTAATTGTCTGCTTGTGTTGCCTCTCCCTTTCTCAGTCTGCGCACTGCTGTACAGGGGCTGACGCCAATTAAGAATCAGGTACTTGCACCGCTTACAGGTTAAACCAGGGGTCTCAAACTGGCGGCTCTCCAGCTGTTGCAGAACTACAAGTCCCATGAGGCATTGCAAGGCTGACATTTACAAGCATGACTCTGAGACATGATGGGACTTGTAGTTCTACAACAGCTGGAGGGCCAGTTTGAGATCTCTGCGTTAAACATTTAGGCTGCAATCACACCGGACATCACTGTCCCCGTACAGGCGACCCCACACATGACATTCGCACCAAAGCAGCTCGTCTACCTTTTTATTTCTTTTTTTCAATGTGTGTGACATCACGCTGGATTGCGTCCTGCGATGGAATGTGAAATGATGGCACTGCCAGCGTGATGCACATTTTGCATGTGGTATTTATAAATGAAGTGTGAATGCGTTCTTCTTCAAGATGTCAGCGCTGCATTCATTTGTCTTTATGTCACACAAGGTGGAAATGATTGGATTGTCGGTAACCAATGGCTGTGCGGAGTATAAACCTGTGGACAGGATTGTACATTTGTCATAGGACTGCATGTGAGATCACCAGCATGCTGTACATGTCTGGAAGATTATGGCACTGGCCTGTACACCCAGCAATGCTTTCCTGCACTCGGCTCATTAGATGTGTGTACTGGGCTGCAGTATAAGTTGGCGCTATGTGGGTGGCAGAGACCTTCCATTGGCAGAGCTGCAGTGCTGTGTAGTAGATTGTAGGCAGCGATGTTTCCTGGGTGACAGTTCTTCCAGGTTCATTACAGAGCATGCAAAGCATTCACAACTGTCACCTCTTCATTAAGCCGTCATAGAGGTGGGAAATGTCCGGCTTGTCACAGCCTTTTATGTTCCTGTGCAGCTTCTAATAACAACCCTCGCTGTGCCGAGGACTTTCATGTCTTGTGGTGGTCAAGATAATGATCTGTTTTCACCATCTTGCCTCTTCTATAGTGTGTCTGCTTAGCGACTTGGTTTGTTTGCCTATTTGTTCTAAAGAGCCGACACATTTGTATTTGTTGTCTCGTCTGTCTACATACACACTCGCTCTGCAGTATGATTGCTGGCGTTCCCTATTCATTTCGCACAGTAGGTGATTGCAGAATGCTGTTTCCCTTTTCCATTGTTCTTGGTATGTTGTGAACACATGGCAGAGCACAGCTATGGTATAATGTACAACTGCTATATTTACTGGAGCCAACATACACTCGGTCCGCGTTTCACACAGGGTCCGGCGTGTTGCACCCGGTCCGGCGTGTTGCACCAGGTTCGGCGTGTTGCACCAGGTTCGGCGTGTTGCACCAGGTTCGGCGTGTTGCACCAGGTTCGGCGTGTTGCACCAGGTTCGGCGTGTTGCACCAGGTTCGGCGTGTTGCACCAGGTTCGGCGTGTTGCACCAGGTTCGGCGTGTTGCACCAGGTTCGGCGTGTTGCACCAGGTCCGCGTGTTGCACCAGGTCCGCGTGTTGCACCAGGTCCGGCATGTTACTTGCAGTTCTAATGGATTGGATGTCGGTGTAGAGATCAGAGTGCCAAGTTTCTAACCCTAGTCCTAGATCTTATTTATACAACGCTTCAGTCTTTTACATCACAGCATGCAGTCTTTTAGATGCTATTATTATCCTAGAACAACATTACCAACAAAACGTAACAATTAATGTTTGTAAGAGGCATGTGTTTTTTTTTTTGTTTGTTTGTTTGTTTTCTGCTGGCATCCTGCCACTTGTTTGTGTTGCTTTTGGTACCAATCCTAGTACAAAAAAATGCCTTCTACTTTTTTTTGTAGAAGGTAAGTAAAGATTACGATTTCTTTTGGTAGGATAAAGGGGACAACATTTTAGGGGAATCTTATATGGTTTAAGGCTGCATTCACACCTTCGCGTATGCGTTTTGCGGCGACAAAAAATAGGCGTTTTGTCCCGCGATTTGCGGCGACAAAAACGCGTCGTTTTCAACCACGTTTTTTTTACATTGTATCGTCGGCTATGCGGAACGCCTAAGCCGCCCGATACGCGCGTCGAAAAAGGGTCCGGGACTTTTTTGAAATTCGGCGTTCTACCGACGTACGCCGTTCTGCGTTAGGAGATGTGAACAGTCTCCATAGAGAACGATGCAATTTCGACCCTCCGGCGTATAATGTATAACAGATAATGTAGTGCACCCTATACCAATTCCCAGTCTTCATCATGAACGTGGGTCACACTCCCCCTCCGGGGTTCAAACTCACCACAAGATAGATAAGAAAGAGCCTTGAATAGCAATTCCTCTTACTCAGACCTTCATCATCTCTCCAAGGACAGCAGGGGTTAATTTCAATCAAGGCACATAAAAAACAAAGGTACTGAAATCGTTTAATCCTGTTTTTAATAGATGCCCCCTAAAAAAATACAATCCTGCTTCAAATGCACGTATGTAAACCTATGTCATGAACATAAAGGGAATTAAAAGGGTTCCCCGCTATCCTCCAGACAAAGGGGCCACGCGCGTGCTGAACAGCACTGTGCAGATAGGACCTATCCTGGTTACAGTCTGGTCGGCGCTGGAACGCAATTCTCTTCCTGGTTATGCCGTTGTAGCCACGCTCTGACGCGTTTCGTCACTTCCGACTTCAACAGAGGACGCCCTCTATTATTATTATTATTATTATTATTATTATTATTATTATTATTATATATATATATACACTTTTTTTTTTTTTTTTTTACCTTAGTGCAATCCTTCTTCACTTACCTCATCCTTCGATTTTTGCTTTTAAATGTCCTTATTTCTTCTGAGAAATCCTCACTTCCTGTTCTTTTGTCTGTAACTCCACACAGTAATGCAAGGCTTTCTCCCTGGTGTGGAGTGTCGTGCTCGCCCCCTCCCTTGGACTACAGGAGAGTCAGGACACCCACTAACATACAGCTCCTTTCTCTATCTGCAAAGTAGAGAGCGTCCTGACTCTCCTGTAGTACAAGTGAGGGGGCGAGCACGACACTCCACACCAGGGAGAAAGCCTTGCATTACTGTGTGGAGTTACAGACAGAAGAACAGGAAGTGAGGATTTCTCAGAAGAAATAAGGACATTTAAAAGCAAAATGGAAGGAGGACTGTACTAAGGTAAAGGAAGCTATTTGGGGGTAAAAAAAAAAAGTGTCTTTATAGCCCCTTTAAGGTTACCTCCACTTTTGCTACACAAACCATATTGTTTTAACTCTGAGCAGCTGTATGTCTGTAAAATTCAATGCAATATGGCGTTCTGTAGAAATGTCATTTCCTGCCTGTGTAATTGGCTCACTGATTATCGCAGATGTCTGCACTATAATAATAGTGAGATTTTAACCATCCTCTGCAATGCAATTTTTTTTTTTTTTTGGTGAGATGCTCTACTAGGGTTAAATACTTCTAAGGCCCCTTGTATACTGGACGTTTAGCACCGGGCAGGGTGCATAGGTGTGCCATTCAACCTGCTGCCAGCAGCCTGACAGTGCACCAGCGGTATGAACATTTAGTGCAGGATGTTCCAGAGACCAATGCCCAGAACAGACTTCTTGCATTCCCGGCATTCATCCCTGGGTGCATAATGCCCTTAAAGCGGTGGTTCACCCTGCAGAACAACATTTCAGCATAAAATTCGGCATAGTAGCGCGAGCTACAGTATGCCTGTCCTAATTTTTTTATCCCCGTACTCACAGTGTAATCGTACATAGACGATTCCGTCTGCCGCGGGGAATGGGCGTTCCTAGCAAGAGGGAGGGTGATTGACGGCCGGCTCTGGCACGTCACGCTCCCCGAAGACAGCCGAAGTAGGTCTCGGCTCTTCACGGCGCCTGCGCACAGGCTATGCGCAGGCGCCGTGAAGCGCCAAGCCTATTTCGGCTATTTCCGGAGAAGCGTGACGTGCCAGGGCCGGCCGTCAATCATCCTCCGTCTCCATAGGAGCGCCCATTCCCCGGAATCTTCAATATCCAATTGCACAGTGAGTACGGGGATAAAAAAATACAGACAGGCATACTGTAGCTCGCGCTACTATGCCGAATTTAATGCTAGAGGGAAAAAATTATTATTTTTTTTATATAGGGTGAACCCCCGCTTTAACGTTAGTACAGCTAGATGCACCCCCCAGAACCGTCAAGCCACAGCAGCTGTCCACTTGAAAGGCTACTACAGGGATAAGCAATTAGCGGACCTCCAGCTGTTGCAAAACTACAACTCCCATCATGCCTCTGACTCTGGGTGTCATGCTTGTGGCTGTCAGTGTCTTGCTATGCCTCATGGGAATCGTAGTTCTGCAACAGCTGGAGGTCCGCTAATTGCATATCACTGGGCTACAAGCTTGACAGGCTGCCAGCAGCAGGGTTTAACAATGCACCTGTGCCCTCTCTCGTGGCTGAATGCCCCAGCTACAAACACTATACAGCGCTGTGTGATGGCAGTGGGACAGGAACTTCCCTTCACACAAATGGAACAAAACCAAGTTGGGCTAAATGCTGCTCAGTCATTCCTAGGCAGCTTTGTATTTTGTGATTGGCTGAGGCAGATATAGTGATATCATCTGCCCACCTCAACCATTCTGAGGAAGCTTTGCATTGATTTAGCAGTGCTCAGCCCAACTCAGTTTTGTTCTAAGTATGGGAAGTTCCTGTCCCGCTGCTGGAATACGGTGCTGTGTGTGTGTGTGCTGGAATACGGTGCTGTGTGTGTGTGTGTGTGTGTGTGTGTGTGTGTATATGTGTATATATAATCTCTCTCTCTGAGGTGACATACTGTTTTATATAGTCAGCCCAGCAGACACACCTGTTGGTGTAGAAATCAGTTTGGACCAGCTTGGCCTGCTCTGACCTGTGTGTCTGGCTGCAGTTTTTGTACAGTAGCCTCCCTATAATGATTTCAAAGCGCTGAGGTGTGAATGACAAATTGCAGAACACACATCTGAGATGCAATATATTCGAATGGCACCTAAAATTATAGTGCAGTTCTGCCACAATTGTGGTGTGATAAATCGTGCTGCAATTGTGGCAACCCACATCACGTGAAGCTTGTGGCCCAAAAAGTTTAGGCTCTACTTTTGGGTGGCATGCTTAACACGATGCGGGTTGCCGCGACTGCAGCGTGTTTTATTGCGCGACAATCACGGCAGAACCGCAGCGTGATTTTGGGTGGCATTCAAATCGATGGCATCTCAAATGTGCGGTCTGTGATTTGTCATGCACACCTTGGCGCTTTGACTTTGTGGGCAGAATCACGGCGATTCAAAACACCAAAGTGTGAATGTATCGCAATGCTCGCTCATCTGTGGAGTAGAAGTGTCACTCTCTTACTGCGCTCTTGATTTGCACTACAAACATCTCTCCATCTTCTCACTTACCTTATATCGAAGGGAGGAGTTTATAGAACATAACTGGTTAATCTGATAATATTCACTCCTTTAAAATTTTAGTTCAGAACGCTGAATGGCTTATAGCTAATGGATCGGTGGCTGTCTTTCTTTTACATCATTTTGAGAAGTAAACCAAGATAACGTCATTGTCATGTATTGAAATAATGTGAAGATATGCAGGTGGAAGTGGCAATAGTTTGGGGTGTGTAAAGCTGAGTATACCCTGGAAGTTGTTGTGTGGGGGTTTTTTAATATTTTTTATTTATTTTTATTTCCAACCAGCAGGCTGAATAAGGGGGGGAACAAAACTTACCTATTTCTGCATCAACACAAGAGGGATCTCTGCCATTGTATTCTGACAGCGAAGAACAAACCCCCCTTCCCCATCAGAATACCCCGATCAGCACTGCAGCCATTGGCAGCATCCGCTCATTAAATGCTGGTTTTTACAGCAGGACCCTTCAACAGAAGCTGGTCTAATGATGGGCATCAGTTGAACAGAGAGGGCTACACACTGATCGAAATTCAGCCTGTTCCTGCTGGACCAGTCTAATATCAATATGTGCATACGCCGCTTTAGGCTAGGGTCCGTGGTATAGGTTGTAATTGGATAAACTTATAGGGAGATATAAAGATTTGGAGACCTGGGTCATGGTAGTCTTCCATGTGTACCTAATGAGTGTAGGTATGATGCCGCGTACACACGACCATTTTTCGGCATGAAAAAAATGTTGTTTTTAAAAAATGTCATTTAAAATGATCGTGTGTGGGCTTCACATCATTTTTTTCGGGTTCTGAAAAACGACAATTTTTTTTTTTCTCGAACATGCTGCATTTTTTAACAACGTTTTAAACGATGACGTTTTTCAGGTTGTAAAAAATGGTCGTGTGTGGGCTAAAACGACGTTAAAAACCCGCGCATGCTCAGAAGCGAGTTATGAGACGGGAGCGCTCGTTCTGGTAGAACTAGCGTTCATAATGGAGTAAGCACATTCATCACGCTGTAACAGACAGAAAAGCGCGAATCGTCTTTTACTAACACGGAATCAGCTAAAGCAGCCCCAAGGGTGGCGTCATTTGCATGGAACTTCCCCTTTATAGTGCCGTCGTACGTGTTGTACGTTGCCGCGCTTTGCTAGAGCATTTTTAAAAAAACGATGGTGTGTGTTCAACGTTGTTTTATGATGAAGTTGGAAAAACTTTGTTTTTTTTTCTACATGCTAAAAACATTGCGTGTGTGTGTGTGTGTGTGTGTGTGTGTTTGTGTGTTGTGTGTTTTTTTTTTTCATGCTGAAAAATTATCGTGTGTAAGCGGCATGAGACTCCTTATGCTGCGTTCAGACGATCGGTCATTCCGACAACAAAACCGTGGATACGTTTCCAACAGATGTTTGTTTAAACTTGTCTTGCATATACACGTTCACACAAATGTCGGAAATTCGAACGCAGAGACGTACGAGGCCACTAGAAAATAGAAGTTCAATACCAGTCGTGTTAGTATAAGTTTGGTGAGAGACGATTCATGCTTTTCAGTCCGTTTACAGCGTGACAAATGTGCTATCTCCATTACGAGCGCTAGTTTTACCAGACCGAGCGCTTCCATCTCATACTTGATTCAGAGCATGCGTGGAATTTTGTGCGTCGGAATTGTCTGCACACGATTGGAATTTACGAGAATGGATTTTGTTGTTGGTAAATTTGAGAACCAGCTCTCAAATTTTTGTTGCCCCGGTGGGGCTTACACACGGTCGGAATTTCCGACAACAAACTCCCATCGAACGTTTCTTGTCGGAAATTCTGAGCTTGTGTACGCGGCAATACAGATGATTCAGGGAAGGTAGGAAGAGGGTGCTGGAGCTGCAAAGGGGGGGGGGGGGGGGTTCACAAAAAGGTGTGGATGGAGGGCAAAAAGAGGGCTCCCTAGGGGTTCAGCCCATTATGAAATCATATGGATAATAGAGATTTATTAAATCATGGAGTTTGTGCAATGGGTATTTTTCTGTACTTGCAGCAAATATATGCGTAGACTGTAAAAAGAAAACGAATGCAGCCAGCACTTCTAAGGACTGTTTGGGTGCAATATTTATTTATTTATTTATTTATTTTTTTTTTTTTGCTTCTTTATACTGTAAGGAGGGAGGGAGTTTTATATTCAATAAAAAATAAACGTGAGCTTTATGCACTTTCGCTTTGAAAATTCCACTATGAATTGTGTATCTTCTCTAAGATTTTATATTTGCTGAACTGATTTGGAAATTATAGGTTGGTGGACAAATTACTAAGTGACCACATTCTGAAAGCTTGTAACTACAACAGTAATTTACCCAGAGAAAAGAGAACCTGTACCTGTTTTTTCTATAAATAAATCGATCCATATTGTTCGCTCTATACCTGATGCACATAGCAGATCACTGCATTGCAGTACCGAGTCTGTTCTTTCTTGTGCTGCACTATTGGTCATTTGACTGCTGCCGGAGTTTTGCGTATTTGAATTTTTGTCTTTGTTCCTGTTGAAGAGAATTCCCCTCACTTCATTTACATGCATGCATCTTTTTAAGTCCTTCTTTTTTTTTTTTAAAGACGTGGTAAAAAATAGGTGCATTTACTTTTTTTTTTTTTACACTTTATGTACCTGTTTGGGTCGTCTGCTGCACACTATCACTTCAGGATAGAGTAATATCTTTAACTGTTTTTTAAAAAATGTTGTTGTTTTTTTCCAATTTCAGTTTTTAGCACAGAGATAGAAAAGAAGAGCACAATGTGTATTCTAAAAATATCAATTGTTTGATACATAGTGCTTTAGCAAACTAAATGCAATCCATATAGGGTTTAGCTGTACTTTAAAGTTAAAATGAACACGTGGTCAGGCTATAACAATTTTTAACAAGCAGTAAATGAGCTTCAAAACAAACACTGACTGCTGTAGCTGCAGCCACTGTGAAACAATACATTTTCACAAAAGAAGCCCTGAATTTGTTATTGGTGTAAACTACTTCTTTTTATTTTTGGTTCCCCCTTTCTTTGAGATTTATTCTAACTTCCTCCTGGTGTTTATGAGACCAGAAGTGAAGGGAAATTTTCCCCGCAGGCAGCAAATAATAGTTCTAGTCGGACGGTGGGTTTGACCCTTTCCTACCCTTTTCATAGATGGCAAAACAAGCTATGCCTAGACATACACCTGAAAGTTGTTATAGGACCACAGTATAAACCCTACTTGTGTTTTGACTTTTACGCCATTTTTTTTCTGGTCCCACTGAAATGCCCATCTGACACTCATTTGTTGTACCACACCACAATGCACACTACCGCATGTTGTGCTACACTGCGTTTGAAAGGTCTAATTTTTGGGCCGCTTGGTGCATTGGCAGCCCATTCAATTGAATAGGCTGCCTTAACTATGCATGTAAGGCCCCTTTCAGACTGGGGCGGGAGCTGCGGTGGCGGTATAACGCCGCTAAAAATAGCGGCGCTATACCGCCGGGATTGCCGTGGAAATCGGCCGCTAGCGGTGCGGTATTAACCCCCGCTAGCGGCCGATAAAGGGTTAATACCGCCCGCAATGCGCCTATATAGAGGCGCATTGCGGGCGGTATTGCCGCGGTTCCCATTGTTTTCAATGGGAAGGAGCGGTGAAGGAGCGGTATACATGCCGCTCCTCTCACCGCTCCAAAGATGCTGCTGACAGGAGATTTTTTTGTCTCCCGCCAGCGCATCGCCTCAGTGTGAAAGCCCTTCGGCTTTCACATTGAGGTAGCTGGGCAGGAGTTTTTCAGGCCGGATAGCAGCGCTATTTTTAGCGCTTTACCGCCTGAAAAACTCCTCAATGTGAAAGGGGCCTTACAGTGCGACGTGTCATTATTGCACAGCAATGGTCTGCCTAGGTTTGAATGGACCCTAAGGCCGGATTCACACTATTGCGGATTCACACTATTGCGGTGTGAATTTCAGCTCTCTTATCTCTGCAGAGAGACACGAGAACTGTTCAGCAGATCCACTGCGTTTTAGCTGCAGATTAGATGCGAATTTGGAGACCTGGGAGAGGGGAGGGGCGAAGTGTATTGAGCTGAATGAGAGAAATCCTGAAGAGAAATGAACACCTCTGCGAATCAGCTGCGTACCCATAGAAGATAATGGGCCTGAATTCGCACCTGAGCCGCACCGCAAGGCCTAAAATATGCACACGTTTTTTCGGCAATGCGCAGTGCGAATGCATCGAACATGTGTGAACCAGCCTCATTGAAAACAATGTATTTAGAAATGTTCTGCGTATTGGATGTGGTATAAGCCGCACTCAATTTGCATAGGTGTGAACCCGGCCTAAAAGTGGATTATTTATTTTGTTTAAGGGAATGATTAGAACCCCTTTCAGGTTCTCATTGCTGCCAGTGACCCTGCTGGGGGGGGATTGACTGTCTCGAAGACCACTACCACTTGGATTGATAATGAGGGAGATCAACATTTTTAAGATGTCATCAGAGCAGGAATAGAGAGGAAATCTTCCAATGAGGACACTTGTTCTGGTGATAACCGTAAGTGGGCATTTCCCTCACTTTGAGGAGTTTTCCCACTCACTACCTGTTTGGTCTATTGCAGGGGTTGGCAACATGGGGCCCTCCAGCTATTGCAGAACTAAGTCCCATCATGCCTCATGTTCCTCCTTAGTAAGCTGTTTTGGCTGACTAACCCCCAGCCAGAACGGCTCGGATGATGGGGGCAAGCTTACTGAGGAGAAGCAGGAAGTGAGAAATTCAGACAAAGGGGAAAAAAACTTTTAGAAGGGAAATTGAAGGAAAAGGTTAGTGAACCAACAATGCACTAGCTTAAAGGAACCTATATAGGAAATAAAAAACAAACCTTTACAACCCCCTTTAATAGGAACTGTTGTCTATTCCTGGTCTATTGGATAGTAAGTGGAGGAAAATCTCCCCGGTGGTAGACGGATGGCAGGAGATTTCATCATTTTCTGCCCTATCCACAGTGTAAAATAAAGCATTCCTGATTTTAGATATACAGTACTTTCTACATTTCTGTTCTAGTAAGCATCTAACAAGCAAGGGAGATGATAAGCTTTTAATTATCCACTGGTACAAACCTGCAGGTTACTCCATTCCATGTAATATGCTAGCAATGTTGA
Source organism: Rana temporaria (assembly GCF_905171775.1). Taxonomy (NCBI): domain Eukaryota; kingdom Metazoa; phylum Chordata; class Amphibia; order Anura; family Ranidae; genus Rana; species Rana temporaria. Next base: position 73,412,521 of record NC_053497.1, on the reverse strand, counting down.
GGAGTGAGTTTCTTCTACGCTTTGCACATGTCCTCAGGCTGCTTCTGTGTTTTGACTTGATTATCTGAATGTGTGGAAAAGACTTGTCTGGTTCTGTTGACATGTAAATGGGTTGCCTTTACATTGAAATTGGTAGAAGTGTTATTGTTATTATTATTATTATTATTATTACAAGTCTCTTTCCCGTGTTTTGCCCCAAAGATGCTGCCTGCAGGAACTTTTCTAACGTCCCACAAGCGTACTGCCCCAGTGTGAAAGCCCTCATTGTAATGAATAGGAGGCAGTTTACAGACGCTAGTTCTAGCAATAAAACGCCTGAAAACTGCCTCAGTGTGAAAGGGGTCTTAGGCTGCTCCTGTTCATGAGAAGTCAATCTATTGATATAACTTGTTGGTAAATCTTCATTCAGTCAGCACATGATGCAACCAATTGTCTGCAGTGCTGATCAGTGTAGTCTGATGGGGGGGGGTCTTGCTGTCAGAATACGACACAGTGGGGAGGACTCTTGCATCAAATGTGTGGATGAGGGAATTGGTTTTGTGTGTTTTTAATTAAAAGAAATAATATTTTTTTTTTGCTGAATGAAAAAAACAGCCATGCATGGCCAGGTTTAAAGGGGTAGTAAACTAAGAAAAGATAAGGAGGGGAAAAAAGTCCACCTGCACGGCAATATTCACATTCTGAAAGACTTGTCTTAAAACAAAGTCCTTCTGCGGCATGCTGTCACCGCTGCAGAGGCTTCCATCTTCATCTGGTCTTTCTTCTAGGTTTGGGAACTCTGAGCGTCTGACCGAGCCGCGATGACATCACTGCTGTGCATGAACTCGGGAGTCTCGGCCATGGCACACAGCTATGAAGGAACACCACGAGTGTGCCGTCTCTTCAGAGAGCATGCATTGGTGATGTCACTGGCTGATGCTTTCAAGAATTATCTCCTAAACTGTGCCCGTTTAGGAGAGATTAATTTTATTATAAGCCACCCACAGTTTACTTGTAGGTAAAAATCCAGGGTTTACTACCAGTTTTTAAGGGTTGTACAATGGGCCAAATGTTGGGTGGCATCAGCTGGTTCAGTAGAAACCGGCTGACATACGGCCTGTGTATGGAGATGGGGATTTTGCTACATTTGTGATGAGATTTTCCCTCTGGTTATGTCTCTGGAGTCAGGAAATACAAGAAAATCAATAAAGCTATTAAACAGGATGTAAACCCTCTCATAAAAACCCTGCAAGACAAAAGCATAATGAGCTAGTATGCATAGCATATACTCCGTCACCTCCTCCGCCGCCATGATACCCGGAGTGACTTCTGGGTATCGCTGCTCCGGTGCTGTGACCGGCCTGAGAAGCAATGACGTCACTCCCGTGCATGCACGCGGGAGCTGGCAGTGACGGCATGATCGCCTTCACTAGCGGCACGCTCAGTGCGCCTGCGCCGTTGACATCAGTGCCGTCTTTCTTGCAAATATCTCCTTAACCATGTAGGTTAAGGAGATATTTCTTGCACCTACAGGTAAGCCTTAATATAGGCTTACATGTAGGGCTAAGTGGTCGGCACCAAAAAAACTGACACGTTTAAAATTCTCTCCCCCTCACAGTAAAAAGTTTTGATCTAGCATTGTACACTATATAAATGCCTCTGTCAGGCTTTTATTTCATTGTAGAAATTTCTTTACTGCTAGTTCACACCAGATGCAGTTCCATTCAGTTCCGTGTGCTTTTTTTCTGCACTAAAAATGCATGCACAATGTTTTGCATGTATTCCAATGGCTCTAGTTCACACCAGTGCAGAAACTGACCGGACTGTATTGGTGCAAAAGAATAACTGAACTGCACGGCGCTGCATCTGGTGTGAACTGGCCCTTATACTTTTTGTTTCCTTAACCACTTGCTTACTGGGCACATAAACCCCCTTCGTTCCCAGGCGAAATTTCAGCTTCCGGCACTGCGTCGCTTTAACTGACATTTGCGCGGTCGTGCGACGTGGCTCCCAATCAAAATTGACGTCCTTTTTTCCCCACAAATAGAGCTTTATTTTGGTGGTATTTGATCACCTCTGCGGTTTTTATTTTTTGCGCTATAAACAAAAAAAGAGCGACAATTTTAAAAAAATATATATATATTTTTTTACTTGTTATAATAAATCTCCCATATTATATAATTTTTTTTTTTTTTTTTTTTCTCAGTTAAGGCCCGATACGTATTTTTCGACGTATTTTTGTAAAAAAAAAAAAAAAATCACAATAAGCGACTGGTTTGCGCAAAAGTTATAGCGCCTACAAAATGGGGAACAGAATTATGATTTTTTTTTTTTTTTTTACTAGTAATGGCGGCGATCTGCGATTTTTTTTTTTTTTTTTTTTTTTTTTTTTTTTTTTTTTTTATTGGGACTGCAATCTTGCGACGGACGTATCGGACACTTTCGACACAAATTTGGGACCATTCACATTTATACAGCGATCAGTGCTACAAAAATGCACTAATTACTGTATAAATGTGACTGGCAGGGAAGGGGTTAACACTAGGGGGTGAGGAAGGGGTTAACTGTGTAGCCTGGGTGTGTTCTAACTGTGTGGGGGGAGGGGGGTGACTGGGGGAGGTGACCGATGCTGTGTCTCTATGTACAAGAGACACAGATCGGTCTCCTCTCCTCTAACAGCACGTGGAGCTCTGTGTTTGGCGCGCGCGGGTAATGCATTTCAAATGACGTCCAAAGACGTCCACTTGGAACCTGAGAACCGCGCTGTTGACGTCTTTTGTCAATAGCGCGGGGCTCAAGTGGTTAAGTTATGTCCCATTGTTGGGTGATAATGGTCTATTTCTGTATGGATCATGTACGTGTACCGACAATTGTGACCCACCTGACATCCCATTCTCATAAGTTGTAGATCGATCTGCTAATCCCTCAGTAGAACCAAATTCAGTATCCTGAATGAGATCTAGTGCTTCACTCTGTTTCAACAATGAAAGTAACCAATTAAGCTTTCTAAAGATATGTTGTCAGCACACCTCAAATCCCTCAGAGAATTCACCTTTACGTCACCTTTTATGTCAAACAATTACCTGTGCGTTCCAGCTTGTCTATTATGATAAAAAGTCCTTAATGCTTAACTTCCCTGACATGCCTGTAGGCCGTGTGCAGCCTCTCCCATACCCGTTTGTAGGACTTTTAGAGCAGGTGAACCCATCACTGCTTGCAGCCCTCATCCCACTGGTGGCTGTTGGACATGCAGTCGCATGAGTGCAGGAATGAGCGCTCTGGCTTGTTTAAAATCTGTGCATGCGCAGTTCTCTCTCTCTAACTAACTAACTAAACTGACTGTTTTGATGTGGGAATCGAGCGGGTTTTCTTTCCTTTGCAGGAAGGAAAATCACATCATCCATCTATGGCCTGCCTAACATGAAACATGTTCAGCATCCTCCCCCCTGCACCATCGATTTGGAACCCCAATGTGATGGCCACTGTCACAAATTGAAAGCCACACAGCCATGTAGAGCTCCGCCCACTCGTCTGCGTCATTCTTTGAGTGAATGAATGAACTGCAAGTACTGTCTGTAGCTGCAGGCATCATCTCGGTATCTTTGCTCAAGTCCATGACGTCCTACGGACAGGAAGTGTTTTTAAATGGTAGTTTTAATGGTCCTGTAATCTTTTTTTTATGAAATATATGTTTTTGCTCTGTGGTTCTGCATTTTCTCCTTTTTGACATCCTCTTTGATCTCATGAACTTCTCATTTTGCGTATAGCCGCTAGCGATAATCAATGTCTTCTCCCGGCGGGGGCGGCTTCCCCCGCCTGCCTCGGTCCCCCCTCACAATTACGTGGCAGGAAGTATTCCCCCATCAGCACTGCTGTTGCATCCTCTATGGCCAGCCTTAAGCCTCATACACACAATACGATTGTGTGTCTGTTTTTTGTCAAAAGGGCGCATGCCAGAATCTTGTCTTGCATACCAACGGTACACAATTGTCGTGCCACAAACATAGTCATGTACTACAATGAATTTCAGCTCTTGAGTGCCACCCTTTGGGCTCCTTCTGCTAATTTTGTGTTTGGTGAGCATTGATTCTGAGAATGCGTGTTTGTACTTTTGACTTTTGTGTGACAGATTTGTGTACTGACCATACGAAAATCGGATGTGCAGCCATTGTCCCCTGAAAACGTACTAGCCTGTTATCCAACATTTGTTGCCTGAAAGTTGGACAACAATTGTCAGAAGGAGTGTACCAACGGTAAGAATTTAGGACAACAGTCTGTCAACAGACAATCCCCTGCCAACAATCAGATCGTGTGTACGAGGCTTAAGTAGTGACTGGGATACAACATCATCTCATCTACTATTGGCACCGATGCGGCTGAATGAACGAGATTGTGTTTTGTGTTTGCAAGGCAGATTGAGGTAGTTTTACCTACTGATGATAATGTCTTTTAAGCTGTGTTTTTTTTTGTTAAAGAAATTATCAGAAATTGTATATATATTGCTTTATGTGATCTAAGATATTTATTAATTTGATATTGTCTGCTAACAAATGTACTGTATATTAAAGGGTTGATCTCTTACAAGCTGCAGACTTGCTTTTTTGCTTGCGTACAAATGATAAAAGTTGCAGATTTTCATCTTTTCCCTCATTGACCATCTGTGATATAACCTTGTGTAGTTGTCTTTGGATACCTTCTTTTAACGTGAAATCCTTTTGACCAAGGACTGTCGGTCATTAGGTGTGAAGTTCCCCTGGAATTTTGTTGTGTCCCCCCCTCCTTTTTTTCTGTTTTAGGAATTATGGCCCAGATCCACAAAGAAAGTACGCCGGCGTATCTATTGATACGCCGCATAATTTCTAAGATGCCCCGTCGTATATCTTTGTTTTGTATCCACAAAACAAGATACGACTGAATATAGGCTCGATCCGACTGGCTTACGTCTTAGTACGCCGTCGGATCTTAGGTGCATATTTACGCTGGCCGCTAGGTGGCGCTTCCGGCGATTTTCGCGTCGAGTATGCAAATTAGCTAGATACGCCAATCCACAAACGTCCGCCCGGCGCTTTTTTTTACGTAAGGCTTTTTCGGCGTAACGTTACCCCTGCTCTGAGGCGTACGCAATGTAAAGTATGGACGTCGGGCCAGCGTAGAATTTTCCGCCGTTTGCGTAAAACGTTCGCGAATAGGGCTTTGCGTAAATTACGTTCACGTTGTCTAGGCATTGAGCGGGCGTAATTTAATTTGAAAATCCGACGTGATACTGAGCATGCGCCGTACGAAAAAAGCGTCATTTACGTGGGGTCAAGCTTGTTTTACATAAAACACGCCCCTCCTGTTCATCATTTGAATTCCGCGCCCTTACGCCGGGAGATTTATGCTACGCCGCTGTAACTTTAGAGACAAGTGCTTTGTGAATACAGCACTTGCCTCTCAAAGTGGCGGCGGCGTAGCGTAACTACGATACGCCTGCCTAAAAATACGCCGCCCTAAGTGGTCATAAAGGCAGAAGAATTTTTATCTCCAATGCGTTCTGTGTCCCCTTCTGCATGCAGTTCCTCCCCAGCCCTCCATAATTACTTACCTGAGGCTGGTCTTGTTCCAGAGATGTGCACACAAGCAGAGGCCCATGGCTCTCTCCCTCCTCATTTGCTCAAAGACAGCAGCAAGGGCCAGGGAGGAAGGAGCGGGGCTTGGGGAGTGAGCAGGCATGACACCCCCCCCCCCCCCCCCCATAGCAAGCAGTGTGCTATGGGGAGACTCCGCTGGCTGGAATAGCCAGGAGCGCTGGTAGGGGATCCAAGAAGCTGAGGATCTGGGTTACTCTGTGCAACACCCTTTGTCGTGCCACAAAAATGGCATTAATAAATTCTAAATGCTCCTGCCAAAATTTGGTACTTGAGCTTGTTTGTGTTTTTGGAGCGGAGGGAGACTGAATGATGGCGCTCCAAAGACGCGCCCCGAAATCATGCAAAAGAAAAAAAACACACCTGTGTCGCTCATGTATATCCAGCTTTACTTTTCTAGTAATCTTCTAGAAAACTTTTATTTTTATTTTTTGTATATTTTTCTGTCCAGTGTGAGGTTTGTATAGGTGGAGTGTTTCCTACCCATTGTGGTTGTGTTATCTCTTCAGATTCTGCTCTGGAGGATTATTGTAAAGGGAATTAACTAGGAAAGACTAATTCAATTTTCGTTTTGATAAAAAGTCATTGTCTGAATGTCAGGCTTTGCTTGCTATCTTAACTAGTTCTACTTGATATTTACTTGGTACACACCCTGTTCATGGCTTGCGTGGGACAGCCATAAACTGAATGCCTTTTGTTCCATGTGAAAGTTCTATCTAAAATGCAGGTGTAGTGGTGTGTGTTTTTATTTTATTTTTTGTTGTTTGTTTTTTCAGTATATTTGCATCTTTTATTTCAAACGAACAAATACAAAGAATTACTATGTGTTTATATTGCATGTTGTCATCTGAAAATTTGAATCTCCTATGTCCTCTGTTTAAAGGATAAGTTCACATTTCATAACGTGTTACACCCATATTCAGGGTGTGACATGTTATGAAACGACCGGCCCCTGCTCTCCCCCCCTGATCCCCCGCTTTGACAGCTAGCAGGGGTTGCATCACTCATTCACAGTATTCGTGGCTGTCGGCTTGTAGTTCTCAATGAACTATCATGGTGCTGTGGTAGTTAATTGATTATTCTTGTCCGACTGTATCGGCTTCCTCGTACAAGGTACGAGCAACCAGATACACTGACAGGTCCGCATCAGACCTGCATGGCATCAGCGATCTGCTGATTGTTGGTGCAATGCTTTACAGGCTCCTACACCAAAAAATTATATATGCATGTATTTTATTTATTTTTTGTTAAAAGGTAAACTTATCTTTTAACCTCTTTGGCTGCCAGGCCCTGTTCTCTGGCCAGACAATTTTTGCAATTTTTCCATTGCTTTTTATTTTTTTTCCCTTTTTAAAGCTTTCAGTTTGTAAAAGACCGCCCTAACCATATATTTTCTAAAAGAACATGACAAGTAGAATAAAAAGAAGGTGCAACTGAATTTTAAGCCCCTGCAATATTGTCACAAATGTTTATCAAAATGATATTTACGCTGAAAGTATACTAAAATCATTATTGGCAGATAAAACGCAGCACATTTTACAAAATTCCTACTAAATATAAATTGCTTAACCTCCTATTGCGGTAATAAGAAATATTTTTAAATTGTGCATCTTTGTGAAATGGTGAAAATCAAATGTACACAACTGTAAATATCCAAATTTCTCTACAAATCTAGAAGTTTTAATTTTGTTTTCACTTACAACTTTCAGAGTTTGTAAAATACCCCACAGACCATATATTTTCTGAAAGCACATGACCTGTAGAATAAAAAGGTGCTGCAGTTTTTTTATTTGATCTATTTTTTTTTTGTATGGAATGCTGACAAGCGTCACTGCATATGGGGGGGGGGGGGGGGGTGTTACTGACACAGGGGTTGGGTGCTGATGGGGGGGGGGGGGGGCAGAAAGGCATCAGCATTGAGGGACACGGGTGTGGTGGGGAAGGGGGGAGTAAGGGGGGGGGGCAGTCCCGGCAGCTAGTGGAGAAAGCAGCGAGGGAGAAGTGACAGACAGCAGCGGAGGTAGGTTGGGGGGGGTGTCACATTTTGGGTTAATGGCTCTGATCAGTAACTTGTTAGCCACTAATCGGAGCTATTCGTTTGGCAGGGTCTACTGAACACTTCTGATTAGAGATGATCTTCGGCGTGTTCGCACAGTCCACGTGCTGCCAGGAAGTCTGCATGGCGCTGCGCTAACCACAGACAGGGAGACCTTTCCTGATCTCTGCAGCCGAGCATCGGGACAATGTCTCCCTGCCTGTGATTAGCGCAGCGCCGTGCAGATTTCCTGGCGGGCTCTGCACGTGGACTGTGCGACCACGCTGGAGATCATCCCTACTTCTGATATAAACTCATGGTCACTGAAGTGAGCATGAGTTTATAGCAAGAGGAGGAATATCTGGTCCAAACTGCATACGGACCTGGCCAGCTGGAAGCAATGCTGTAGGTTCATTGGCAGAGAAAGCGTTAATGCCCCAATGCCAAAATATGACACATGACACATGACATATGTTTATTAAATTTTACTTCCAGCAACAAATATATAATATCACGTTAAACAGAAAAGTTCATTCTGATATAGGGTGAAACAGGAGATCTCAACAGCAGCTTCAGTATAGAAAGACTGTACCCGGCACCAATGGAATCAAGCCAAGTGGCTTACCAGATAATGTGGACCGTCAGATTATAGAGTAGTCGCAAGAAGCTTTATGACGATATGTCCGGGACTCCTGGTCACTCCAATGAAGGCGAGAATGTAACTTTAAATCTGATCACTATGAACTTCATGAATCACCCAGCAGCTAAAAGCATCCGCACACAAGCATCCGAGTCCTCCTCATGAAAGTATAAATGAATAGACAGTTGGAACGCACTAGTTATTACTAGTATGTGTTCCGCTCTTGGTTTGTGGCACGCAGGCTTATTTCTGGGATTTATAACCTGCTGCTGTCTTTTCACTATGCCCCTGATGATGTCAATTGTGTTTGTGACGAAGCACGCAGGGCAGGCTCTGTGACATATGACGTCCGAATGCTGGGCACCGCGGCCATTTTTTTGGTTTAATACAAGCACTTTTTATTCATCATACATGTTGGCGTATTACCCTAATTTCAACTTTTCTATGCATGTATTGCATTATTGGAGCTTTTTCATTTATACTTTCATGTGGACGACTTGGATGCACGTGTGCTGTTACATTTGGCTACTAAGTGGTTCATGAAGTTGATAGGGAACCTTCAGTAGGCAGCTCCCATTGCAGCCCCCCCCCCCCCTCTCCAAATACTTACCCGAGCCTGGTTCTTGATCTAGCGATGTGCACAAGATCGTCTGCTCTCTAGAGTTTCTGCCTCCCCATTGCTTGAGAGTGGTGGGCGGGGCCAAGCCCCATTTTTAGTGTGTCTTGTAGACACTCAGAGCAGGCCTTGGGAGTGAGCATGCACAAGTGCCCCATGGGAAGTGGCTTGCAATGGAGGCACTTAGAGAAGAGGAGCATCGGTGGAGGACCTGGGAAGAAGACCGGGGGTGCTCTGTGCAAAACCATTATGAAGTGCAGGTAAGTAAAGGATGGATGCTTGGTTTTTATTTATTTTTTTATAAATCATTCTCACTTTAAGTTTCTTTATTTGTTGAGTCCACCAGGGCTGTCATGGCCTACTTAATCAAGCAGACTTTGTATCCTCTGTGAACATCAAGGATGCATACTTGCATGTCCCAATATTTGCATCACATCAACACTACCCATGTTTTTTGTGTCCCTGCCATATGGTCTGCCTTTTCCATCCTGAGTGTTGGTATCTGAATAGTCCAACCCAACAAAATTGGGATATTTAATGCTACCCGTACCCGTTGATGTTAAATTGTTGTTTTGATGTAGCTGAAATTGGTTGGATCAGCACCATGTTGTATATCAATTGGCAATACAGATACTTTTGGCCAGGGACCTTGCATCATTTAATCTCATAAAAAAACATTAAAGGGCCCATTGACACCAGATGGGTTAGAAGCCATTGCCAATCACAGTCCCAACCCATAGACAAGACAAAAAAAAAGGCCTGTTCACACCACCATGCTTGTTTGGTGTGCCCTTCAAAAGGTATGCCATGCTGCCCTTTTATCAGCACATTGTAGTGTGACATGAAAAGCGCACTGCAGCCTGAAGAACTAGGATTTATATGAAAGCCTCTTAGTGTAAGAAATAAACATAAAGTTATAGTACCATCATCCTGGAGATCAATTTTGAATAGAGTAGAGGTTAATGGGACCCCAAAGGCCCAAAAAGACCAATATAGCAAGTAGGGGCAGAGGGACTATAGCGGTACTAGGTAAAGAAATTTTAAGAAGGAAATTGTAGTAAAGGTAAAAAAATGAATCATTTTATTTAACATAATATCAAAAAACACATCAAAAGCAGTAGTATAAAATGGTGACCATATTGTACGACCAACCGCCCGAATCACCGAGATGGTATAAACCCTAGATGAAGGGGGTCATACAAGTCAAATCTCTACTAGTTTCGCAACAATAGTTGCTTCGTCAGGAGATAAAGTCTCACACGGGGGGAGGGGGGGGCACACGTCAAGATGGAAAAGGGGGCCCAGCGACTATGGGAAACCTGTATCGCACCCGGCCCGGGGATACACTTGTCATTTTACCAGATTACAAGCTGCTCACCAACAATCTCCTTGTTGCTGACACATGTGAACCTGTTATCCACAGCTTCCTGTGCAGCCATTGATTATTTGCTGCTTCTTGCTATAAAAGGTCCCAGGGCCCCCTTACTTTAAATATCCTCATACAGCCAATACAGGTTTCCCATTGTCGCTGGGCCCCCTTTTCCATCCTGACGTGCGCCCCCCCCCCGTGTGAGACTTCATCTCTTCGGTCGGCCTCTGGCTCCGCAGCATGTGGTTTTCTCTGTACTAGTTTCGCAACGATAGTTACTTCGTCAGGAGAATTTTCTGTAGAGATTTGACTTGTATGACCCCCTTCATTTCACCGCCACTCTTCGTCTAAGGTCTATACCATCTCTGTGATTCGGACGGTTGGTTGTACAATATGGTCACCATTTTATACTACTGCTTTTGATGTATTTTATAATCATGTGCGTCTCCTGTTTTTTGATATTATGTTAAATAAAATGATTCATTTTTTTTTTACCTTTACTACAATTTCCTTCTTAAATTTCTTTACCTAGTACCGCTATAGTCCCTCTGCCCCTATTTGCTATATTGGTCCTTTGGGGTCCTATTAACCTCTACTCTATTCAGCCTGAAGAACTAAATGAAGGGTAACTTTGGGACATTTCAATAGAGTTAGGTTGCAATTTGAAGTGTTTACAATGCATTGGCACTGCTACCTTCCCATCTTACATTGGCTGCCATGCATGTTGCCAGTTTGAACATGCCCTAGTCAAATGTAATGAAGCAAACTGGTTGTGGTTCTAATAACTAATGAGCCCTAAGATTGTAAGCTTTTCACACCTTCCTCTTGGTATGTCATCAGAATTCTATATTTGTATAAGGGGCAAAAACCATCATTGCACAGAACAGCGTGGTTCCTCCCAGTCCACTCCTGTCTTCTCCCTTCCCTTTTTTTCCCCCAGCTGCTTTTTTGTAAAACAAGTTGCATGTGGCTGATTAAAGAAGAGAGCTGAATTATTGGGCGAGTATAGAACTTCCCTATTACATGCCCAGTTCCTGGCAAAGAAAAATAACTTCCAATGGAGAACTTCCTATGAGAGAATCAATACATCACTTCCTTGAGTTGGCAGCACCCCTTCAACGAATGCTGAAGAACAGACTAGGCAAAAAAGCATTTGGATAATATGAAATAAGAATACATACGATGTTTAACTTGCCATTTCAGAGTGCTTGCATTAAAATATATATATATATATATATATATATATATATATATTTTTCCGCTTTCTGTTCTGGGCAGCCAGTTATGTCATCTGAGTACCACTACCAGGCAGGAAACAGTCGTTTTTGCCATTGCTTCAGCGCAGCTTGGTCAAGAGTACACCACCAGCCTGCTGATTGGACAGACAGAACAGTAATACACTGATGAGGTCATTCTTCTGCTTCCTCTGTTCTCTTGTGTTGCCGTTTCCTCGTGGCTCTCCAGACTCCATCACTCGGTAACTGAACTACAATTTTTGGTGAACTGACTTAAAAGTTTTATGCTAGTAAATTTTTTTTTGTCAGTTTTCCCTGGAGAGAAATTTGGTAAGAAAGGGACAGGCACTGAATTATTATGCTCAATAAAGTTATAAAAAGTTGAATTTCATTACTGGCAGTAAAACCAGCTTTATGCTGATCCTTGGGTTTTCCATTCACAGATGACTTACATTTATCCTTGTTACATAGAATCTGGACTTACACCGACCTAAAATAATTGTTGTATCCTATATTTATTTTTTTTGTAATAAAACCGACCAATTGGAACATTAAGCACCCTTCGTTTTTATAGGCTTGCGAGAATTTGTAACCTTATTTTAGTATCCTTTTCACATTTTAGGGTTTTCATTTGTGGGCATAAAGCTTAAATGCATTTTTTATTAAAGTATAATTCTAGGCAAAACTTTGTCCTGATCACCAATGTCACCAGCAATAAAAAAGTGAAGACATATCCAGAATTTTGGAACAGAACACAAATGATAACCTTACATGTCTCATGACATGACACCAGTCTAAGAATAAACTCAAACCCTTTCACCGTTACAGGCCAGTCTGGCTCCTCCTGCTTCCCCGTAGTCGGCTAGATTACAAGGCCCTGGAGTTCGCTCTCTTCACGGTAGGCCACCAACCAAATAACGAGCTACAAACCGAAGATGTTCAACTCCAGCCAAAGTTTATTGTAATGACCCAACACCACTCGCTCACACCCAAAGCCATGCCCCCCAGTCTAAGAAGGTCTATCCCTTGTATTGGAAAGATATCCTCTCAATTTCTATTGTGTACACAGAACAGGAAGTAAAGTGAAATCTCCCTAATAAGAAAGTACATAAAAAGATCAACTAAACCCTCCCCTACTTCATCCAACATGAGAAAATGTTTTTCATTTTAGCTATACATCTACATTCTGCAGTCTCCCTAAGAGCCGGTTCACACTGGGGCGACTTGGGATCCGACTTGAGGTCGTCCTAAGTCGCGCTGTCGAGAAAAACAAAGCAAGTGAATGGGAGCGGTGTTAATACACACGACTCGAGTCGCTCCGACTTCAAAAGAAGTTCCTGTACTACTTCAATCCGACTTGTAGGCGATTTGTACCCATTGATTTCAATGGAAGTCGCCTCCAAGTCTGATCACTGTCTTAACTGAAGCGACTTTCCAGGAAGATAACATACATTTCTCAGGCAAACCTCTCCCTCCCCCTCCCTCCCCTAGAGCCGATTGTTGTTTGACCACTGGAAAGTCTCCTGTCCTGGAGACGACTTCAAGTCGTGTTGTAAATCGCCCCAGATCGCCCTGTGGTTCATGCTCAAGTCGTGTCGGAGTCGCCTCTGAAAGTCGCGCTGGAAGTCGTGTCGCCCTAGTGTGAACCGACAAGTCTGTCTGTTTACTTAAAGTTGTTCTAAAGCTTTAAAGTGATTGTAAACGATCACCTTGTAAAACAACTCATTCAGTTTAAGGTCTTGTGCACACTGGACATTTTTACAGCTGCTGTTTTTGGCTTCAGGCATTTTTTTCGGCAGCCAGTAAACTCCCCAGCATGTTATCCCACGTGTCCATGCACACATAGGCTGTTATTGGCTGTTATCACGCGGGTCACGTGACTCGGCAAGCGGGTCATGTGACATGGCCGGCTACAAATTCTCCATTTTAGCATTCACCGTATCCCGGAAGCATTTGCTTGTGGGCTTCAGACTTTTTTTTTTTTTTAGGACACGCGAGTGCAGGATTAAACCAGGTAACTCCGGCAGAATGATTTAAAAAAAAAAAAAAAACGAATACCCACGGATCCCCCGCTTTAAGTTCCCAGCATAGCTAGAGAAATGGCCACAGTGTGCTCTCCTGCATGCTCAGTTTTTAATAGGAAAGCAGAGGGTCTGGCAGGAACAGCAGAAGTTTCACACAAAGGAGGCAATACAAAGAGTACAGGATACTTCCTCGTACAAGTACATGGTACAGCAGGCACATATCAGGAATATGAAGTGTTGGGGTAACAAACGCTGTGTTATTTTTTTTTATTTTTTTTTTTACCTCTATACATTCTATGCATCAAGGTAAAACATCTTCTGTGACAGAGAATCTCCACCCCCCCCCCCCCGCCTTATACTTTCCTGAGCCTGATCTTGATCCAGTGTTGTACGCAAGAGCAGCACTCTCTCTCCCTTCTCACTGGACAGATTAATAGCAGTGGGAGCTTGTCCATCAAATTCTGTGATAGGGCGGTGCTGAGCCGTGCCGTCTGTGTCTATAGAGATAGGTGGCGTGGGTTGGGATTGAGCTTGCATGGATTCCCCATTAAAAAACGTCTCTCTCTGGAATTGGTCACTGAAGAGGAAGGGACAGGAGTGTTGAGAAGCGACCCCAGAAATCTACTCCTACCCCCATTCCAAGCCTATCCTATCTGTCCTGTAAAAGGAAAGATGCCTATAATTATCTATTCTGCAGTCGCTCTGGTCCAGTCACATGATGATGTCCCAACGAAGCTGGCCTAGAGAAATCATGTGATTGGACCCGAGTGCTTTCAGGATCGGTAAGTATATGCATCTTTCCTTTTACAGAGTATATAGAATAGGCTAGTGCCCCATACACACAAGCGGAATTCCACTCAAGCCTGCCTTGCATACACACGGTCACACAAAAGTTCGGTGAACTTTATACTGCCAAGAACGTGGTGACGTAAAGACTACGATGAGCCGAGAAAATGAAGTTCTACGCATTGCGCATTGCGATTTGTACACACGTTCGAAAATTCCGATCAGTTTTTTCCTGACTGGGGGGGGGGGGGAAAGATCCTGCTCTCTCTTTTTCCAGCAATTTTCCTGTTGGGAAAAAGTCTGGAGCATACACATGGTTGGGATTCCCGACCAAAAGCTCTCATTAGACTTTTTCCATGTGTACAGGGCATTAGAATTGAGGGTGGTGGTAGATTTAAAGTAATTGTAAACTCCGTGTGTGTGTGTGTGTGTGTGTGTGTGTCTGTGTGTGTGTGTGTGTGTGTGTGTGTGTGTGTGTGTTTTTTTTTTTTTTTTTGGTTTATATGTACCTCCTTTTCTGGGGTCCCCCACTGACACTTCTGGCCTCTCCCCTCCCCCTCGGTCATAGGAAGCCGTTTTCTATCATGGCACGCATACCTGCACGCTCGGTCCCGAGCCACAATGCCTTTGTTCATAAACAGACCACACGGCTAGGAATGCAAAAAAGAAAAAAAAAATCTTCGTCTTTAGAACCAGCTTAGTTTTTGACTTGTCTTAAATTGTAACGGAACAATTCTGAAGCCGATTGGTTACTTTGCAAAGCTATGATTAAGCACTGAAGTACAGTGCGAAACGCGTCAGCTTCTGTCCTATTTTTTGCTGTGGCATGTTATTTTTGTGACCAGTTTTATTAAAAGGAACGTTTTTGGAGTGCGGCTGTCCCAGCTTTTCTCTTCAATTTTGCATATCATTGCATTGCCGGCACCCAGGGTTTGGATCCAATGAGAAGGTTCTCTGGTTTTATCTGAGCGGTTACTTTTTTTCTCATCTTACTTTGCACAGCATCGTCCTGAACCATGTATGAAACGCAGAAAAGAAAGCTGGAGCCTGTTCATCCCCAATGCTCTGCGATAATGCTCATGGCACGTTGGTGCACTTCATTTCCCATGGCACTCCAGCACACCTTCCCTAAACACATTGTAAGACACCGCTGCACGTTGAGGTGTGCTGTGCCAGCAGAAGTCGCCACGCCGGGTGGCATTCTCTAAGAGGATCAGCAGTTGCCAGGAAGTTTGTGAGATGTCTGTGTTTCCCTCTTGGTGTTGTGCATCATGAAGCTGTTACTCACTTGTTGCAATGTGAGTGTATTTCTTTATGCTTTTAAATAAATTGAGGAACATATTACACTTTTTTATGTTTATTTTTTTATATATTTTTTATATATCTTTAACCCTTACTTGTGGAGAGTAGACCTTGTTCCAGCACTGTGGCAAACATTGACATCCTGCCTTAAAGCTACATTGTGGAGGATTAGCTAACAGGTATTTTAGATCTCTTAAAGAGGAACTGCAGTCTGCTCACGTAATTTGTAATAAAAACATCTTTGCCATTCTGAAGCTTCCCAATTACTGTGATTCTGTATTTGCCAAATATACTGCAGAAATCTCCCTCTACTAAGTTACATAGTTACATAGTTACATAGTTAGTCAGGTTGAAAAAAGACACAAGTCCATCCAGTTCAACCACAAAAAACAAAATAAAAAAACACAGTAAAATCCTATACACCCAACTTCATACCCACAGTTGATCCAGAGGAAGGCAAAAAACCCCAGCGGAGCATGATCCAATTTGCTACAGCAGGGGAAAAAATTCCTTCCTGATCCCCCGAGAGGCAATCGGATTTACCCTGGATCAACTATACCTACAAATCTTAGTACTCAGTTATATTCTGTACATTTAGGAAAGAATCCAGACCTTTCTTAAAGCAATCTACTGATCTGGCCAGAACCACCTCTGGAGGGAGTCTGTTCCACATTTTCACAGCTCTTACTGTGAAAAAACCTTTCCGTATTTGGAGGTGAAATCTCTTTTCCTCTAGACGTAAAGAGTGCCCCCTTGTCCTCAGTGATGACCGTAAAGTGAATAACTCAACACCAAGTTCACTGTATGGACCTCTTATATATTTGTACATGTTGATCATATCCCCCCTTATTCTCCTCTTCTCAAGAGTGAATAAATCTAGTTCCTCTAATCTTTCCTCATAGCTGAGCTCCTCCATGCCTCTTATCAATTTGGTTGCTCTTCTCTGCACTTTCTCCAGTTCTCCTATATCCTTTTTGAGAACTGGTGCCCAAAACTGAACTGCATATTCCAGATGAGGTCTTACTAATGATTTGTACAGGGGCAAAATGATATCTCTGTCTCTGGAGTCCATACCTCTCTTAATACAAGAAAGGACTTTGCTCGCTTTGGAAACCGCAGCTTGGCATTGCATGCCATTATTGAGCTTATGATCAACTAAAACCCCCAGATCTTTCTCCACTACAGACCCCCCCAGTTGTACTCCCCCTAGTATGTATGATGCATGCATATTCTTAGCCCCCAAGTGCATAACTTTACATTTATCTACATTAAACCTCATCTGCCACTTAGTCGCCCAATCAGACAGAGCATTGAGGTCGGCTTGTAAATTGGAGACATCCTGTAAGGACGTTATTCCACTGCATAGCTTGGTGTCATCTGCAAAGACAGAAATGTTACTTTTGATCTCAGACCCAATATCATTTATAAATATATTGAAAAGTAAGGGTCCCAGCACTGAACCTTGGGGTACACCACTGATAACATTGGACCATTCAGAGTAAGAATCATTAACCACGACTCTCTGAATTCTGGCTTTCAGCCAGTTTTCTATCCATTTACAAACTGATATATCCAATCCTGTAGACCTTACCTTACACATGAGCTGTGTGTGCGGAACTGTATCGAACGCTTTTGCAAAATCCAAATATATCACGTCCACAGCCACGCCTATGTCCAGGGTTTTACTTACCTCTTCATAAAAGGAAATCAGGTTTGTCTGACAACTTCTGTCTTTCATGAATCCATGTTGACTGCTGCTTAAATAGTTTTTTTCCAGCAAGAACTCATCCATGTGGTCTTTTATTAAACGTTCCAGTATCTTCCCAACTATAGAAGTTAAACTAACAGGTCTATAGTTACTTGGTAAAGACTTTGTTCCCTTTTTAAATATGGGCACCACATTGGCCCTGCGCCAATCCAGTGGTACTATTCCTGTCTTTAATGAGTCCCTAAATATTAGATACAGTGGCTTTGAAATGACAGAGCTCAACTCACCTAGGATCCGTGGGTGGATGCCATCAGGTCCAGGTGCTTTATCCACCTTTATTCTGTCTAAATATTTCTGGACCATATCACTTTTGAGCCATTGTGGATTTGGGGCTGTGTCACTCCCACCCCCATTTTGGACATGAGCTCCCCCATGCTCCATTGTATACACAGAGCTGAAGAAAACATTTAATAAATTTGCCTTCTCTTTGTCCCCAGTCACCCACTCTAGATTATTTTGTAAGGGGCCTACATGCTCAGACTTCACCTTTTTACTATTAATATATTTAAAGAATTTTTTGGGGTTTGTCCTACTATCTTTTGCAATCTGTCGTTCGTTTTGAATTTTTGCATCCTTGATTTCCTTTTTGCATATCCTGTTATATTCTTTGTAACATTTAAACAACACTAGTGTTCCTTCATTTTTATATTTTTTAAAAGCTACTTTCTTATTGTTTATAGCTTTTTTAACTTTGACCGTGAGCCACATAGGTTTTATTTTTAGCCTTTTAAACTTATTGCCCATGGGAACATACTTTGCAGTGAGGTTCCACACAGTCTTTTTGAAGAATTCCCATTTCTGTTCTGTGTTCATATGTGCCAATAGTCCCTCCCAGTCCAAGTCCTGGAGAGCAGCCCTCATCCTTGGAAAATTTGCTCTCTTAAAATTTAGTGTTTTAATATTTCCTGTATGTATTTCTTGCTTATAGTTAACATTAAATGAAATCATGTTATGATCACTGCTACCCAGGTGTTCCTTTATCTGAACATTAGTAATAAGCTCTGCATGGTTTGAAATTATCAGGTCCAACAGGGCATCATTCCTAGTTGGGGCCTCAATAAACTGCACCATAAAATTGTCCTGCAATAGGTTTTTAAATTTTTGTCCTTTAACAGTCCCAGAAGTGCCATTAATCCAGTCAATTTCTGGGTAGTTAAAATCCCCCATTATTATCACCGTCCCAGACCTTGCAGCCCTTTCCATCTGTGCAAGGAGCTGAGTCTCCACCTCCTCATTAACATTGGGTGGTTTATAACAAGTCTGGCTGCAGCCATTTTAACTGTGGGCAGCTGAAGCTGCTGACCGTTCACTTCCTGGATTTACACAAATGCACCTTTAACCACTTCACGCCCGGCCTATAGCAAAATGACACCCGGACGGTGGTTCAGTTATCCTGACTGGACATCATATGACGTCCAGCAGGATAACGGCTGCCGCGCACCCGTGGGGCCGCACATCGCAGTGATCGGTGGTGCAGTGTGTCAGTCAGACACACCACTACACTGATCTTGGTAAAGAGCCTCTGACGAATCCTCTTTACATTTTTGATCAGCCGTGATTGGACGCGACTGTTCACGTAGTAAACTGGGAGAGCCGTTGATCGGCTTTTCCTCACTTGCGTCTGACAGATGCGAGTCGATCAGGCTCCTCTCCTGACAGGGGTGTCTGTGCTAATAGTTGATCAGCGTAGCCCCCCTCGAATAACTGTCCAGGACCGCCAGTATGCTGCCCAGGGCCACCAGGGATGGGCATCCACACTAGACCACCAGGGAAATGCCAATTGGTGCCAAAAAACAATTCTCCTGCGCTCTGGTGTTTCTTGCTATAGGGCAACGTGATCTGGTTACAGGGTAAATTCTATGTCCTTGCAGCCCTCCTCAGAATTATGGGAATTCATAGAGCTAAAAAGAGGAAAAGAAAAAGGAGGGCACACGATCTAGTGTATTACCGTTTCACAAGGATTTTATTGAATATATTAAAACGATGGTTATACTCAATAAATTAGTTAAACGGCGCTTAACAAATGATAAAACTGGTACACAGCATCACCAAACGAACACGATGACAGCACGGATCAAATGGTGTCAGAACGGCAATATGGCTGACGCATTTCAGAGGCGAACCTCTTTCATCAGTGCCTTGGTGGTCAGTAGTTGCTCCCTCGAACAGGAGCTCTCAAATATTTATACAAGTGAGCATGTGCGGAGGAGCCCAATCAGTTCTTTTGCACACCTGAAGTTTATCACATTTTTAGGCCTGGTTCACACTTATGCATTTTTTTAGTGCATTTTCAGATTTTCAGAAACACGCTACAGTCCATTTAACATGGTTTCCTATGCATCATGTTCACATCTGTGCATTTTATGGAAAGGGCCGGGGACTATTTTCTGGTTACGTAGACTTCAATGGATCAAAAACGTGTAATGAAAAAACGCAAAATGCACCTGGAATACGCAAACTGCAGTCTGCATAGGTGGTCCTATGCATGTTTTATGATCTTTCTGTTTAATTATTTTTCGGATTGTGGCACTTCATATTCAGTGTGATTTTTTTTTTTTTTTTTTTTTATTTTTTTTTTATATACTATTTATATGAATGAGATTTGATTATAACACTTTGAGATTATTATTATTTTTTATTTTTTTGCTGTTAATTTAGGAAAAGCGATACACTATTGCTTTATATATTGATTTTTGGTCTGTTGTGGTGCCTGAGGCAGCCCATTAATGCATCGCAAGTTAACATGTAAATTAAAATAATTCTTCTGTTGGCTGACCAAAAACAAACCTGCAAAGGCTTACTGCAATATTTCTTGTTTAACAATAATAAAAAAAGACTGATAAATGTTGACTGGTGGAAATTGTTATGTAAAATGTATCATATGAAGCTCTTTAATTTAAATGTAAAATTAAAGCAAAACTCTACCTTTTGTAGAATACAAAGGTGGGTAGAGGGTGGGCATTTGATAATAAAATGTCTATACCCACAATGGGGCTCTGGGGCGAGCTGTTGGGAGCAGTGTGAAACCCTGTTGGAAGCAGCAAGCTATGTTGATTGTTACATGCAGCAACGTGGAACAATCTCTTGAGGAATGAACTGTTAGGCCGCGTACACACGGTCGGTTAAAACCAATGGAAACGGACTGAAGGACTGTTTCATCGGTCCAAACCGATTGTGTGTAGGCCCCATCGGTCCGTTATGCTTCGGTCGAAAAATTTAGAACTTGCGTTAAAATTCAAACGATGGACGCCTAACCGATTGGTCAAAACCGATGGTTAGTATGCAAAAGCATCAGTCAAAAGGCAGCGCATGCTCAGAATAAAGTCGACACATGCTTGGAAGCATTGAACTTAGTTTTTTTTCAGCATGTCGTGTGTTTTACGTCACCGCGTTCTGACACGATCGTTTTTTTTTTAACCGATGGTATGTAGGCACATCAGACCATCAGTCAGCTTCATCTGCGAACCGATCCTTCAGTCTGTTCTCATCGGATGGACTGATCGTGTGTACAGGGCTTTAGGCTAAGTATGCATGTATGACTTTAAAGAAAGATCGGCACCATGTTACATTTTAAAGGGGCATTAAAAGGTTCCGATATACCAAAGCGACTATTACTAGGTCTGCCTTACTTTTCGCCACTCCACAATTTTTTTTTTTTTTCCTGGATTGCTAAGAAATTTGCCCTGCTTTTTTAGATTGCCTAACAACACTTTAAGGTTTGTCAGAAATGTCTTCCGCTTGTTTGGAACCAGTTCCCCCCCCCATTGCCCCTTGCTGTTGTAGAATTGTGCAATCTCAGATGCTCATGGGACACTATATACAGAAGCTGTTTGGGATCCCGACATACCAGGGATTTGGTTTATGATCTTATTGCATACGTTGTGCTTGCTTGTTCCTGAACTCGGCCTCAGCGCTGTCATTTGAGTTAACACAAGGCAACACCTATTGGCAGCAAAGGACATTGGTAACCTTGAGGGGTCAGGGCAGACAGCTGAGCCAAGGCAGACTGATGAAGCCTCTGGCACATTCGGAAGTGTTATAGGTCACTCTAATTTCTCAGTAACGTGTGACGGCTGTCACCAGTACAGGTGTCCCCACTGGAAGGTTTCCTCTCTCCACTGATGCCAACTACAACTCTAATATTTAGGATTTTTTTCCCATTTTGTCCTAGTGACAAGGTTCTACACTATATAAAACTAAAATAAAACACCCACGTGTAGAAACCAGTCAGAAATCATACTTTATTAATGTGACTCCAGCAAAGGAAGTGTGGTAGATATGGGTTTCCGATGTTCTAAGACCTTCTACAGTAGCTCACATTTTCCCTTTTAAGAAAAGAGACTGTACGGTTCTAGTGTCTAAATGGAAGTGACATCACCCATTATCATTTGAATCTCTTCCCATGAACCTCAGGATGTGGAAGCCTGAAGAGCTTTTCTAAGTAGTCATTGAATCATTCAACACACTAATAATTCATCCATTTGATGCTGAGATTCAGAATTTGTTAAACCTCAAAAGGGCCATATAGGATTATTTTTCTTGTACAGAAGACAACTCGGACCTATTTAACAAAACAGTTCTTGGAAAATCACCTTTCTTTTTCAACAACAATCCTCCCATAAGATTATATTCACATTTTTACAAATTTTGGGCATGGTAAAAGCCTACCTTGTGTAAACATCCAAAAGCCCCAAGACTGCTTCTGACTGCTGACATCTTGAATAAGATGTCAAGAGACCCAGAGATATCACGCTATCCCTTCTTGCCTCTCCTGGCAGATTCCTGAAAGGTTATGTAGGGAGGCGAGGGGCGGGGCCGAGGAGCTGACCCAGCACAGAGTAATTAGACACTCCCAGAACTTGCAACGTCTATGATGTGCGAGGAGGGCAGCTGTGCTAGGGAATTGATTTTCATGTAGTCACATTTTGTACACATGCATATCAAAAAAAAAAAAAAGGAAAGAAAAAGAGTCGCATGCAAGTATTTCAAGCCAGTTGCACACAGTTGCAATAATATACCGATATTTATGATCTGGATCTTGTTGACCGAAAGATCCTGATCAAAGTGTTCTGTAAAGACCTTGCATAAAATAATTCAATGCCTGTGTTGCAGTATATGCATGTAGACATGAGAGAGGGGTTTGTGGGACTTTAAATGAGGGAACACCATTTCAAGAGAGAATAAGAACATAAAAATGAAGTTACAGTACATGATTTATTTGTTACAATCTTGATTACATATCAGATATTTTGTATCAAATAGATAGTCACAAGACTTATGCCCCGTACACACGATCAGAATTTCCGATGGAAAAAGTCAGACGGACTTTTTCCATCTGGAATTTTGACCGTGTGTATGCCCCAAAAGATTATTTCCTTAGGAAATTCCGATGAATTTTGTTGGAGTTTAGATGGAGAACATGTTCTCTTTTACTCCGATGGAATGATGTCGGAATTCCAATGTGATTTTTGGTCAGACAAAGGTCCGACCGTGTGTACGGGGCTTTACTCTAAATATGCTACTCATAGCATGCAATACAAATAAAACAGGCATGGCAGCTATGCATGGTAAAATAAATCAATTGAAGAACATATGTAATACAGACAGGTAACTGTTGGCATCTAGTGACACTCTACGCGTTTCCTGGCATTTCAGCCAGTCATCAGGAGTGTTATAAAGTGATATACTGGAAAGAAAAATAGATGAGGGTAAACGATAATGCCTTAGGAATAGGGGAGGACAGGGACTATGTCCCAACAAGGTTGAGACTTGCTGTACAACCTCACGTCCAGGACAGCGGGGGTACGGGCACGATGTCTCCCACGGGGTTGAGACGGGGAAACCCTCCAGGGACAGAGAACAGCGCCCAGAGCATAACACATGGTCACAAAATACTATGTGTGCACGATGAGTGCATAGTATTGCTGATCTTTACGTCGCTGTGTGCTTTGTTCCACCGACAACAATGCATCTGTATTCAGATCAGGAAAAAAAAAATGCATTTTTTTTGCTCCAGTGTGTAAGAGGCCTCCACGCTTTTCTCTGTGGTGGTGTGTGTGTGTGTGTGTGTGTGTGTGTGTGTTTTTTTTTTTTGTTTTGTTTTGTTTTTTGTGAAAGGGCCTCTGAAAGCTTAACGCATGTTACTGTGTTTTTTTCTTGCAACTGATTTACTGGTACGGAACAGATTTAGGCTACATTCACGTAAATATTTTACTGATCGTTGGGCAAGGAACAAACGTTACTGTGTAAATGATCAGTAGATAAAATTGTCATGTTCTTTTCCTCAATGCTACAGTTAATGTTTATACACGTGTCCTCCGATTTTTGGTTACGGATCTGAATGCAGTGCATTTTTACGCACCTATGAGAATTTCTCCATTAGAAACTGCGTTCTAATCTGTAAATATATATACATTTTTTTTTTTTTTTTTTTTTTATGGCCATGTGAATGCACATCATGAGTTTTTAAACTGCCTCTTACTTTACTTGCTGCATGCTTGTTAAATATGTTTTTACGCAGCTAGTGTTTTTCAAGAAGGCCATATGTACCGGAGACACGTGTGTAGCAAAGCAGAACATGTCCTCGTCTGGTTGGACTTGAAGCCGTTCTTTCAGAATATGTCTATAAAGTGGCACTAGCAGCGGAAATATTCTATATCAACCTGACCAAAGATGTACAGTACCCAGCAGATCTAAATCTGTGTCAAGTAGATTGGGGATACAACTATGATAATACTTTGCTGTGCAGAGGAAGTTTACTTTTTAGACTAGAACTCCTATTTGTAAAGTATTGCACCTGGTAAAAGCGGGGAGGTATTTCGGGATCCAATTGTAGTGTATGGCCATTACCTCCCCAGTCTAATGTTCTGAGGATCAAATATTTGATTAGCAATGATTGACATACTTCTATGAGTCAGTTTAAGGAAAATCCATTATGTATAGTTCCCATCACTCTTCAGCACTTACTGCTAAAGTTTCTATCATTACCTGCAGTATAGTGCAGCTTTCTTTATTCCTGGTCAGCTATAAATCGCTTTGGGCATGGTAAAAAAAGCAACAAAAACTTTTAAGATGTCTAGACAAATGTTGAAATCTATGCAGCATATATTTGTGGAGGTTTTTTCCATTTCCTTTTGACGTTTCTGCATTTTAGGAAAGTCGAAAAACACATTTTTCATGAGGTGCTTCTGCTTTTGAGACCATTTCATGGTTTCCCAACTGTTGTGGTTGTACTTGTAATCGAGATTCGTGATCATCACCCGCTAATTAAAGTGTATGTGCGTTCCTCCTGCTCGGGTTCCTCACCGATGTTTCTGACACACAACCGTGGCTTAGCTCCACTCCCCCTCTCTCCTCCATTGGCTCACTGACTTTGACAGAAGTGGGAGCGAATTGCGACAGCAGTTTGAGCCAATGGCACCTGCTGTGTGTCTTGGCCAATCGGGAGGGAAAGTCCCAGCCAAGACTCTCCTCCTGCAACTTCGCTGAATCAAAATCGGCTCAGGTAAGTATTAGGATGGCTGCTACACACTTTTTTTTTTTTATCTTCATTCTATAAAAAAACTTCTGCCTTTACGACCACTTTAAAGGGGCTGTAAACCCTTGTTTAAAATAAATAAATAAAGATTGGGCCTATACAATGATTTTGCACAGGGCAGCCCTGATCCTTTTCTTCTGGAATGCCCCGCCGGCACTCCTGACCCCTCCTGGAAAATTTTTTTTTTCTAGATGCTGAAAAAACGTTGTTTTATTTACAATGCCGAAAAATGATCGTGTGTAAGCGGCATTAATCTCATATTCGTGTAATGCACCAAAAAAGTGTGCCACCCTTGCGGTACTAATAATGGTACCCCAAATTTGCCAAGCAAGAAGCATGTTCTAGCATGCAAAGCTAAAAAAAGGTGCATGAACCTCTTGGCCGTGTTTGAAGGGAAAACCATTGCAATGAATAGGCTTTTCCAATGTGTGACGCCCGAAATGTGTGTAGATAAGATGAGCGTTTTCTTGACTACAGACTGACTGGAAGGCTGCATTCACATCTCAGCATTTTTTAATTGTGTGCAGATATGCCACGATTCTGCCCACGATCTCCAAGCGCCGAGGTGTGAATGACAAATTGCAGAAAGATCATTCGAGATGCCATTCGTTTGATTGGCACCTAAAATCACAGTGCGGTTCTGCCGTGATTGTAGTGCGATAATCGCGGCAACCCGCCTTGCGTGAAGCAGTGTCTCCTGAACTTTTATGTTTAATGAATGGCATCTCAAATGTGCTCCCCCTTCTTCTTCTTTTTTTTTTTTTTGTCATTCACAGTCGCTCTTTACAATCGTGGGCAGTATGGTGGCAAATCTGCCCGCGATTCAAAACGCTGAGATACGAATGCAGCTGAAATTACACAGCTGGTAGGCTGCTGCAATTACCATCAGGCTGATTAACAG
Organism: Rana temporaria; assembly: GCF_905171775.1. Lineage (NCBI taxonomy): Eukaryota > Metazoa > Chordata > Amphibia > Anura > Ranidae > Rana > Rana temporaria. Next base: position 73,386,702 of record NC_053497.1, on the reverse strand, counting down.
CAGATGACAAAGCGTTGTACTGTAGAGCGCTACGTATTCTGCACAGTGTTCATTATTAATGTGGTCATCATCCCACACAGTGGCTTTTTTTTTAACACTGTTTTGGTAATGTGTCGCTGTGACCTAAACGGTGCATTTCATCATTTCCTTATTGCATTGTTTTGTTCTTTTGTCGACAAACTAAGGTATTATGTTTTGAAACGGGCAAAGAATAAAAGCGTACTGTATCTCCAGGCAAACCATGTGTCTGCTGTTATGAAATGCGGACTGCCCTTACGTTTTCCTGCATTGTGGTGCGTTTAGTTTGATTGGGTTGCTTAATGCAGCACGTCGCAACACACACACATTGCACACTTCTTTATGGTGTGAACAGGCCTTTCATTTCCAGTTTGATTCTACTGTTCGTTGAAGGTGTTGCTTTTAACACTCAACCAGTATAAAAAGGCTACAACATCAGTTTATGAATTCTGCACAACGCACACCCCTATTTACATTCCCAGCACCTGTACATTGCTTATCACAAATGGGAACAATGGCTAATCTGTGGTACTGGTTTAAAGGGCTGTATGGTATGTATTATTTCTTAAAGCGGAGGTTCACCCTAAAAAACAAGTTTCTACCATGCCATTCAGCATACTAGCGTCAGCTAAAGTATGCCTTTATTAAATTTTTTAGGGTGAACCCCTGCTTTAAAGAGGTCAGTTTTAAATGAAATATGCCAGCGTGTGAAAAAAATCTTTTACTTTCGCTCAGTGTGTACAGCTGTCTGTCCCAGGAGCTGTCTAATGACCGCCTTTTATGGAAGGGACATGCTGGAAAACCAGCATCTGATCAGTGCTTGCAGCCAATGGCTCCCCCTGTCTGAATACAAAGGCACAGCGGAGAGGATCGCCGCACCAACATTATTTTTCTATTATTTTTATTTTATTTTTTTCATTCAGCCTGCTGGGTTTAACAAAGAAGTCTAGGTTGCTTAAGTTATTATGCCATGTACACACGATTGGAATTTCCGATGGAAAAAGTCTGATGTATGCCCCATCAGACTTTTTCTGTGGGAAATTCCGAAGGACTTGGAGTTCTCTTTTTTTTTTTTTTTTTTTGACGGAAATTCCGTTCATCTGTATATGGAAGACGGACAAAAAAAAAACATTCATGCTCGGAAGCATTGAACTTCATTATTCTAGGCTTGTTGTAGTGTTGTACGTCACTGTGTTTTACACGATCGGAATTTGGTGTGTCCGTGTATGCAAGACAGCTTGAGCGGAATTCCGTCGGAAAAAAACAGTCAGTTCATTACGATGGGAAATCCGATCGTGTGTACGGGGTATAAGTGTTTTTTTTTTTTCTGGTAATAAAGATGTACCTATTTAACTCCAAATAATCATATAGTTGTTTATAATACATTCTGATTATATATATATATATATATATATATATATATATATATATATATATATATATATATATATATATATATATATATATATATATATATATATATATATATATATATATATATATATATATATATATATATATATATATATTTTTTTTTTATATGGCAAGTCCATTTTAAATGAATCCTTGCAAAGGATTGTTTTGTACAGGTTATTACAAGTGTTGTGGGCTACAGTCTCACTGTTTTGTACTGAGATCAGTACTGGCTGGTAAGGCCTAATGCTCACCATCATCCTGGCCCATGTGCATCAGATCCTGGTGTTTTGGGCAGCATAGGTACAATGGACAGCTCTGCTGTTGGTAACCTACCAAAATCCTATGACAGGGTAAAAAAAGGGCGGCATGTGCCCAGAAAACATAAACGTTGTCCCTGAACACACATGTTTACACACATGCTTCTGTGTTTTCTTTATTGGCTGAAACCACCAGGATTGATCCATATGGTCTGAAGTGCTAGTGCGCATGAAGCCTAAAGCTGGTTATACATTATACAATTTTCTTGTACAATTTTGTATGCAATCAAACCGACAATTGCACTACATAGTTGAAGGTAAATCTAAAAGAAATTGAACAGAAAAATTGTATAATGTATGGCCAGCATAAAGAGGTGCTCCAGTCTGGAGATAAAAAACTAAGTCAGCAGCTACAAATACTGTAGCCTCTGAATTTTAATATTGGGACACTTACCTGTCCAGGGATCCTGCCATGTCGTCACCCAGAGCCTATTCATTAATTGGCTTTGGGTGCCGTCGCCAGGATTGTAAGTAAGAGAAACCGGGCTTCCTACTGTGCATGTGCAAGTCGCTGCGCTTTCTGAATGGTCACACCATCTAGTAGGATCTCTGTGTGTCCCAGAAGGCAGCGGGGGGGAGGAGAAGGGGCTGCTGATGTTAGATTGGTGATCTTACCCGACAGTGGGAGTGAGTACCTGTCAAAACGAGGTACCTGGCCCCCCCAAAATGTGCCAAATGGAGGGTATAGTGGGGAGGGTATAAACAAGCAGAGCTTCCCCTTTTGGGTGGAACTCCGCTTTAAGAAAAACAAATTGTAATCTCAGATTAGTATGCAGATGTATTTATTTACAATTGCATTTATTCCGTCTTTTCTCAAGCCTCCTGATAGTTGTTACCAGTTCCTTCTGTAGTATGTAGCTTTTGATGCCATCCTCACTACAACTCCCTGCCATTAAGTTGTATCTACATGTGAGCAAGTTGGCAGAACAGAACCAGTCATTCCAGGGCTAAATTTGTGGAAGGAAAAACCTCACCCATTGGTTCAGCAGAAATAAGTATAGCTGGTCGTTTTGCAGAGTAACCTGTTGCTAAGAAATCTTCAGACTCATACTTATGGGCAGAGCAGATAACGGCAATAATGGGGCCTTCTACGTAATTCATCTTTTATCTTGTTGGAGCTTCCTTTGCACACGCACACATTCTAGTGGGAGATTAGCTACTTTTGTAGGATTTTAAACACTGCCATTGTTGGCCACCTGAAAATTCTAACTGCCACATGAACCGGAGAAGCTGGAGCTACTGGTGTATGTAGTAGTTACAATTTGTATGTAAATATCATGAAAGTGTTTTGTTAACTGTTGAATTTGTGCAAAAATGACCCTTTGATTGTGCCGGACATCTAGAAAGCTGATCCTTTCCTGTGCTCCCTGCTTCTGACTGTAATCAGTTAGCATTGCCTGGACATTCTCAAAGACAATATTGTCATTGACGGCCAACACATTTTCTTTTATACTAGGTTTCCATCAAAGTGAGCTCATTATGTGAGAAGGGTGGTCATTGCACCCCTCTTACTGAGAATTCTCGCTCTCTGGCTGGTACGCTAACCCACTATTTTCAACATTTTAAATGTCTGATCAAAAGCAAGTATAGAGCTCACGACCGGCGGGTCAGACTTGGTAACTAACCACAGCAAAAGGATTAGCCTGACAGCTAGGCCGCTGGTATTTTCAGGAGGATTAAGGCCTTGTACACACGGTCAGACAAAACCGATGAGAATGGTCCGTCGGACTGTTTTCATCGGTTCACCTCTGAAGTGGCCGTACGGCCTGATATGTGTACACACCGTCAGTCCAAAATCCGATCGGGTCAGAACGCGGTGACGTCAAACACACGACGTGCTGAATAAAACAAAGTTTAATGCTTCCAAGCATGTGTCGACTTGATTCTGAGCATGCGCGGGTTTTGAACCGATGCTTTTCTGTACTAACCATCGGTTTGGACCGATCGGGCAGCGGTCCATCGGTTCAGTTTTGAAGCATGTTTTAAAATTTTGGACCGAAGGAAAACAGACCGATGGCCTATACACACGGTCGGTTTGGTCCGATGAAACTGAACTTCGGTTCATTCTCATCGGTTCGATCCGACTGTGTGGTAAGGGGCCTTAGTAGAGGCAGCCTCCATGTTTCTGACAAATGTTGGGGTTTGCTTAGACAAAGCATAGCATATGTTGTATATTGGAGAAGGTAGAAGTGGTTATGGGTACTAACAGCACTTAAAGAACAGCATGCTAATTTTATGTGTCTGTAATTTTTTTTATTTTTTTTGCACCAAAAAACTAAACTTGGTTCCCTACCACTGCGATACAATGTTTTACTTGAGGGCATTGCCAGTTACTATGCTGTAATGGAGGAAGTGGGAACCAGTACAACCATTCTGAGTGTTGGGTACTGGACTGCATAGATTGTCTTATTGCAAGAAAGCTTTAGAGAATTCTACATCAAAGCAAAATGGTCATTACCATCAGACATGTTCATCTTTATAGTGGTTGCAGGCTATATATATATATATATATATAATTCTATCCAGGGACGTGACGTGATACGGAGCTGAAACCAATCCTTGTGTAGTAGTAGTCCACTTTAAGGCTCTGTTCACACTAGTGAGATTTCAGATGTGACTTGAGTTGCATGACTATGGAAATAACATTGTTTTCAATGGTGATCGCTCACATTAATGCAACTCGCTGTAGTCCCTATACTACAGCGATTCCAGCGCAATTCTGGCCCCATCGACTGTGCAAACCACATTTAAGTTGTATCCTATATGCACTGCAAAATTGCACTGAAAATCACATCACAGCAACTAAAACTAATATTTAACCTTTTCTGGCCCAACCTGTTGTCAAATGACAGCTGTGCAGGGCGTTCGTCGTTCTGTATGGATGTCATATGACATCCCCCCAGAATGCGACTTGGGGGTGGCCGCACACCGGCGTAGTCTGCTGATGACTGATTACTGTACCAGCCCGCTGCCGGTATCACATGATCGCTGTGACCAATCACATGACACTTGTAAACCATGAATCACTTTGATTCATGCCATCCATTGTACATAATTGTGTTGCTAGCTGTGATTGATCACATGGCACAGACAGGGCCAATCACATCCCAGCTGTAGCATGTAATTAGCTGGCCTACCACAGCTAACAGCAGTAGTAAACACTCAGTCAGTTTTATTCAGTTAAAATGGTTGCTTATACCGGTAAAATTCACTTGTATAAGCAATCCTAATGTGTTTACAATTTTTTTTTTTTTTTAAATCCTGATCACTTCCCCGGAGTAGTACAGTGTTACTCTGGTAACATCATATTGCCCTGGTCCACAGTGTGTTAAATTTTTTTTATAAAAAAAAATATAAGCATACGGTCACCAGTCAGTGTCCTTGATCACTGCCACACCAGTTATGATGACACTGTACTGACCTGATTATAGTATGTAAAAACATTTTTTTTAAATGTCATTTTCCAAAAAAATTGCAACTTCAAAAAAACTCGCCACACCTCTTGCTAAATACCTTGGACTGTCTACTATCCAAAAAGGGGTAATATAGGGGATATTTGTAGTGTCCTGGCTTTGTTTTGGATCATTGTCTTGTTGGAAGACAAATCTCCGTCCCAGTCTCAGGTCTTTTGCAGACTCCATCATGTTTTCTTCCAGAATGGTCCTGTATTTGGCTCCATCCATCTTCCCATCAATTTTAACCATCTTCCCTGTCCCTGCTGAAGAAAAGCAGGCCCACACCATGATGCTGCCACCACCATGTTTGACAGTGGGGATGGTGTGTTCAGGGTGATGAGCTGTGTTGCTTTTACGCCAAACATAAGATTTTGCATTGTTGCCAAAAAGTTTGATTTTGGTTTAATCTGACCAGAGCACCTTCTTCCACATGTTTGGTGTGTCTCCCAGGTGGCTTGTGGCAAACTTTAAATTACACTTTTTATGGATATCTTTAAGAAATGTCTTTCTTCTTGCCACTCTTCCATAAAGGCCAGATTTGTGCAGTATACGACTGATTGTTGTCCTATGGACAGAGTCTCCCACCTCAGCTGTAGATCTCTGCAGTTCATCCAGAGTGATCATGGGCCTCTTGGCTGCATCTCTGATCAGTCTTCTCCTTGTATGAGCTGAAAGTTTAGAGGGACGGCCAGGTCTTTGTAGATTTGCAGTGGTCGGATACTCCTTCCATTTCAATATTATCGCTTGCACATTGCTCCTTGGGATGTTTAAAGCTTGGGAAATCTTTTTGTATCCAAATCCGGCTTTAAACTTCTCCACAACAGTATCTCGGACCTGCCTGGTGTGTTCCTTGTTCTTCATGAAGCTCTCTGCTCTTTAAACAAACCTCTGAGACTATCACAGTGCAGGTGCATTTATACGGAGACTTGATTACACACAGGTGGATTCTATTCATCATCATTAGTCATTTAGGTCAACATTGGATCATTCAGAATTCCTCACTGAACTTCTGGAGAGAGTTTGCTGCACTGAAAGTAAAGGGGCTGAATAATTTTGCACGCCCAATTTTTCAGTTTTTTATTTGTTAAAGTTTGAAATATCCAATAAATTTCGTTCCACTTCATGATTGTGTCCCACTTGTTGATTCTTCAAAAAAATTACAGTTTTTTATGTTTGAAGCCTGAAATGTGGCAAAAGGTTGCCAAGTTCAAGGGGGCCGAATACTTTCGCAAGGCACTGGATATCTATCATAGTTTGTGGACTCGCAGTGTAGCCGAATATAGTTTGGCCTAAACATACGAAGAAAGATTATTTGCAAAATTTTATAATCGGAAACAAAAGCGTGTGTGTGTGTGTGTGTGTGTTTTTTTTATTTATTTAGCAAAGAATAAAAAAACCTTGTGGTGATTTAAAAGAGAAGTGTGGGGGTGTTTTTTGTCCACCCCCCCATCATACTTGCCTAGGTGGATGCAGCATCGGGCTGATGCTGCATCTGTCCCCTGACGCCTCTACACTGAGAACCGAGCGATCGAACGCTGCCAATGGGTCAGTTCTCCTGGCTCCCCAAACAGAGAGCTGCTGCCTGTCAATCAGCAGCTCTCCGCTTGGCCCCCCACGCTCATGGGACCGCTGAGCTGTGGAGGGGGTGGATTCCTGTGATCAGCAGAGAGTGGACTTCAGACCGCTCTCTGCTGAATATGGGTCATAGCAGTGCAAAATGAATTGCACTCCTGTGACTGTGCACAGGCTGGACTCCTTTAAACGCCACCAAAAGAAAGCTCTAGTTGTGGGGAAAACAAATTAGAACAATTTCTTATGGGTACAGTGTTGCATGACCGTCAGGGCCGATCCTAGGCAGGGTGCATTGCAGCCAGGCACCTGCAGAGGTGGGGGTGCCGAACATCTAACCGACTCTCTAACAGGAGCCCTCTCTGTGTCCATCAGAGAGCCCCCCCTCCAGGTCCCAATAAAGTACTCTGCTTCTCTTCCTGTTTTTTGTTTATTATTAAGAGATCATGTAAGCATCCCAGGTTAATGAAGACTTCGTAGGGGAGCATCTCTGTGGTTGAGTCATTGCCATAGAAACATTTGTAAAGGGGAGGAGTTAGTAAAATTACGAAGCCCATGTGTACACTTGCTGACAGACTGATTTTCATGGCTGCAATAGGCTGTTGGGTAGATTCACCTAGATCGCCGCAACTTTAAGGCGGCGTAGCGTATCGTATTTACGCTACGCCGCCTTAAGTCAGAGAGGCAAGTACTGTATTCTCAAAGTACTTGCCTCCTAACTTACGGCGGCGTAGCGTAAATGCGGCGGGCGCAAGCGCGCCTAATTCAAAATAGGCTGAGGGGGCATGTTTTATGTTAATGGGGCTTGACCTGACGTTTTTGACGTTTTTTTTTGGAACGGCGCATGCACCGTCCGCCTACATTTCCCAGTGTGCATTGCGGCAACGTACGCCGCACGGGCCTATTGATTTTGACGTGGACGTAAATCCCTATTCATGGACGACTTACGCAATTGACGTTAACATTTCGAATTTCGACGCGGGAACAGCGGCCATACTTAACATTACTATTCCATCTATTTGATGGAATAACTTTAGGCCTGCTAATGCGTTACGTAAACGGCGTAAATGTACTGCGTCGGCCGGGCGTACGTTCATGAATAGGCGTATCTACTGATTTACATATTCTACGCCGACCGCAATGGAAGCGCCACCTAGCGGGCGGCCTAAATATTGCAACCTAAGATAGGACGGCGCAAGCCGTCGTATCTTAGATATGTTTAAGCGTATCTCTGTTTGAGAATACACTTAAACATAGGTCGGCGCAGATTCTGAGTTAGGTCGGTGTATCTACTGATAAGCCGGCCTAACTCTACCTGAATCTAGCTATGTATTCCTACATTAGAATTTTGTGTCCATCCATAGTCTTTACAGAATCAGATGATGGTGTCATTCAGTCAGTCTCCATAATCTAGAACCAGTAAATGATTGTGGAATCCAGGTGACCTCTGTTCTAGCCCCCTAAACACTGTTGTTTTGGATGGAGATGATCTTTAATATTCCACTAGCTAGTAATTGAGGGTTAAAGGTCCCTTTCAGTTCAGAATGAATTGGCATTTTTGCTAAAAAGTCCTAAGATGGAGTAGTAAACAGTTTGTTGTATTTGCTGCCAGCGTCCCATAACTCTTTCGTCTTCTTGGTGGAGGTGGAACGTGCTGTATATAGTGAACTTTAATCTTTGTATACCACAGTGCTGTGGTCTAGTGTGCATTGACCCTGATTTTCTAAAGCATGTTCACTTTCAAAGTGAACTTTCACTTATCCTAATGAATGAGGAAAAAAAAGGTGGTGAACATTTACACTAAAACCCCCATACACACTATTGGGTTTTCTGCAGATTTACCAAAATCACATAGTGCAAGGGCCTGTCTGATTGCATACAAATTGAAACTCTTAAGGTTTGACCTCCAATTATATGGTTTTGGGAAATCTGAAGACAAAAATGCCTGCAGAAAATCTAGTGTATGGGGCTTTAGACTACCCAAGCATGTCATTTTTTTTTATTTATTTATTTTGATCGCACATGATTGGATGATTGAAGTCGCCTCATTCACTAAGCTAATTCCCTTTTGCATAGAGAAAATTCCCTTATCTTTGTGACTAAGATGAAGTTGTACTGATTTCAATCATTCGTGTGCATGCAAAAATAATTTTTTTGTGTGTCTGTGTTTTTTTTATTTTTGTTTTCCTTGTACGTGATTGGGATGCAAAGTAATTTTCACTTTGTTCACCTTATTTATAAAGATAAGTACGATTTGAAAATACCTCTCTGTGTAAATACATATATTGTCCCCACTAATTTTATTATATTTTTTTAATTTTAGAATTTATTTTTTTAAGCCTGGTGCTGTACTTCTCTAGCTTCCGTCGGGGATCACACAGTCTTTTTCTCCAGTGCCTGGTGGTGGGACTACATGTTCCATGACCCTTTGCACTGTACATTTATAATTTGCATATTTAAAGAAGTAGCGGCGAGTTTTTGCTGGTGTCTCTGCCCTCATATTAACGCCATCGAAAAGCAGCAGAAGAGTATGTGTGTGATTTCGGTTTTTACGTGTGTGTGGTGGTGGTGGTGTTTGTTTTTTGTTGTTTTGTGCCATTCTTTTAATAATCCTTTTATAGTACATAGTTTTTACTATAGATATCTACCTTTTTTGTAGATTTCAGTGACATGATGAACTTTCGATCCCAGCTGGTGGGCTAATTAAAGTTCCCAATCAGGTCCAGCCTCTCTGTATGTGTGTCGGCGCACAGAGCGGCTGGATGTATTATTGTAGTTCTTTAAGGTGGCTCCATTGAGACAATTGCAAGTATTGAGAGCCTGTGCAAAAATTGAAAATCTGTTAGCAATGCAATAAAAAGAAAAGTATATTATCAAGCTGGGTTAACACTATTGCGAATTGGAGGAGAGTTTTCCCCGCATCCAATTCGCCTAGCAGGAGATTGTGACCGACTCCCTATGGAGCCGGTTCACACATCTCTGCAGCGGCTCTGGTGTGGATTGCACAAGAGTCCTGTGCGTTTCAGGTCCAAATTCAGACTGAAATCGGACCTGAAACGGTAAATGGAGACGCACCGGACTTCCGCTGGGAGCCGCTGCGTGTTCTTGTGTGAACCCAGCATCACGGAAACTTACATGGTGGCAATGTGATGGTACTTTTTTATTTAGGTTTAATAGTGAACAACATGCTCTACCTTTTGTAGTAAATCCACCCCATTGTCGGCACAGCATATGCCACCAACATAGATGGTGTCTGTTTTTGCAGGCTTGAATTTGAATTGGTATATTCCTGAACATAAAGCGAAACGCTGACATGATGATAAAGTCAGGGTTTGACAAATTTGCTTGGAATCTAGGAGCCAGCTAAAAAAGTTAGGAGCCAGAAAACGCTCCCCGTCCCGACGAGCTCGCGTGCAGAAGCGAACACATACGTGAGTAGCGCCCGCATATGTAAATGGTATTCAAACCACACGTGAGGTATCGCCGCGATCGTTGGAGCGACAGCAATAATTCTAGCCTTAGACCGCCTCTGTAACTCAAAACATGCAACCTGTATTTTTTTTTTTTTAACGTCGCCTATGGAGATTTTAAAGGGTAATAGTTTGTCGCCATTCCACGAGCGGACGCAATTTTGAAGCGTGACATGTTGGGTATTAATTTACTCGGCGTAACATTATGTTTCACAATACAAAAAAAAATTGGGATAACTTTACTGTTGTCCTTATTTTTTTTATTAAAAAAAGTGTATTTTTTCCCCCAAAAAAGTTGCAAGACCGCTGCGCAAATATGGCTTGACAGAAAGTATTGCAACGCTTGCCATTTTATTCTCTAGGGTGTTAAAATCAAAAATATAATGTTTGGGGGTTCAAATGTGGGGAAAGGAGATGGAAATGAAAATTTTCATTTTTCACTCAGAATTGCTGTTTAACATGTAATGCAAACGGCCACCACCAGATGGCACCAGCTCACAGAAGGGAGAGCTTGGGACTTCACAAGGCCACAAAGCCGGGGGCCTCAATTACCGGCCCCTGTAATTGTGACCTGGCGACCGCCGGTAATTGAGGCCCCGGCTTTGCGGCCTACAACATACAACATCGCGCGGCGGGGGAGGTGGGGGCGCACGGAGGCACAGGGTCCTGTGTCTCCGTGAGCCCCCACCTCCCCCGCCGCCTCCCCCACCGCAGGCCGGTCGCCAGGTCACAATTTCTTGTTGCAATTGCGGCCTGGCGCCCGGATATTGTCGACCCCTGATAAAGTGCATACAATTTCTCTTCCTTCAAAGCTGCAAGTCGTGTTTTATGCTCTATCCTGCCTTTTATATTGGCTGTTCATAATTGAAGTTTTTAGAAACTTTTTTTTGTTCTTTTTGTTTTTCACTTTTAATACTGACTAGGCTACAGCTTGAATCCATTAGTTGTTATATGTAAGCAGAACTTTGCTCGTCAGATCTGCTTCCTTACAGTCTGTGGAAATGAACTGCCATAAATAGAATACATAGAGCAGAACCTCTTGTCTGGAACCAGTAAAGTGGGCTGACGACTGCATCAATTTTGGGCTCCTTTTCCAAGATGCCGGGATTGATCTTTAATACAGTCATGGTGTGTCATTATCTGACAAGCTGATCAATAATGGCATGTCATGAAAACTGTGCATTGTGCAGAATGGACGGATGAGACTGTCAATGCATTTTATTGCTCGATAATAAATGAGTTGTGTGTACATTATATTTATAATTGTATAAAGCTGAACTCGGAGTACAAAAGCTTTCATTTAAATATATGCGCCAATGGCCACAAAAGATATACGGTATATATGTAGGTGTGCGTGTATATAATTGCACACACAAACTAGTAGAGCTGCACGATTCTGGCCAAAATGAGAATCACAAATGTATTTATTTATTTTTTGCTTAGAATAAAGATCACGATTCTCACGGCGTACAATCTTTCACATTATACAACAAAAAAATTGGGCTAATGTCACAATGTAGAGAATAAGATTTCCTATTATCTGTGCCCAGTCTTGCCACACAGAGTTAATCCAGCTCTGAGCAATCCTCTTTTATTGTTCAGTGAAATAAAACGGACTTACAGAGAAAAACCTTGGTCCGTTCCGCCCCCTTGCTGTGAGTGACAGGTTATTTACATATCTCATGTACTAGCCTGGAGACGGGCATTATTTTTCAATTCCCACCCCCTCTCCTTTTCTGAAGTCATGTGGTTACTTTTTTGCATTTTGACTGGATGTTTTTTTTAGAAAAAATGCATGTTGACAAGGGGAGTGTAGAGGTGGGCGGAGAATCTACTGACCTCACAACTCCACCCACAGAGCTCCAGACAACAGATCCACCCACAGAATCTGCAGCTTTTCGGGTCTCATAACAGACAGAGGGGAGACATTTGACAGTAAGGATACAGGCAGGAGGCATCTATATCCTTATAGATCAGCACTATGGCAGTAGTTTAGAAAGGAGGAGGAGTGGGTTTACATTCACTTTAAGTAATTTTTTCCCAAAAAACTGCAATTGAAAGACCACTGCACAACTACAGTGTGACATAAAATATTGCAACCACCACCATTTTATTCTCTAGGGTCTCTACAAAAAAATATATAATATGATGTTTAAGGGTTCGAAGTACTGTAATTTTCTAGAAAAAATAAATGATTTTAACTTGAAAACAGCAACTCTTAGATGTTTGATGTAAAAGCCAAATTGATACAATGTTTAGACTTAAAGTGGAGTTCCACCCATAAATATAACATTACATCAGTAGTTTTAAAAAAATGTCATTAGTCCTTTAAGAAAAAAAACTTTTTTTTTTTTAGATGCCTTCAAAGTGTTGTTGCTAGGCAGAATAGTTAATCTTCCCTCTTCCTGCACCTAGGTGCTTAACCTACACCGCACAGACTCCTGGGAATGTAGTGGGTGTAACTTTCAAGGAGTCTGTGCACTCCCCAGTCTCGAAGAATCACGTGACTTGGACAGTACAGGTGCTGAAACCTGATCTGAAACCTGATCTGAAACCTATTACACTGCTTGTGTAGCACTGAGCATGTGCGAGATCTGCAAGGCTGAAATCCAGGAAGTCATACAGTCTGGCTTCATGATGCCCACACTTAAGATGGCCCCAGTCAATTTCTATTTTATAAAGTGTCTAAATGCTGTAACAACCTAACAAAACTGACCTTTTAGTTTACAGACTAACTTACAGGGGTATTTATATTTAAAAAGTGAAATTGTGGCCGGAACTCCGCTTTAACATTCGACTGATGGAATGTTTTAAAACTTGGCAGACTGCTCAGACTTTTGAAGGCTGAGAGAAAATTCTTTGCTTACCAAAGATCGGAAACCCTTTGTCAAGATTGCAACGGGAAAAAAATCGCAATAACGATCCTTGACGATAAATCGTGCAGCTCTACAAACTAGTATTTATTTGGTAATGATTAAGTGCTAACATTTGCGTGAAATGTGTCTACCTCTTTGTCCCCTGCTCCATCTGTCAACTACTTGTCATATGAAGCTTCAATAAAAGGATTTTTGGAAGTGCAGCCACCCGGAATTATTACTTCATAGTTTTTATTGTTCATGGTTCTTCTATTGAAGATGGCTGACCCGAAGAAAAAGGCAGTGTAATTATATTATATTTGAGATGGAAGTGCAGATTACGATATTCATTTGTTCACACCAACATTATAATTTATAACCTTCCATTTCCCCAGTCTCCAATAAATGTGCTGTTACCAGCCCCCTTTTCCTTATCTCTGTCCCATTTTTCCTTTAGTTCCTGTAGCATGGGGTTGGCAATCCATCGATCGTGGGCGGGTACCAGGTATGATGGGTAAATTCTGTTCCTTCCTTGCCAACCCTCAGAATTTGGACAGGAGTGGGGGCAGCATTTACTGGGACTGAACCTTTTTTATTACAGTTGTTCTGATCTCTTCACACAAGGCTAAAAAGTTGTGCCTTTAGGGCATGCTGGGGGGGGGGGGGGGGGTATATTAAGGAAACTGGTAAGCTTTTTTTTTGGTCTCTGTTGCAAAGTGTCATTCTGTAGTGACTTCTAATTTCTGGTGCTTGTTCTGCTTTTGGCTGGATGTGTTTTAAGGTTAACCCCGTACAAATTCTTTAGACGACCTTTGTCCACTCTGCATTTTAGAACACTAGCCGCTCAGTGTGACTTTACAGCGTGCCTGGAGAGCTCACGATTTGATCATTTCTGGGTGAAATGCAACCATATCATAGCGATGAATCCTCATTTACCCTTTCGGCATTGTGGGTAAGACTGTTTCTTGGACAAGCAGCTTTTCCATTTGTGTAGTATTATGTCAGTGGAATGTGTGTTAGGAATACTTCTGAAGTACACAGAATATATAATATAATTTGAAATGTTTAGGTTCTAATATGTGGCTATAAACTATATACTATATGTTGTTTTTTTTTTTTTTTCCTTTTCTTTTTTCTTATTTAAGTTTTTTTTTTTTTTTTTTTTTTTTTTTTAAGCAACAGGTTGAACACAAAAAAAAATGATTCCCCCATCCACACATTCGCTGTCGATGAGGGAATCGCTCTTACTGAGCTATTGTATTCTGGCGAGGAGCCTTCCCCGACGGCAGAACACAATTGTTGCTGGCTATAGGCAGTGGCACTGATCGGGGAAAAACCAGACAGGCTGTTTGTACACAAGTCTCATACATAAAACAAAAGTTGGCTGGTCCCTGCTGAACTGGGCCAAATTTTGATCCATGTGTGGGCAGCTTAATAGTTCAGTATTGACACCTTGACATTTAAATAAAATTATGTTCTCAGTTTATGTAGCTCCAAACAAATTACGCAGAACTTTACAATACTGTACATTCACTTCAGCCCCTGCCCTCAAGGAGTTTACAATCTAATATCCAGAGCTCACACACGGGCCAATTTTAAACAGGAGCCAGTTATCCTGCCAGCATGTCTTTGGAGTTGTAGGAGGAAACCAGATTACTCAAAGGAAACCCACACAAGGGAGAACTGTAGTCCATGGTAGCCTTGAATTTGGAGTGGAGAATGGGAGACACAAATGGAGGCGGATTGGAGTTTAAAGGGTAATTTCAACTTTGGGAACATGTTACAAGTTTCACACGATTTTAGGGTGGAGAAGTTCCCATACTAGCTGTTGCTGTTTTAAAACACCGTGGCCATGTGTGGCTCCGCCCACATTGAAGGATCAAGTGTGTGGTAGAGTGACAGGAGCAAGCAGGGATGAGTGGAGTGTGTGTGTGTGCGTGTGTGTGTGTGTGTGTGTGTGTGTGTGTGTGTGTGTGTGTGTTTTTTTAAATCGGCCTAATATATCGGCATCATACCTCGGCCGCCCCAATTTCTAAATAACGGCGACGGCCAGAGAAAAACCCTTATCGGTCGACCTCTAGTTTAGATGCACTCTGGTGTATTTTTGATGCGTTTTTTAGATGCACTGTGGTGTATTTGTGATGCGTTTAGATGCACTCTGGTTTATTTCTGATACATTTAGGTGCTCTCTGGTGTATATTTAATGCTTTTAGATGTTCTCTGGCATATTTCCCCTCCTCCCTTCTCCCTCCTCCTCTCCCCTCCCCCTTGTTCTAACTTTCCCTTTTTAAGATGTGCTATTTTTGTGGAGGGTACCTCCTGATGGTAGATATTCCCTAACACTCTATCCCCCCACACACAAAACTTGGGCTATGCAGAAAAGATACCCCGGCACTCTTGGTGAAGAGAGCTGGTGGAATTGTTCTCTTGGAGACGAGATGATAATCTCTCAAGAGATTGATGACATAGTGTACTCTCCGGTTATGATGGCTTGACTTGAAGATCCTCTCCCTCATGTTCAGTAGCAAATCAATTTTTTCCAACTTTTTGGTTATTTTCTTTCTGCACCCCGCTCATTTAAGTGCAATCCATCTTTGCTGTAGAGTAAGTAACTAAGTGAAAAGTCAGTCCAGGTCTCCATGAAGCCAAACCCCTCCTTCCTGCACCAATTCTTCAGCCACTTGCTAAGCTCCCAAAGCTCCTGCTGCCTCCTTGGTGTGGCTCGCTCTACAGGCAGTATTTCTGCAATTGCTACCTTTTTGGAGGTCCTTTTCTTCAATATAGCTCCTAAGTCCCAGAAATCATTTAGTAGGGCACTCCATTTTCTTCTAATGTTGTCGTTGGTGCCAATATGTATTATAACAGCTGGGTCCTCCCCAGCCCCATCAAACAATCTGTCCATCCGATCTGCAATGTCCCGAACCTGCGCACCCAGGAAACAATATACTGTTTGTCGATCGCGCTAATTTTGACAAATTACCCTGTCCCTTTAATAACTGAATCCCCTACCACCAGGATCTGGCTATCCTTTTCTGTAAGCTTGCCCTCATCTCCATGGGATGAGATATTCCTATGGCTGCCCTGGAAGCAGCACTTTGTGCTGGAGTCTCAGCATGAATGTCACATTCAGCTGGTGTCTCAACATGAATGTCACATTCTGCAGGAGTCTCATTGTGAACGTCACATTCTGGAGGAGACTAATTGTGATCATGAAATTCAGGAGGAGTCTCCCTGTGAATGTCACATGCTGGTGGAGCCTCCGTGTGAATGTCACATGCTGGTTGAGTTGCCATGTGAATGTCCTATGATAATACTGTGAACGGAGCCTTATAAATCCTCCCTGCACATCAATATTTTTGATGCGTTTAGATGAACACTTGTGTATATTTGATGCATTTAGATGCACTCTGGTATATTTTGTATGCGTTTTTAGATGCTCTCTGCTGTATATTTGATGCGGTTAGATGCTTTTTGAGAGGCATTGTGGTGTGTTTTTTTTTATGTGTTTTAGATGCTCTCTGGTGTATATTTTATGCGTTTAGCTACGCTCTCGTGTATATTTGATGCGTTTAGATGCATTCTGGTGTGTTTTTGATGCATATAGATGCTCTCTGGGGTATATTTGATGCGTTTAGATGCATTTGAGTGTACATTTTTGATGCGTTTTAGATGCTCTCTGGTGTATATTTGATGCATTTTAGATGTATTCTGGTGTATTTTTTATGCGTTTTAGCTGCACTCTGGTGTATTTTTGATGCGTGTAATTTTGATGGATTATCGGACGATATTTGGCTATTTTTGATGCATCGGCTAATTATTATCCAAATTTTTGCCGATATATTTAACACTGACTGCACCCACAAGTGTTCCTCCGCCCTTCTCCACACTCAGCGCGGCGCTTGATGCTTTCCAGAGCCACTGAGTGTGAGTGTGTGAAACTGACACGTAACTGAGAGAGGAGCTGTCAAAATTGAGCTTGATGCTGGGGGTGGGCAGTACTCGGCCAGGGTGGGCGTGACCCAGCAGCTATCAAACACCAGCCAATGGCATGGGATCTGGGCGGGCCGCTACGTGTATGTGGCCCGGCCCCTTTTCTTAAGCAGACCAATCATTGGCTGGTGTTTTGATAGCTGCTGGGTCCCACCCAGTCCTAGAACTTGTTTATGCTTCAGGCATTTTGAAGCTTCTTGCTTCGGGCGTTTGAGTGGAGATGTGAACCATCTCCATAGAAAATAATAGATTTTTTTCCCCCCTCCAGCGTTTTGGAGCTTCAGGCTTTAAGCTACAAAACGCTCAGGTGTGAATGGGGTCTTGGCCAAGCAATTTTTTCGTTGGGTCATTTAGATGTATGGATCCTCCTGCCCAGTGCAAATGAAAAGCATAATGGGCTAGTATGCATCGCATACTAGCCCATTATGTGCCACTAACCTGAAAAAGAATCCAGCGATGTCTCCTGTGTAGGCAGCGTCCATCTTCTGTCCCCTCTTCCTTCCGGACTGCGGACTCCGGCTCTGTGATTTGCCGGAGCCACGTGATGTCACTCCCGTGCATGCGCAAGAGAGCCGCCATTTACGGCACAGGCTGGGGAAGAAACGGCACTTAGTTTCGTTTCTTCCCCACGCATGCGCCATTAATATTTTCGGCGGACTACGAGTGAAATATCTCCTAAATGGCGCACGTTTAGGAGATATTTCCACTACCTATAGGTAAGCCTTATTCTAGGATTTCCTATAGGTAGAAGTAGTCAAAAAGGGTTTAATACCACTTTAACTTGCAGTGAAGGCGAACCTTGACAACCCAGATGTTTTAAAACTACATTTCCCATGATGCTCGACTACACTGCAGAGTGCATGAGCCTCATGGGAAATGTAGTTCCAAAACATCCGAGCTGCCAAGGTTTGCTATCACTGTACGGAATGTAAATAAAGGTAGACAAATGGCTTTCTTCTTCTTTTTATTTGGGTGAAGCTTTCGGATATTGACAGGTGCTGTAAAATATTGAAAATTTTGTAAACCACAGATGGGGCCTTATGTGTACAAGTAAATTGGCTTATTTTGCCTTCTCCGGTTTTTCAGTTAACTTTCTGTGGAATATTTTAACTCCTTTTTCGGAAGCTCTGACTTTTGCAAGCTTTTGAAGGGTGCAGCATTTTGGCTCTTTGTAACAGAGGCAGCTAACCGCTGCAAGTATTTGACTTCAAATCCAAAGGCAACACCCTTCACTCTTACGTGATGTGTATCATCAGAACTGATTTAGCCGCAGCGCAACGTAAATTACAGGGCTCACTTTGTGGTGATAGATTTGATTTGTTTGCATAGCTTGAATCAAGGGATAGTAGGAAGTGTGCTGTATCAGTTCCTTGTCGCAGACTTTTGGCAAGGCAGATACATTTACTGGAATGCAATGTTTAATGGACATCCTGTGTTAATTCCATCATTCCGGCACTAGGGAGATTTTCCCTTGCTTCCATCTCTTAAAAGAGCAGAGATCGTTGCATGAGAGGCACCAAGCAAAAGGTATGGACAGGAGGGACAAATGGGCCACAGTTCCAGGTAAGGAGAGATCGGGTATGAACAACGGTCATTCTTTTTAGAACTTTTTTAATTTAGACCAAAACCTAAATGGATTTAGGAGGCACAAAGGGCATCCAGCCATAGCATTAGGATTGTGCTACTATAGATTTTTCGAAATATTGTGACCCAAAGATATTTATTTTGCTTAAAGATTATAGCTGCACAACACAAGCCTTGAGAGAGGTGGGGTGTTCTTTTTCACACCCATGAAGTGGGGTACAGAAATAAGCTGGGTGGTGGTTTAAATTTTTCCTATTCTATCCCACTTTCATTTCAAATAAAACTATTGGCTGTAACTCGGTCTTAAAGGGGTTGTAAAGGTTTGTTTTTTATTTTCTAAATAGGTTACTTTAAGCTAGTGCATTGTTGGTTCACTTACCCTTTCCTTCGATTTTCTGTCTAAATGTTTTTTTTTTTCATTGTCTGAATTTCTCACTTCCTGTTCCTCCTCAGTAAGCTGTCCAGTAAGCTGTTCTAAATGACTTTCCACCGCTCGGATGATGGAAAGCTTACTGAGGAGAAACAGGAAGTGAGAAATTCAAACAAAGAAAAAAAACATTTTGAAGGGAAATGGAAGGAAAAGGTAAGTGAACCAACAATGCACTAGCTTAAAGGAACCAATTTAGAAAATAAAAGGCGAACCTTTACAACCCCTTTAATCATTGAGCATGCAATGTATGTATATTACCAGATGGGATTAATATTGAATATTCAGTTTTTCTTCTCTGTATCTTTATTTTTTTTAACATAAAAGTTCCCAATCCTGTTCCATTTATCTTGATGGAATTAGAATTCATTTTTATGTTCTCTTTGGTTAGATGAAAAAGCTAAATTTTGCACGTTTTTCCCACAACTTCTCATTTCACCAAAATAGCTCCTGTCTGTCAATAACAGTTTTTTTGTATATAGTATTTATTACAAATTTAGTCTGTTTTGTGTGTTTACACAAGTTTTGTGTGTTTACACAAGAAGCTTTCTTATTCATTGCCAGAGACTTGTACTTACTGATGCCCAGCATAGAGATCCAGTGTGGCCGATATTCTGGGTCAGGGCTGTAGAATTGTCTCCCTCCTTCTGCTTGTGTGTTTTTCCACTTTTTCTGGCAGAAAATGCTTTGAAACATTAATTTTCACCATATGACAAATACATCCTTTGTCAAAGGAGGATTATAGGGGAGTCTTTGCTGCGTTGTAATATTTAGCTTTCCATCATACACTTACGCCAGAGGAGCCACAGAGAGAATCTTTCAAACCATCAACAATAACCTACTGTCACAGTTGCCATATCGTACACCGGAGATGTGCTCACTGAACACAGTTAATACCTGTTTAAGTATTTTCTCATTAATTTTGCATGAATCTAACACACGCATTGGTGACATCCCTCTCATCTAAACCACCAGCTATATCCAGTGGAGCTAAATGTTTTTGAATCTATGCTCAGGCTTGTAATTTACCTTTTTTAGATCAGGGGTGTCCAACTTGCGGCCCATGACGGCACAGTGACTGCGTTCAGTGAGCACAGTGGCAGCAATTGATGGCACAGTGGCTGCTTTGAGCACCAGCCGCCACTGACTACTAGAAATAATATAACCTATTATATACCGTATCGTATATCTGCACCATTACGTGGACTGCAAATTTGCCAAATTATGAAAACATTAAAGTGACTAATGAGCATTACCATACCATTTCAGCATTCATTATGGTTTATGTACATTGATTTGAAATGAATACTTTTTTTTTTTTTTTTGTATGATTTTTGATTTTGCTCATCACTGCCCCGCGCATGCAGCCATGCTCTGACCCTCTCTTGTATCGTGTCCGCAGTCTCTGATTCTCTCTAGTATCATGTCTGTGACCCTCTCTTGTAGTATTTTGGGGTCAGTCTGTAGATCCTCTTTTTAGTTGTCTGTTGTGTTTACACTTATGCAGAGAGTGTGTGTGTGTGTGTGTGTGTGTGTTTTTTTTTTTTTTTTTTTAAAGAACAAATAATATATAAAAAAACAAAGTTCTTCTGACTGCTTGAATTTTTTGGATGAAAACCGTGCGCAGTAGTCGTGATGTATTGCGTAATCAGATCAAATCGTGGACAGGATAATCCGAATCGAATTGTGAGGCCAGTGAAGATGTGCACCCCTAATACCTAGAGAATAAAATGGCGGTCATTCCAATACTTTGTGATACCGTATATGCGCAGCGGTATTACAAGCGCAATTTATTTGGTACAAATAAAATAAGACGACAGTAAAGTTAGCCCAATTATTTTCTATATTGTAAAAGATAATGTTATGTCAAGTAAATTGATACCCAACATGTCATGCGTCAAAATTGAACTGTTCGTGGAATGGCGACAAACTTTTTTTTCTTTAAAAAAAAAAAAATAACATTTTGGTCACTTTTTATTCCTATTACAATGAATATTTGCCTCACTCGGCATTCGGTCTCACAGGGGAGAGGATCCAATCATCAGAGGAGGGAGGAGAGGACGTGATCGTGTCTGCCGCTACTGACAACTCCGGTAAGCGGCAGAGACGACCTGAGTGCAGCGGGAGTGCAGCCGCTGATAAAAGTGATTTTGCGGCAAATCCATCACATTGCATGCATTTTATGTTGCCCTCTTTTTTTTATTTTTTTTGAATATTATATATATATTTTTTTTAGTTTTATAATTGCTACTCCGATACATTATCTTTATCGGTGATCATTGGCTTGTAATCTGTCAGACTTTTTCTGCTCATCAGATAGCCTTAAGCCTAAACAGTGAAGTTTTATTTATTTATTTATTTATTTATTTTTTCATTCCACCCAACAGGCTAAAGGAAAAAATGCTGAAGAGCTCGGAAGAGATTCTGTACTAGCAATCCAATGTTAGTACAGCGATCTACCCCACTGAGCTATTGTGTTCTAACAGGGGGACTGTCCCTCCACCAGAACACTCTGGTCACCAAAAACAAGCTGTCCTGCAGAATGTATCAGTTACAGAGATGAGACAAACTAACCTCAGCAGGGGTGCTTATAATGATCATTTTTTATTTATGTAAAACCTTAAGGCCCCTTTCACACCTGCGGACCGTATGTCCGTTTTTCATCCATCCATCCAATTTCGGATGAAAAACGGAAATGCATGTATCCTATGGGATTGAGGATAAACATCCACTGACATCCGATCTCATCAGTGTCTGCTATGCTCCAATTCTGCAGACGGAGGAAAATCCGATTTTTTTTTCCATCCGTCATCGGATTGGATGAACACGGACAGACGGTCCGTGTTCATCCCATCCCCCCATGGAGGAGAGCGGAGATCTGACAGGGAGGTCCCTGCACAGTGTGCAGCCACCACCCTGTCATCTGCCGGCTCAGCGGGGATCCACACATCGTTCCCCGCTGATCAAGTGTTTGTTAAAGGCACAGATCCTCGCAGGATCCATTTGTGTGAAAGGGCCTTTATCCCAAAAGGGCAAAAAACTGTTGCTGTAACTGCTTATAAAATATTAGCTGAAGTTTGGATTCAATTAGTGTATTTAAATCTGCTAGTACATTTAACATTACCCTCCCCCCAGACTATATAAAATCATAAACAATCCATTGCCATTGGCCTTAAAGAATCTCGGCAGGGTGATTGAAATCTTGGAAACCTGACCTGTTGGGGTGCCTGAGGACTGAGATTGGGACTCGCTGCACTGGACAAATGAATGGTTTTCCCATATTCAGGATTCTACCTGTGGTGCTGAAGAGGAGTGGGGGGCACAAAAGCCAAGATTCAAGTGTAAAAGAAGGATGGAGGGTCACGATATTTTCTGAGTTGCAGATCTTCTAAAATGTTTTAATGATGTTATGGTGTATGGATTGTTTACATAAGAATGGTGCCTAGTTGAGTTCTTCTTAGGCATTTTAATGTGGAAATTGGCAAGGGTGCTTCTCTTTGTATATTTGAAATGAACAATACAAAACTGGGGAACAGGTTGATAAATCAGCCCATCCAACACATGAATGTCGCGATCGGTTGTTTGTATTCTGTCACTGGTGCTAAGCAGAGCTGAGTTAAGTGTTGTTTTTGCAATTTCCTGTCGATCTTTCATATCATCCTTTAAAAGTGTATTTTTTCCGATATAAACTGCCCTTGCTAAAATAGGACGATGAGATAAACACGGTAAAACTGTCATTTCCTAAATGGATTGTGTCCAGTAACTCCACAAGACAGTTTGTTTGTAATTGTGTCGCATTAAGACGACATTGTGAACTATGTCTCTGTAGAAAAGGCCCGGAGTTCAGCATCCAGTGGGATCGAGATTGCAGTCTTGAGTAGAAGGGGAAACTGCAGATTGATCTTCTGGCCATGGATGTAATATCAATTCAAGTGTTGTCTTACTTTAACTTTAGGAAGTGAACCATTAACTTCAATTATGATTTCTCTTGTGCTTGACAGTGCCCTGGAGAAGAGAACCGCGTTGGGACGCGTACGGTGTATGTGGGACACAGGCCAGCTTCAGAAACCGATGCTTACATTGCGCCAAAATTCAGCGATAACAGGATTGTCTCATCTAAGGTTGGTTCATTCTATTTATGTTCCAGGGAAACGAAGCTGTCATTTCAGAACGACTCCTATCACTGCTGTAAAGCTTGTCTGGAAGTCATATTTTTTTTTTACTTTCGCTTTTTGTCTGGCTGCTAACCAGATAGATGTAAATTCTCTTTCTAGCAGCGTTCTGTGTGTCAGACATTTGTACTTGTATATATTTTTGTTATCCAACTTCAGAGATTTGCATTAATGATAAGCACCCTACAGTTGTTCATTCATTAGAAAATGATAAGAGGGTGCCATAACATAAGTGGCCTGGAATGGTAGTTTTCTGGCAGTGTCTGACTTGGACCCCTTTCACACTTGGGCGATTTGCAGGCACTATTGCGCTAAAAATAGCGACTGCAAACCGACCTGAAACACTGGCTGCTGTTTCTCCAGTGTGAAAGCCCGAGAGCTTTTACACTGGAGCGGTGCGCTAGCAGGACTGCTCCAAAAGTGCTGCTAGCTGCAATGGGAAACCGCAGCTATACTGCCGGCAATGCGCATTGCCGGTGGTATTAACCCTTTTTTGGGAAACCGCAGCTATACTGCCGGCAATGCGCATTGCCGGTGGTATTAACCCTTTTTTGGCCACTAGTGGGAGGTTAAAACGGCACCGCTAGCGGCCGAATACCGCCGCAATTCCGATGGTAAAGCGCTGCTAAAAATAGCGCCGCTTTACCGCCACTGCACCTCCCGCCCCGGTGTGAAAGAGGCCTTGGTGATGGTAACACACAGGGATATGTTTACTAAAACTAGAAAGTGCAAAATCTGGTGCAACTGTGCATGGTAGCCAATCGGCTTCTAACTTTCTAGTGATTGTAAAGCTTCACTTTTTTTTTTTTTTAAATAACAAACATGTCATACTTGCCTCTACTGTGCAGCTCATTTTTGCACAGAGTGGCCCCGATCCACGTCTTCTGGGGTCCCTCGGCGGCTGTCTCGGCTCCTCCCCGCATCAGCTAACCCCCCTGGGAAGCGCTCTCCCAAGGGGGTTACCTTGCGGGCGCATTCCCGAGTCCTGTATCCGGCGTCCATAGCCGCCAACTACAGGATTCGGCCCCGCTCCCCAGCCCTCGCGTCATTGTAGTTGATTGACAGCAGCGCGAGCCAATGGCTGCACTGCTATCAATTTATCCAATGAATAGAGGAAGGGGAGGTTTTTGGGACTTTGAATGAGATGCGTTTTTTAGCAATATGCAATTGTTCAAAAATAATTAAATTATATATATATATTAGTGCTGTCAAGTAAACGCGTTATTGACGGCGTTAACGCAGACCCGTTTTAACGCCGTCAATAACTTTATCGCGCGATTAAGACGTTTGAAAATTAAATCGTTATATTTTATATTGGACAAAGTCGCGCCATCCTACCGACACTGCCTGTTATTTTTTTTTTGTCAGCACTCGGCACGTACCTCTTAATCTTCTTCACCCGATGGCGTTCCCGCGGGAGTGGGCGTTCCCAAGCACTGCCTGTGATTGACAGGCTTCCGAACGGCGCATACTGCGCGTCACAGGTTGCCGGAAAAACCCGAACGTCGGTGCGCATGCGCCGTATAGAGCCGCACCGACGTTCGGGTTTTTCCGGCAACCTGTGACGCGCAGTATGCGCCGTTCGGAAGCCTGTCAATCACAGGCAGTGCTTGGGAACGCCCACTCCCGCGGGAACGCCATCGGGTGAAGAAGATTTAAGAGGTACGTGCCGAGTGCTCAGTGCTGACAAAAAAAAAATCACAGGCAGTGTCGGTAGGATGAAACTCAAAAAAATGCAGCGCTGAAAAATAAATGGTGAATAGACAATGATGTCTATCTGGAACCCACATAAATAAAAATGTGTAAGTCCATGGATTAATACAATAATCTTAGGATTAAATGATGTGATGAGGACACTATAGACGTGTGTGTCTAAGTCTCAATGAATACAAAAATATAAGTCTATAGAAGTGAACATAAAGCCGGAAGTTGAGATGGTCAATCAAATGACAGTGACAAGACACCCACGGTGATCCTAAGTGAACTAGAATATTGGTGTAAACGCCCGCCACCAGAAAGGGAGGCTTACCGGATGCGGTGGACCGATTCACTTTTCAATTTGATTAAATGCGATTAATCGTGAGTTAACTATGACATTAATGCGATTAATCGCGATTAGAAATTTTAATCGCTTGACAGCACTAATATATATATATATATATATATATATATATATATATATATATATATATATATATATATATATATATATATATATATATATATATACACATACATACATACATACATACATACATACATACATACATACATACATACATACATACATACATATATATATATATATATATATATATATATATATATATATATATATATATATATATATATATATATATATATATACATACATTTCCATAATAACCAGGCTCAAAGTTACCAACCAAAAAAAGCAACAAACCAAATTAACCTGTCTAGCTGTATGCATTAAAAACGGGGGTTTAGTTGCACGCATTTGCAAATACCTGTGTAAGCTGCAGGCCCCGTCAAGGCTCTCTGTGTACTGCAGTCCTAATAAGATATCACAAAAGAAATGCAGGAGTGGAGAGATTCATGCCTTCCAAACCAAAACACCACCGAAATAAATGCGGACCACATCAACCCAGGTCAGTTAGTCAATAAATGACAATGCACAATTAACTGTCAATTGTAAATCTGTGGAGGTACTTTATTCCACTGCTGAAACACGTCTCCATCCATCATATGCCTCATGTAAAGTCCCAACCTTGGCCCGGATTCATGTAGATCCGCGCATTCTTACGGCGGCGCAGCATATCGTATTTGCTCTACGCCGCCGTAAGTCAGAGAGGCAAGTGCTGTATTCACAAAGCACTTACCTCCTAAGTTACGGCGGCGTAGCATAAATGGGGCCGGCGTAAGCGCGCCTAATTCAAATGAGGATGAGGGGGCGTGTTTTATGTAAATTATTGGTGACCCGACGTGATTGCCGTTTTTTATGAACGTCGCATGCGCCGTCCGTGTACATATCCCAGTGTGCATTGCTCCAAAGTACGCCGCAAGGACGTATTGGTTTCGACGTGAACGTAAATTACGTCCAGCCCCATTCACGGACGGCTTGCGCAAACGACGTAACATTTTCCAATTTTCGACGTGGGAACAACGGCCATACTTAACATTTGCTACGCCACCTAGGGGGCAGCTTTATCTTTACGCGGCGTATCTCTTACGGAAACAGCGTATCTTTACTGCGACGGGCAAACGTACGTTCGTGAATCGGCGTATCTAGTCATTTACATATTCTACGCCGAAATCAATAGAAGCGCCACCTAGCGGCCAGCGGAAAAATTGCACCCTAAGATACGATGGCGCAGGCCGTCGTATCTTAGCTAGGTTTAAGTGTATCTCAGTTTGAGCATACACTTAAACTTACGACGGGCTTAGATTCCGAGTTACGTTGGCGTATCTACTTATACGCCGGCGTAACTCTTTGTGAATCCGGCCCAGTGTCTCTTTTTTTTTTTTTTTTTTTTTTTACTATCTAGGCATGAAGATGTGTTTCAGGAGTGGAATTGCGTGCCTCCACAGATTTACCATTGACGGTTAATTGTGCATTGTCATTTGCAATGAGGACAGCGGGCTGTGTCTGCTCTGCATTAATGGAGTGGACACGGACCAGCCATCCATCTGATCAGTGGACTGATTCCCCGCTGAGAAGGTGGACGCCAATGGAGCCCGTCCCATGTGTAAGAAGCCTAAAACAAAGATTTGGTATAAATAAAAAATAGATATCAAACCAAATATTTGTTTATAAACCTGTTAAAGGGGTTGTAAAGGTTCGTGTTTTTTCACCTTAATGCATCCTCTGCACACCTCGCTGTCACGGGCCCCCTAGCCCCCCGTTTTTCTTACCTGAGCCCGTTCACCTGCTTCACATAAACTTCTAATGTCTATGTGTATATCTAATACATTGGGTCAGAGCCGGTTCACATTGGGACGGCACGACTTCGTAGGGCGACTCCGCAAGGCGTCCTGAAGACGACTTCAGAGGCGACTTGTAAAATGACTTCTGTATAGTCGTACAAGAACCCTTTTTCTAAGTCAGAGCGACTTGCATCGCACCTATTAGAACGGTTCTATTGAATAGAATGGGACGCAACTTGTCAGGCGGCTGAGTCGCCCCAGTGTGAACCGGCTCTAAAAGTGTCCGATCAAAGGAAATAAAAACTAAAGCAAAGAATGTAATCTCATTTCTTGCTATTTTTGTTTCACTTCCTTTGAGGAAGAGATCTTTTGCTCCTTTTTCCTTCACTTGTTATCAGTCTTTGGCATGCCTATTGAATCCATTCATCTTTTAACCATTTTCAGTCTTAAACTTTTCTGAGGTTTAGGTGTAACAGTTACGGAGCTGCTGGCTTTACCCGCTGGTGATCATAGTCGTTCCTTATTTAGAAGATGAATAGATATGGTTATCACACGGTGCAAGATTTTCTGTAAGCCGTTGATCACTGGGATTGTTTACAATCTGTTCCAGACACTTGCAATTCCCTGGAAAGTAACGTTGTGCAACTTCATCTTGGATTAAATGTATCTGTTCATCTCCAAGAAGAGGTGACCATGAAATATGACGCCGTACAGCTAACTTCCCATCTGTATACACATTGATATAAACTAACCTTTAAAAGCCAGGGGACAGATGTGACTTTTATTTTTAAACTTGAGCTTCGTGTGAGGCCATGTGATACCTGGTTAAAGATTTTCTTCATTTCTCTTTTACTTTAAACGTTTATTCGCTGCGCTAAATATTTGTTCGGATAGTAATCTGAAACGAGACCTGCAGCATTTCCCCTGTACGTAGTTTTCTGCTTTCAAATTAAAGCGGAGTTCCACCCTGAAAAAAAATTTTCCACCAAAAATCTAAAAAAAAAAAAAAGTTTTTTACTTACCCTAAATAGCTGTTGCTATGCGGAAGTGGCGAATCTGCCTCTGCATCCTCCATGGTGGATTCTCTTCCTCCTCCTACACTTGGTTTCTTCTTGTGAATGGGGCGCACTGCATTCTGGGAACTGTGTGTATCCCAAAAAAGCAGCCGGTGCATTGCCACGAAATGAGATTTGCCATCGGATGAGATGGTCCGCCTCCATCACATCCTATTGGCTCACTCCTGTCACGTGACATATTTATACGTCAAGTATCGACGCGAACATCAGTCTCAGCTAGGCTATCATAGGGAGAGGATCTCCTCTCCCTGTGATAGCTGAAGCTGCACGGAGCTGGTGCACGGAGCTATTTGCGTAGTGCTGCGCCTGCGCACTACTACTTTACCTGCACCCGATGCTCTACTTTCTGTTCCCCGTTCCCTGAGCCTTAACGGGGGACGGGGAGTAGAGCTGCGGGCGCGGGGTGTAGTTAGCACTGGCGGGAGGCACGCTGACAGCGCTATCGCGCTCGCGGGGAGGCATGACAGCGCTATCGGGCAGAGGGATCCCGAAGTGACATTGTAATGAAGGAGAACATTTATTAGCCTGACATTGTAATAAAGGAGAACATTTATTAGCCTAGTAAATGTATGAGCTTCTGTGGCCCGATTCCGCTCTCGGAATCGGGCCACAGAGGCCATGTGAGCTCCGTGCACCAGCTCCGTGCAGCTTCAGCTATCACAGGGAGAGGAGATCCTCTCTCTATGATAGCCTAGCTGAGACTGATGTTCGCGTCAATACTTGATGTTTAAATATGTCACGTGACAGGAGTGAGCCAATAGGATGTGATGGAGGCGGATCATCTCATCCGATGGCAAATCTCATTTCGTGGCAATGCACCGGCCCATTCACAAAGCGCCGCGCTGCTCGCGCATGCGCAGTAGGAAACAGGCAGTGAAGCCGCACAGCTTCACTGTCTGTTTCCCTTACTGTGGATGGCGGCGCAGTAAGTATCCTTTATAATAAAATATGTTCAGAAAATATGGAGCAGTTACTTAATATCATACAGCAAACATATTTTCATAAATTTGATTACACTCCTGCTCTATCATTGTCAAGACGGCCTACTTGGTGGTCTGGAATAATATACTGCCTTACTGCAGTGTCCAAGACCTGGTTGTGCTGTCTGGCAGAGGTCTCTCTAGCACTGGACTGGCTGAGCAGAATTACAAATCCAATAAGGTTGCTAATTGTATATATTCCAACTAAGTATTTGTGGATTGCCCAGAGTTTAGCTTTAGTAACTGAAAATGTGTCCCCCAGTAACACAATATACTTTCCCTCCAGGTTCTTTGAAAGCTTTGTGCTTGGTAGTGTTCTAATTTTATCAGTGCATTTCTGGCATTGAGAAAGCAAATTTGCATGCCGAGTATGTCCATCTATTTCGACACGTGGAGTTTCTAAGTGCTGTGCCTGCATCGATTGCGGGCAAAATAATTTATTATGTTGCCTGTAAAGTGCTCTGCAGCATTAAAGCAGTTTTAATAATAGCCCATCGGATTTCCATCTGTCATGTATAAGAAATGGTAGAAGACGAGCCCCTTTTTACAAGGTAGAAAAATAATGTATTCGCTGTCTTTGAAGTACATAAGCCATACTCTGCTTCATAAAATTTAAAGTACACCTGTTATGTGGGTGATACAGGCAACCGCAATTGTTGACCTCCTTCTGCACATGCAAATTGACTGTTATTCTGACCTTCCATTTCAATACTTGTAGACACAAGCCCAGGGAATATGCGCAC
Organism: Rana temporaria; assembly: GCF_905171775.1. Lineage (NCBI taxonomy): Eukaryota > Metazoa > Chordata > Amphibia > Anura > Ranidae > Rana > Rana temporaria. Next base: position 73,356,727 of record NC_053497.1, on the reverse strand, counting down.
CTGGTCTGAAATCTGTAGTAATTTGCAGTAATTCATAAAAAAAAAATAAAAATTGATCTGGTACACCACTGAGTTTTTTTCAGGCCCAGCGGGCGGCTTCAAATAAAAAACTGAGGCGGCTGCAGGGAGGTCTCTGTATCAACTATGCCAGGGCTCAACAAATCCCGGTCGCCATGGCGACTAGAAATAGCCTCCTGGCGACTTGGCTTTTTTTTTTGTGAAGTCCCCAGCTCTTCCTTGTGTGAGCTGGCGCCATCTGGTGGTGGCCGTTGGTATTACAAGTGAAGCATTACAAGTTAAACAAGAAAATATTGTGTTGCGCTGATAATCAAGTAAAAAATTGCATACATATATATATATATATACACCATATACATAAATAAGAACCCCCTACACCTCAAATCAGGGAGGTATATGTGCAAAAGATAAACAAAAACCACTCAAAAACTATAATGTGAAAAAATTCAAATAGAACCAGCAAAAATAGTTCATGGAAAAAACACAGTTCAGTACATAGGCTAATAGGAGACAGGTGTGAGATCCACAGTCCTTTGGTGTGCAGCTGTCATTATAGCAAAAAAAAACAAACAAAAAAAAAAATAAAAAAAAAATATATAAATCCTTTTCCTTCTGGACTCCCCGATTAACACAGGATATCAGCCGCTCATAAGGAGAAAAGAAAGATATATGGTGCAAATAACGTAATAAAATGGGAGATGAACCCTGCAATACAATGATTGCACTCACGGAACCTCGATGGTAAAAAGGCTCAACTGCAATCAGTCATTGAACGCCGCTCAGTGCTACGATCTCCTCAGAAGGACGGATTCGACCGTCGATCGCGTCACTCGGCTTCTCCCCCACGCGTATCGTCAATAGCCACTTGACTTATTCATGGGTCAAGTGGCTATTGACGATACGCGTGGGGGAGAAGCCGAGTGACGCGATCGACGGTCGAATCCGTCCTTCTGAGGAGATCGTAGCACTGAGCGGCGTTCAATGACTGATTGCAGTTGAGCCTTTTTACCATCGAGGTTCCGTGAGTGCAATCATTGTATTGCAGGGTTCATCTCCCATTTTATTACGTTATTTGCACCATATATCTTTCTTTTCTCCTTATGAGCGGCTGATATCCTGTGTTAATCGGGGAGTCCAGAAGGAAAAGGATTTATATATATATTTTTTTTTTTGTTTGTTTTTTTTTGCTATAATGACAGCTGCACACCAAAGGACTGTGGATCTCACACCTGTCTCCTATTAGCCTATGTACTGAACTGTGTTTTTTCCATGAACTATTTTTGCTGGTTCTATTTGAATTTTTTCACATTATAGTTTTTGAGTGGTTTTTGTTTATCTTTTGCACATATACCTCCCTGATTTGAGGTGTAGGGGGTTCTTATTTATGTATATGGTGTATATATATATATATATATATGTATGCAATTTTTTACTTGATTATCAGCGCAACACAATATTTTCTTATTTATTCACTTTGGTTTTGTGCACCTCACGTGTCTGCAGCTTATCTTTAGTATTTTATATGGTTTTAGTAATAGCGCTGTAGTACCTTTTTACATATTATTACAAGTTAAACAGCAATTCTAATGTAATTTTTCACTATTTTCACTGCCATCTTCTTCCCTCTAATTAGAACCCCCAAACATTATATATATTTTTTATCCTAACACCCTAGAGAATAAAATGGTGATCGTTGCAATACTTTCTGTCACGCTGTATTTGCGCAGCGGTCTTACAAGCGCACTTTTTTGGGAAAAAAATTACACTTTTTTTTTAATTAAAGACAACAGTAAAGTTATCCCAATTTTTTTAAATATTATGAAAGATAATGTTACGCCGAGTAAATTCATACCCAACATGTCACGCTTCAAAATTGTGTCCGCTCGTGGAATGCCGACAAACTTTTACCCTTTAAAATCTTCATAGGCGACGTTTAAAAAAATCTACAGGTTGCATGTTTTGAGTTAGAGGTGGGCTAGGGCTAGAATTATTGCTCTCGCTCTACCAATCGCGGCGATACCTCACATGTGTGGTTTGAACACCGTTTACATATGCGGGCGCTGCTCACGTATGTATTCGCTTCTGCGCGCAAGCTCGTCGGGACGGGGTGCGTTTTCTGGCTCCTAACTTTTTTAGCTGGCTCCTAGATTCCAAGCAAATTTGTCAAACCCTGAACTATGCAATGTTAATATCATGTTCTGACAGAACAAACACAGCTGTGGGCACTGATTGGATGCCGATCGGCAAACGTTTTTCTGGCATGCCCGTTCTACAGGAGCCCGGGCCGAGTGTCTGGCGGTTGTCGGCTGATACTTGGCCCTTGTGTACCAGACTTAGGTCACAATAATGGACAAAAAACAATTAGCCAGATTCACGTAGACGTGCCTAACTTTAAGCAGGCGTAGCGTATCTCATATACGCTACGCCGCCGTAAGTTAGAGAGGCAAGTACAGTATTCACAAACAACTTGCGTCCTAAGTTGCGGCGTAGTGTAAATGTGCCGGCGTAAGCACGCCTAATTCAAATGTGGAAGAAGTGGGCATGTTTTATGTAAATTAAGCATGACCCCACGTAAATGACGTTTTGAACTAACGGCGCATGCGCTGTCTGTGGACGTAACCCAGTGCGCATGCTCCAAATTACGCTGCAAAGACTCATTGCTTTCAACGTGTACGTAAATTACGGCCAGCCCCATTCACGGACGACTTACGCAAACAATGTAAAAATTTAAAAATTTGACGCGGTTCCGACGTCCATACTTAACATTGGCTGCGCCATCTTTTTGGTGGTTTATCTTTACGCCTGAAAACGCCTTACGTGAACGGCGTATCTTTACTGCGACGGGCGAGCGTACGTTTGTGAATAGGCGTATCTTGCTGATTTACGCATTCTAGGCGTAAATCGGCGTACACGCCCCTAGCGGCCAGCGTAAATAGACAGCTAAGATACGACGGCCCCGGCGGTCGTATCTTGGCATCATTTAAGCGTATCAATTTGAGAATACACTTAAATATACAACGGCGCAAATTCGGAGTTACGACGGCGCATCTACTGATACGCCGTTGTATCTCTACCTGAATCTGGCTAAATGTGTTTAAGTTGATAACACACAAGCCATTCTAATTTCTCATGTCTTTATTAAACACACCCAGAAAACATTCACAGTGTTTGAGGAAAAAGTAAGTGAACCCTTTTATTTCAGAGCCCATTCACACAGGGACGACTTTGTATCTGACTTCAAGTCGCGCTGCATGAGAAAATCAATGTAAGTGAATGGGAGCCGTCTTAAAACACTACTGCAGTCGCTCTGACTTCAGAAAAGGTTCCTACTTCAATCCGACTTCTAGGCGACTTGTAGGCAACTTGTACACATTGATTTCAATGGAAGTCGCCTCAGAAGTCGGATCACTGTCTTAACAGAAGCAACAATACAGGAAGAAAACATACATTTCTCAGGCAAACCCCTCCCTCCCACAGAGGTGATTGTTTGATTGGCCACTGGAAAGTCTCCTGTTCTGGAAGCGACTAAAAGACACTCAAAAGTTTTAACCACTTCTGTCCCCCGGAGGATTTGGCTGCCCAATGATAGGGCCATTTTTTGCGGTTCGGCATTGCGTCGTTTTAACAGACAATTGCGCAGTCGTGCGACGTTGCACCCAAACAAAAGTGACGTCCTTTTTTTTCTTTCACAAATAGAGCGCTTTTTTTTTTTTTTTCCGCTATAAACAAAAAAAAGAACGATAATTCTGAAAAAATAGAGCAATATTTTTTTGCTTTAATAAATATCCCCAAAAAATATATACATTTTTTTTTTCCCTTAGTTTAGGCCGATATGTTTTCTTCTACATATTTTTGGTAAAATAAATCGCAATAAGCGTATATTAATTGGTTTGCGCAAAAGTTATAGTGTCTACAAAATAGGGGATAGTTTATGGCATTTTTATTTATTTTTACTAGTTATGGTGGTGATCTGCCATTTTTTTTTTATTTTTTTTTATCGTGAAAAAAATAACCAGTAAAGTTAGCCCATTTTTTTTTTTTTTTTTTTTTTTTTTTTTATATAAATGTAAAAGATTTTACGCCGCGAGAATCGTGAGCTTCATTCTAAGCAAAAAAATCGTGATTCTCATTTTGGCCAGAATCGTGCAACTCTACCTGTCACTAGGCAGAACAGGGAGATGCCTTGTTTACACAGGCATCCCCTCGTTCTGCCTCTGACACGATTCCGGGCTGCTGGCGCACATCAGCTTCTTAAAGGGGACGTACCGGTATGTCCATTTGCCTACCGCTGCCATTCTGACGACATATCGGCGTGCAGTGGTCAGCAAGTGGTTAAGATGGCTGTTCATAAGAAGCATCTGCTGATGTGAACCGTGTAAAAAAAACTAAAATTAGCTCTCTGAAGACATATGATCAAAGGTAGTAAAAGGTTGCACAAGGCTAGAAAAGGATATAAAGCAATCCATCAGTCAAAAGTTAGACAAATTGTTTATAAACAGAGACAGTTTAGAAGTGGCTTGTCTTAGAAGTGGACGCCCAGCCAAGATGACTCCTAAAGCTCAAACGCAGAATCCTCAATGAGGTAAAGAAGAACCCACGAGTAATGCCGCGTACACACGACCGTTTTTCATGACGAGAAAAATGTAATTTTTTAAATTTGGTTGTTAAAAACGGTCGTGTGTGGGCTCCAGAGCATTTTTATCGACGAGAAAAATGGGCATTAAAAATTTAGAACATGCTCTATTTTTTCGCATTTGTTTTTCTCATCGTGAAAAACGGTCGTGTGTACGCTTTAAGGACGGGGGGAAAAAACGTTGCATAATCAGCCCAAAGGGTGGCGCCATTCGAATGGAACTTCCCCTTTATAGTGCCGTCGTACATGTTGTACGACACCGCGCTTTGCTAGAGCATTTTTTTCCCCACGATCATGTGTATGCAAGGCAGGCTTGACAAGAATCGCGTCGAGAAAAACATTGTTTTTTTTCCATGACATGAAAAATGGCTTAAGAGTTAAAGGCTTGAAAATGTGCCTGTTTGGAATGGCTCGGTCACAGTCCAGACATTATTCCCATAGAGATTCTGTGGAATGACCTTGAGAGCCATCCACACCCGACATCCTACAAATGTGTCTGAGCTGAAGCAGTTTTGTAAAGAGGAATGGTCAAAAATGTCTCTTGAATGTTGTGCAGGTTCGATCCAGAGCTACAGAAAGCACTTGCTTGAAGTCCTTGCTGCCAAAGGAGCTTCAACCTGCTATTAACTCTAGGGGTTCACTTACTTTTTTTTTTTTCGGCGCTGTGATTGTTTACTGGGGATGTTCAGTGAGGCCATTAGAAATTAGAACTGTTTGTGTGTCATCAGCTTAAAGTGGAGGTTCACCCTCAAAAAAATTTCTGACATCACACAGAGTCGAGCCATCCTACCGACAGAATGCCGGTGTTTTTTTTTTTCTCAGCACATACCTCGTTATGTGCGATTTTCACCTCACGGCAATCCCGCGGGAGTGGGCGTTCCCAAGCAAAAAACCCGAACGTCGGTGCGGCTCTATACGGCGCCTGCGCACCGACATTCGGGTTCTGTCGGCAACCTGTGACGCGCAGTATGCGCCGTTCGGATGCCTGTCAATCACAGGCAGTGCTTGGGATTGCCGTGAGGTGAAAATCGTGATAACAAGGTATGTGCTGGGGAAAAAAAAAAAAAAAAACACCGGCATTCTGTCGTGTGATGTCAGAATTTTTTTTAAAGGGTGAACCTCCACTTTAAGCACATTGGGCCAGATTCATGTAGAAATCTGGCGGCGTAACATATCACATTTACATTACACCACCTCAAGTTTTCAGCATAAGTGCTTGATTCACAAAGCACTTGCCTGTAAACTTGCGGCGGCGTAGCGTAAAGCCGTCCGGCGCAAGCCCGCCTAATTCAAATGGGGCGTGTACCATTTAAATTAGTCGCGTTCCCGCGCCGAACGTACTGCGCATGCTCCGTTTTGAAATTTCCTGCCGTGCTTTGCACAAAATGACGTCGCCGCCGACGTAATGTTTTGAACGGCGACGTGCGTTACGTCCTTTCGTATTCCCGGACGACTTGCGCAAAAATTTTTTTTTTAAATTCGACGCGGGAACGACGGCCATTCTTTAACATGGGCTGTCTATTTTTACACCACCTAAATAGCAGCCGTAACTTTGCGAAGGGAAAAGCCGACTAGCGACGATGTAAGAGAATGCGACGAACGCGCGTACCTCCGTGGATCGCCGTAAACAGCTAATTTGCATATCCGACGCGGAAAACGACGCAAACTCCACCCAGCGGGCGCCGAAGTATTGCATCCTAAGATCCGAAGCCATACTCCGGCATACTTTTTCTGTGAATCTGGCCCATTGTGTTTTGTCTATTTTTGTGACTTTATAATATTTATAGGATGAGTATTGGATCACATGTTCTTTAATATGGCAAATTACTACATAAAATCGGTTAATTCCAAGGGGTTCACATTCTTTTTCTTGCCACTGTAGATTTTGCCTGGACATTTTGGCCCGGATTCACATACCTTGGCGCATAGGTATGCCGGCGTATCGAATATACGCTACGCCGACGTAGCGCAGAGCGGCGAGCACAGTATTCACAAAGCACTTGCTCCCTAATCTACGCTGGGTTCCCTCGGCGTAACTCGTCGTAAGTGGCAGTGGGCGTGAGCCATGCTAATGAGGCGTGTCCCGTGGACGCAACCCAGTGCGCATGCGCAGAATCACGTCGGAAATACTCCCTAAGATACGACAGATCACTGCCTACGATGTGAACGTAACCTACACCCAGCCCTATTCACGTACTACTACGTAAACTACGACGGCAGTTCCCTGGTCCATACCTTTGCTTAAGTTGCGCCTCATAGATGGGGAATAACTATACGCCGGACGTAAGCCTTACGCAAACCGCGTATATTATGCGCCGGGCGCAACTACGTACGTGAATCGGCGTATCTCACTCATTTGCATATTCGAATTGTAAATCAATGAGAGCGCCCCTTGCAGCCAGCGTAAATATGCGCCCACGATACGACGGCGTAGGAAATTTACGTTGGTCGTATGAAGCCTATTTTCAGGCGTATCTTGCTTTCAGAGTCAGGCGCATAGATACGACGGCGCATATGTGCACTTACGCGGCGTATCTCGAGATATGTCGGCGTAAGTGCTTTGTGAATCCGGGCCCTAGTGTTTTGGCCCAGTTTACAAGAATGTCATGGAGATCATTCCTTTTATTATTATTATTATTATTATTATTATTATTATTATTATTATTATTATTATTCTCTATAGATCAAGGTTTTCAGTGAGACTGACAAAGTGTGTGTACTGTAGGAATTTAAGCTTTGCAAATGAACTTTAGTCATAATAGGCATAAAAAAATGTAGTCTCCGTATAATTCCAGATTTAGAAATATTATTTAGGGCCTTGATACTCCTGTTTTGAGCATCTACTTTTTTTTTTATGTATTTTCGCGTATATGCTTTTTCGCATTTTCATGCAAATGCGAAAAATGTATTCTCAGTGAGAGGCTAGGTTACCCATGGGCGCTGTGTTCCCTGTAACAACAGAACACAACACTATGGAAAGTATAAGTATTGCCGCTCCTAATTGTGCGTTGCGTGCCATATAGTGAAGCACATGAAAAGCATGCTTCTTCACGGTCACTTAACGTGTTCGTTTTGCAGTTACGTGAGGCACTGCATGCATTGGTCTTTATTCCTACAGTAGAGAAGTCATTAATTATAACTTTTTGTGAATTGGGACATTTAAACTTGCTTTTTTAATTCCAATCTAAATTTAGTAGGAGTCGGAGTCGGTGCATTGTTTTCCGACTCCGACTCCAGGTACCCAAAATCTCCTCCGACTCCTCAACTCCGACTCCACAGCACTGAGTGCAAGTAGGCGACTCTGCTCTGCATTCAGGAGCAATGCAGCATTGTTGCCCCACTGTCAACATAAGCTACATTAGGTGGATTTCACTGGTAGGAACAGATATTTGTGGGACTACAACAACTAATAATTATGGGCTACTCTACATATATATATATATATTTTTTTTAATTGGAGGCCATAATTCTATGTTTAGAAAGTCATTGTAAGTCTTGTTTTTCTCTTGCAGTACACTGTGTGGAACTTCATTCCAAAAAACCTGTTTGAACAGTTCAGAAGAATTGCAAACTTTTATTTTCTTATAATCTTCTTAGTACAGGTAAGTATTCTTTTGTTGATCTTTATGTGTTTAAATGGACAACATGATTTAGGACTTGTTCACACCAACCTGTATGCTAAAATAGGCCATTTTTACATGCAGACCGGTGCCCATTGCGTAAGAGTGGTAAAGGAAGTCGTGCATTGTTAACGTTGGTTGCATTAGGCTAGTTTCAAATCTATGCGGCTCTGAGAGCTGCGTTTGCACTGGCGCAGCAGCCCATTAATTTTGCACCTTGCTTTTTCAGTTGCGGGAAACCGCATTCAGTGTTTTGGGATCCCACGCACCCCTTCACAGATGTAAATCTAGTTTTATAAAATTAGACTTCATTTGTCTCTATGCACTACAGCAGTGAGACGCGCTGACGTGAAGTACGGTGTGAAAAAAAAAATGCAGTATGCCTGTATTTTGTCCGCCATGGAAGGAACCCATCTCAACACAGCATTGTGGTGTGAACAGGGCATAGAAGGCACACATTTTTTTTTCTTTTTTTTTTTCTTCTTGTGCTTGTGTTGAGACAGCGTTGATCTGTTCTGCACATAGTGTAAACGAGTTCTAAGGCCTCGTACACACGATGGGTTAACCAGAGGACACTGGTCTGATGGACCGTTTTCATCGGTCAAAACCGATCGTGTGTGGGCCCCATAGGTTATTTAACCATAGGTTAAAAAAAAGCCAACCTATGGATTCCTAACCGATAGGTCAAAACCGATCGTTAGTAGGCACGACCATCGGTTAAAAATCCATGCATGCTCAGAATCAAGTCGACGCATGCTTGGAAGCATTGAACTTCGTTTTTTCGGCATGTCGTTGTGTTTTACGTCACCGCGTTCTGACACGATCAGTTATGTAACCTATGGTGTGTAGGCGTGACGGACCATCAGTCAGCTTCATCGGTTATCCAAGGACAACGGTCCTTATATATTCTGCTCAGAAGTTAAAACTTTTGAAATCTTGTTTCTAGGCTTTGTGAGGCCTTAGGCAAAACTTGGCATGGGGCCCCACTCTCGGAAAAATAATTCAAGGACAAGAGCCTCTTCCCCACAACCCTGGCCGGTGGTTGTGGGGGTCTGCGGGCAGGGGGTTTATTGAAATCTGGAAGCCCCCTTTAACAAGGCGGCCCCCAGATCCTGCGCTTTAATAACTAAGGGGCTAGGGGCCACCCGGTGATGTCACCTGGTGGACCTGCCCCTTTGTGACGTCATTGACTGAGGGCATGCTGGGTCATTCACTTCACAAGGGGTTGGTGTCACCAATATTCACTGGTTGTCGCTCCTGAGTCAGGGCTCTTAACGCTGCCTGAGCACAGCAGTGTTAAGGTCTACCGTTCCTCAAAACTGGGGCAATGCATTGGGCAAGTTAGGCGGCCGCGAGAGCGAGACCTTAGGTGACCGCCCACTTTGCCTAATTGAAGAGCCGCCTCTGACTGTGGGTATATTGACGTGGCCTCAATTTGTCTTTTGAACCTTGCAGCATCTGATGTGGGAATACAGTATCTCACAAAAGGGAGTACACCCCTTTGTCATGTGACAACACTGAAATTACACTTTGCTACAATGTAATGTAGTGAGTGTACAGCTTGTATAACCGTGTACATTTTCTGTCACCTCAAAATAATTCAACAGACAACCATTAATGTCTAAACCGCTGGCAACAAAAGTGAGTAAACCCTAAGTGAAAATGTCCAAATTGTGCTCAAAGGGTCAATATATTTTGTGTGGCCACCATTATTTTCCCGCACTGCCTTATAACCCTCTTGGGCATGGAGTTCACCAGAGCTTCACAGTTTGCCACTGGAGACCTCTTCCACTCCTCCATGATGTCATCACGGAGCTGGTGGATGTTGGAGACCTTGCGCTCTTCCACCTTCTGTTTGAGGATGCCCCACAGATGCCTAATAGGGTTTAGGTGTGGAGACATGCTTGGCTAGTTCATCACCTTTACCATCAGATTCTTTAGCAAGGCAGTGGTCGTCTTGAAGGTGTGTTTGGGGTCGTTGTGTTGGAATACACACGCTTGATACCATCTGAACCAAATACGTCTATCTTGGTCTCTTCAGCCCACAGGACATGGTTCCAGTAATCCTTGTCCTTAGTCTGCTTGTCTTCAGCAAACTGTGCATCATCTTTAGAAGAGGCTTCCTTCTGGGATGACAGTCATGCAGACCAATTTAATGCAGTGTGCGTTGTATGGTCTGAGCACTGACAGGCTGTTCCCCCACCACTTCAACCTCTGCAGAAATGCTGGCAGCACTCATACTTCTATTTCCCAAAGGCAATCTCTTGATATCATGCTGAGCACATGCACTTAACATCTTTGGTCAACCATAGTGAGGCCTGTTCTGAGTGGAATCTGTCCTGTCAAAATGCTGTATGGTGAACAGAGATTCTTATGAGGCACTCAATCAAGATCCAGTCAAAAAATGCCACGGCAGTCGCCTATGCCAACCACCAATACAGTACTAGGAGTGCAGTGGGGGCACTAAAGGCTTTCTTTGATGGACAGCTTCACATGTGGGCTCTTTCCACCATGTGCATTCCAGACATAGAAAACTGGCTGCAGACTATCATCAGACGCTGCACCCAGATGTGTTTTGTCAGATTTGTCTGCTCTGGGGCACCCCGGATGTGGTTCTTCTGGCATCTTGCCTCAACAGAAATGTGTTGAGGTTTGTGGAAAGAGCGAGGAATCCCTTGGAAGCAACTGAAGCTCTGTCATCTTCATTTCTGTTTCCTCTTCTCAGACTTTTCCTTCGGCTACTGCTAAGGTTAGAGGCTGAAGAGATTTTGGCCATTTTAGCGGCTCCAGTTTGGCCTTGTTGACCATGGTACGCCGAAGTGGTACTGCTGGTCGAGGAGATTCCCTGGTGACTGCCTTTTTCAGGTAGCTCTTCGGTCTTGAGGCCCGTTCGTTCGCTCTGCCCTAGACCATCTGGATACTGCTCTGACTTGGACAGACTGGCTCTGAAGCCCTGTACAAACGGCCAGGAATCCCGTCTGTTTAAAAACCGCCAGTTTTCCCAACGGGATTCCTGCCAAGCTTGGCTTGAAAAGCCATGTATACACACGGCCACACAAAAGACCCCCATTCTTTTGAATGGCAAAAACGCGGTGGCGTCAAAGACTACGATGAGCCAGCTAAATTGCGCTCTATGCTACAGCAAATGCGTCAAATTGTTATCAAGCATGCACGGTTTATCTCCCCTTCATGCAAGCATACAGATGACTGTTTGTTTTTCTCAGCAGGAAACACTCTGCCGGGAATCCCGATGGGAAAATGGAGGTAGCAGGTTCTCTATTTTTTTTCCCGGCAGTTTTCCTGTTGGGAAAACTGCCAGGGAGCATACACACGGCCGGGATTCCTGGCCAAAAGCTCTCCTGGCAGTTTTCCTGCCGGGAAAACTGGTCGTGTGTATGAGGCTTGAGAGACCGCAAGTTGTCTGGCTTGGTGATCACTACCATTTTAAAGTTGTCAAAGTCTAACTATCAAAAGATTTATCAGTGTACTTTTGAAGGGTTTTGTCTTGTGGTGTGAGGCTACGGGTGTCTATCCATGTTCCTTCTCGGTGATTTGGATTTTGACCTTTCTCCAATAGGATGTTGAGTACAAGCTTGCCTTGAGTACCATAAAGGGTCAAGTCTCTACCCTTGCGGTCTCTTTCAAATGTCCCATGGTCGCGCACTGCTTGATTTGTATATTTTAATCTAAGCGGTTTGACATGTGGCACCCCCTGTGCATTTTCCGTAGCCACTGCGGGACTTGAACCTGGTCCTTCAGAAGCCTCCTTTTGAGGATATTGTAGAAATCCCTTTGCTTACACTCTCAGAAGGTACCTTTTTTGATTGAGATCACTTCCGCGTGCTACATGTCTGAGTGAGTGGTCTTGTCTTGTATGTCTCCTTATGTGGTCTTGCACAAGGATAAGGTGATTCTCCGTTTACGTCCTTCTTCTTTTCTTTTAAGGGTGGTATCTTATCTTATATTAATCTGAATAAGGACATTGTCCTACCTGCTCTGTGTCCACGTCCGTTGTGCTGCACTCCTTGGGCATGGTCCATGCAGTTTCTATGTACCTATGTATAGCTTCTTTCTGGAGGTTGGATTTTCATTTTCCTTCCCCAATATGGCATCCTCTACCAGGGCGATTAGTGCCTCTTGGGCATTCCGACATCGGGCATAGCCATCTGTGTCAAGTTTGTGAGGTGATTACTTGGTCTTCTGTTCAAACCTTTTATCAGGTTGATGTTTTCGCATCTTCGGATGCTTGTTTTGGCCGCAAGGTTTTGCAGTTTTGATGATCCTTGTTTCCCCTGCAGGAGGTTTTTTTTTTTTTTTTTTTTTGGGTGGTTGCCTGTTCACTGTTTTGGAACATCCATGTTGCCAGCAATGAAGAGAAGCTGGATTAATCAAAGAATTTAAAAGATAATGGGATTTTCTGTTGCTAACTGTAAAAACCTTTCTCTGGGTTAATTGACAGACACGGCACCCACCCCTCCTTCTTCTTCTTTTTTTTTTTTTTTTTTATTCTTGTACTGCTTTCTGACTAACTGGCCTGCCTATAGCAGAGAGGGGGTTTATATCAACTAGGACTGCCGGTAGGCAGTGATGTTGTTTTTATGATTGGTGTCATACTCCTGTAGGTGGCGCTATATAATCCTTATGGTCAAGAATGAAGGGAGGTTGTGTTCATTAATGGATTGTATGGTGAGTAACAAAAAAAACTTTTTTTACAATGTATGAACTTCCGTGTCTGCATGAACAAGCCCATATCAAAACTTAACCGGAAGACCCATCTAAACTAGCTATTCAGTTTGTATCCTGTCAGCAGGCCTTTGCACTGCATAGTTGCTGCTACACCTTTATGATATTGTAGGGATAGATGGGAATGGGTGTGATGAGCTTTAATCACACAGGCTTTGTGCTCATATGAACAATAGGAACATTACTTTCAGATATTGCTGTATTTTGTATATGTTTTAATACAAAACTAATACATATTTACAATGTTGTTGCATATTATTTTATCTTCTCTGAAATTTAGTCACCTGTAGTGTCTCTTTATTCAGTGTTGTTTTGTAATTTCTTTATTGACCTTTTTGTGCTTTTCTTCTTAGGCAATTGTTGATACACCAACAAGCCCAGTAACAAGTGGCCTTCCTCTTTTTTTTGTTATCACAGTAACCGCTATTAAACAGGTAATGAGCTTACTGATTCTTGTCTCATCTTGATTGTTTTGCAGCATGCTGGGAATCCTGGGGAACTTTCTTCACCAATAATGTTCAAATAGAAAATTGGGATTCAAATGAGCAGCTTTTACAATCTCTGGGTCTCTTTCTGCAGCTGCTGAAATATATATATATTTTTTGTGTGTTTATAATTGCATAATATTTGATATGACTTTGATTGCAAGCAGTAGCCAATGTGGTGTATTAGTAACTTCTTGATCTGTAGAGGTAGGTAGTGCGTATGGATGAGTAAGAACAGGTTTTAGACATAAACCGTAATAATATAGTTTCAGTTACTGGGCTTTGTAGCAGTTGCTGCTTAGGAAGAAATCTGCAATGTGACATCACCCTCGGGGATAATTGGGTGGGTTCAATCAAAGCAGTGACCAGACAGAATTACATTGTGGGAGGTAAAAGAGTTCACATATAAATATTTCAGTGCTATGTTTTTAGCTGCTTGGCTCGAGTTCTTCTTTTGAAACAATTAAGACTGGATCAACTAGCTTCTTTTTCTACTTCAATACACTTTCCCATCTGTGTCTTTTCTTTTTTTTTTTTTTTTTTTTTTTCATCTCTGTGACCGCAGTGGTGACAATTTTCTTAGTTGAAACAACATCCCTGTAAAACTCCAGAAAGTAAATCCAACACCTAATGCCTAAAACATTTTGGGATGAAAGTACTAGAAATTGCCACAGTTAATAAGTGCAATGAAAAAATGACAATAAAAAATTGGAGCCATTTAACCTTTTCTTCTACTATTAAAGGGGAAATGTGTGTGTGTGTGTGTGTGTGTGTGTGTGTGTGTGTGTGTGTGTGTGTGTGTGTGTGTGTGTGTGTGTGTGTGTGTGTGTGTGTGTGTATGTGTATATATATATGTGTGTGTGTGTATATGTGTGTGTGTATGTATGTATGTATATATATATATATATAGTTATATATATATATATATATATATATATATATATATATATATATATATATATATATATATATATATGTGTGTGTGTGTGTATATATATATATATATATAATATTCTAGATCTTTGTGTCCCTGTTGGACAGCTTTCTCCTTAATTGCAGCCTCGGTGATCACCAACATTGGAGTAGGAAACAAAGCAGGTCATGGATGGATCAAAATTTGCCTGGTCCCTGTTTTAACCACGTGTAGCTGTTCCAGTTTGACAGTAGTCCATTGTTAGATCGACTTTTGTCGAATGGGATTGTTTAAAAGGAGAGTCCTGCTGTTAGAATACAAGGATTCCTTTAGCCACCTTGCTTGTGTGAATGGAGGAATGTATTCGTTGTTGTTGTTTTTTTTTTCTCTTCAGCCAGTGGGCCAGCATGAGAGAAATTCTCAATTGCAGTCCACCTCATTGAAGAATCCAAACCAACAAAATATGGTGCCTCGTTGCAAATGGGACACCGCACACACAGGACAGCCGCATTGATAGATGAATGCATGAGAAGCATCTGACGTGTTTCGCCCCATCACCAGGGCCTAATTTTATAAATAAAAAAAGAGAAACGCTTGGAAAAATATTTTGTTTTGGAAAACGCTTTTATTTAATGTTCAGATGGATTTTTTTTTTCATGCGCAAACCATTTTTTAGCGCTTCAGATGTTGGGATACATCTAACATTGTCAATTCGTATGTCCATATTTACATTACACATGTGCCTCCGTTTGAGGAAATATTGGACAAGCAGACAATGCCTTCAGTGTTTCCTTTATTCCTATGTTTCATTTTTTGCCCAGCTGTTCATTTTGTACAATTAAGTTCAGTTTATTTTTTCACTTTTAATTTTTTTATTTAACATTTTTCAATTTTACAACACTTCAAACATACAACAAACTTTAACATTCGTATATATAAATGTATAATTATACATGCCTTTACATACAATCCCCAATAATATAAAAAAAAATAAAAAATAGTTCAGTTTATCAATGGCTGCTCACGATACATAGAACACTGACAGCTGTGTTGCACTCCCACCTGTACAATTAAGTCCTGTGGGTGGGGAGAAATGCATCAGAGGGCCGTGGTCTGGAAGGAGACTGGCTGAAGCGGCTTCCCATTCATTCATCGATTGCGGCTGTCCTCTGTATGCAGTGTCCCGTTCCTTTTCACTATGATGCCTTAAAGCAAGCCGAGATCAGCTTCTGAGGATACCGGCACCTGCTAGCGGTATCTAGTGCTAGCAGTGTGAATCACAGGCTAGATTTACATCTTTGAGCAGTGCTCTAAAAGGTTTGGTTAAAATATCGCCCCTGCTGCGTTTTGTGTCACTTTCATGTATTAAACTGTTTTATTGAAATAGAAGGAACAAACATGTATTGTGTGTTATTGTATGTGTTATTTCTTTGTTTTATTTTTTAATACAGCAATATAAACTGGTATAAAAAATAAACACTGATGTGCATAAACCTTGCGTAAGCCTATCTGAAAACAAGCAATAATATACATTCCCGTAAGCACATAGATGTGTAAAGGTTTTATGTGCCGTTCAGTGAAATATATGCAAATGTTGTTGCTATACATACTTTGGATTAAAAATAGGAGTCAAGATGAAGCTCTTGATCAATTTATTACATCTTTAATTTTCTGACAGGGCTATGAAGATTGGTTAAGACATCGAGCTGACAATGAGGTTAATAAGAGCACAGTGTACATTATTGAGAACTGTAAGCGTGTCAAGAAAGAGAGCGAAAAAATTAAGGTAAATGGTTAATGTAAACTTCTCACTAATTCTTTCAGTTTTGCAGAGTTTAGTTGCAGTGTGTACTGTGCTTTGCTTAACCTTCCCCAGGTCGACAAGTCGGTTTGCATTTTCCTATAGGATCGCTGTTCCTTAACCTCTATCGGCCCAGAGGCCATATATCAATGGCCTCGGAAGGAAACGGTTATATTACAATTGGGCCCGAAACAACTTATCGATTATGAAATTAATCGATTACAATTTTCATAATCGATTAATCGGCCAGTAACATAATGGGATTAAAAAAAAAAAAAAATTAGCCCTTTATAAAAAAAAGCAAATGGCTACTGTAAATATTACTTTCACTGTCCCACAGTAAAAAAAAAAAAAAATTAACCCCTTACAGTAGCGATTATTTGCTCTTTTTGTACTTATTTTTGTTTTTTTAACCCCATTATGTTACTAAACATCTCAGGCTGGGGTCACACCTCTGTTTTTTGGTGCTTTTTGCAGAAACACACTACAGTTCATTTACATGTTTTCCTATGGGACACTTTCACATCCATGATTTTTTTTTCCCGCTGCTGTGTATTTGGAAAGGGCAAGGACTTTTTAACGCAAAACGGTGCCATTTTGTTTTGTTTTTTGGTTCAATATACGTCAATGGAGAAGCTGCAGAAAAGCATGTAATGTGTTTTTGCGGCAATTTGTGTTTTGTAATCTGCCCAACAACAATTTTTTTTTTTAACCACTTCCTTACTGGGCACTTAAACCCCCTTCCTGCCCAGAGGACTTTTTGCAATTCGGCACTGCGTCGCTTTAACAGACAATTGCGCGGTCGTGCGATGTGGCTGCCAAACAAAATTTATGTCCTTTTTTCCCACAAATAGAGCTTTCTTTTGGTGGTATTTGATCACCTCTGCGGTTTTTAATTTTTGCGCTATAAACAAAAATAGAGCGACAATTTTGAAAAAAAAAAAATTTTTTTTTTACTTGTTGCTATAATAAATAGCGCAATTTTTTTTTATTTATTTTTTATCCTCAGTCTAGGCCGATACGTATTCTACATATTTTTAGTAAAAAAATAAAAATAAATCGCAATAAGCGACTGGTTTGCGCAAAAGTTATAGCGCCTACAAAATAAGGGACAGAATTATTTTTTTTTTATTATTATTTTTTTACTAGTAATGGCGGCGATCTGCGATTTTTTATTGCGACTGGGACATTATGGCGGACACATCGGACACTTTTGACACCATTCACATTTATACTGCAATCAGTGCTATAAATATGCACTAATTACTGTATAAATGTGATTGGCAGGGAAGGGGTTAACACTAGGGGGTGAGGAAGGGGTTAAATGTATTCCCTATATAGTGTTCTAACTGTGGGGGGAAGGGGGGTGACTGGGGGGGTGACCGATCTGTGTCCCTATGTACAAGAGACACAGATCGGTCTCCTCTCTCCCTGACAGCACCGCTGTCTGTGAGAGCCGGCAATGAGAAATGATCTCATATGTAAACATATGAGATCATCTCTCATTGGCCGCACAGATCGCCTAGGAAACGGCCACTCCGATTGGCCGTTCACGGCGATCTGTGATTGGCTGTGTCCAAGGGACACGGCCAGCACAGCAGTTCCTCGCTGCGCGCTCGGGAGCGCGGGGAACGAGCAAAGGGGCGGACGTCAATTGATGGCGCCCCGGAGAAGTAGAACCACCCTGCGGCCGTCAATAGTCGTACGGCTGTCGGGAAGTGGTTAAAGGCTATTATCCGATTAATCGATTACTACCAACTAATCAATTATGAAAATAATCGTTAGTCGCAGCCCTAATTACAATCATAGTTGCAACCATGAACATGATCTCATTCACCTATTGGCTTTACTGTAAATGTAATCCAAGCAACTGTACAATCTGTGCTTTTACAGCACTCGGAAGGATGCCACCCACCTCTCACTGCCATTCCCAGGCTCTCTAGTGTCACTGGAAATCCCAGAACCACTGCAAGCAGACAGATCGGCTGTGCACAGAGGAGGAGGAACATCCATTCCTCGATCTCCTCTGTGATGAATGAAGCTGGGAACAATGAAGATTTCCTCACTTCTGTTTTAGTGCAGTGTGCACATTATAATTCAAAGTGCGAGAGTGCTGAAAGCTAATAATTGGCTTGGGCAGGAAGGGGGTGTATGTGCCTGGTGTTGAAGTGGTTAAGCTAAGCCAAGAGCTGGGGATGTCTCAGACTGTATAAACATGGATGCTTATGCAGTAATAATGCAGTTTGATGTATAATCATATAGGTGTGTCTGACTTTCATGAATCCTGAATGTCTGTTTGCAGCTTAAGAAGTGTACAAAGTAATGCATATGAGCGGGGCCGCCATCAGGAATTTTACACAGCTTGAGGCATGGGCTCCCTGGAGCAGAGAAAGGGGCAGGGTGCCGCAAGTTGAGAAGCGGTGAGGGGGTGCCACCGCAAATTGAGAAGCGGGGGGGCTTTGGGTGCTGACCCAAAAAAATGGGGGATGCCATCCGGGCCCATTATAGGTGTACTGTCTGTACCCCCCTAATGGTGGCCCTGCATATGAGGGACACATCCAGTATCGTAATGTTTCTGTGATTCATCCCGACATAACTGTTCTGCATCGGACCACCCCATTTTCTAAAATCACTTACTTACTGCTAGTCTATTATAAGGAAAACTCCATCCCACCCATAGCTTCCCCAGAATGAGAAGAATCTTGTACAGCAGATAATCATTTGACAATCTCATGGAATCTCATTTTAGAAAGTGTGTGTGTGCTTTAGTGAGTATATCTATTTAAAAAGAGAGAACTCCTATATATTTTAGCTGTACTGTAAAACTGTATCTGATATGAGTTGGTTTTTCATTGGTAGGTACAGTATGTGTTCTTCCACTTCTTTGCATTCCTCGCTATGTAGTTTCTGTAAAGGAATATTAGGAGAAAAGGAACTAAAAGGTTGGACTAAGAGTGGTCTTATGTTTGTTTATTACTGTATATAAGCTGGATTTGTATACCACTCATATGTGGCTTTTTATTGCTTATATGACACTATTGTGGCTTTTTCTTTATACTTAATAAATTGATACTTATTTTTCTATACTCCAATAGTTTGTTTCACTTTTAAAGTCCCACCCTCAAGGGGGTTCTTTTTGTTTTTTCTGTAAAGGAATATTATAACCTTCACAGAAAGATGCATTCCTAAAGGAGTTGTAAAGGTCAGTTTATTTTCTAAATGGGTTCCTTTAAGCTAGTGCATTGTTGGTTCACTTACCTTTTTCCTTCGATTTCCCTTTTTAAAGTTTTTTTTTTCTTTGTCTGAATGTCTCACTTCCTGTTTCTCCTCAGTAAGCTTGCCCCCCATCATCCGAGCTGTTCTGGCTGGGGGTTAGTCAGCCAGAACAGCTTACTGAGGAGCAACAGGAAGTGAGAAATTCAGACAAAGGAAAAAAAAAAACATTTACAAGGGAAATCGATGGAAAAGGTAAGTAAACCATCAATGCAATAGCTTAAAGTAACCTATTTGGTAATTAAAAACGAACCTTTACAACCCCTTTTAAGAGTGTGACCATGTAGTTTGTTCTTCCTCATTAACTAATGTGAGCAGACCATAGCTGCTTCTTCGTTGTGGGTCTTCTCTATAATATGACCTCTGGATTATCATATACTAGCAAAAGATGCTTGTTTCTAATCTGTAATGAGAGTTACCATTCAAAAGTTGAGAAAACAGCCCAACGCTATAGGCTAAGAACATTTGACTAATGGGAAATAATGATGGAGACTTCTGCAATGTGTACATCTATGGAGATTTCCTGTGCAAACAGCCGATCGAATGGGTAATCGGCCAAGCGAACCCTCAGCTGCCGTGTGGAATGAAACATTTAGTAGTGGTAATATTCCAATGTGACCACTTTCAGCTGGTTGTCGGGGAGCTGGCACATGCCAGTGTCCTAACATCCAGTGACTGATCACTGCCTAGCTTATTTAGCTGTCAACCAGGGATTACTGACTTACATGTCAATATTGTAGATAGAGTAGTATTTGTATTTTTGTTAAATGAGTCCTGAAATTTAAACAGCTCAGCCATACAACACAGCCCTGTCTGACGGTGAAGGATAACTTTTTTGCTTGTTGTAGTTTAGTAAGGCTTATGGGTCTTGCCCCTCCCCCGCCCTGGCACTGGACATTGATGCACTGGTCTCTCTCACTTTGCTCTCATCTCCTGTCAGCATGCTTCTTACTGCAAGAACAGTTACCTCCTTCTACTGCTTCTCCCTCCCCCAGTACAGTAATTTGCAAGAGGCTGATGCTGAGCCAAGTTCAGGTTCTTGAATTGTTTGCAATTTTAAAATTAAAATACATTTTCAAATCGTATTAAATACAGAGCTGCATTAAATTGTGTATTTTATATGTGCCTGGAGTTTGGCGTAAATCTTAAAAGGGTTAATCCACCCTGTACTGATAATGCGTCAGTGTTGGGTTGATGTTGTGCTTGGTCACTTGCCACCCTCTCACGGTTCTCGCAAACGTCACCAGCAAATTCTCTGTACATCAGTTTTAACTGGATGAAGGTAAATCTACTTTAGTCAGGGATTCTGTGCACCAGCCTTTGATCTTCTCTAATGCCAAGTTATGAATGTTCCTTTTTTTTTAAAGGTTGGTGATATAGTGGAAGTGGGAGACGATGAAACTTTCCCCTGTGATCTTATCTTGCTGTCCTCCAGCTGCATTGATGGCACCTGTACTGTTACTACAGCCAGTCTGGATGGAGAGTCCAACTTCAAGGTATTCATTTTCTTTGTATATCTCATATAATAATCCAAAGCCAAATCATTTTTGCATCATTAACATATTGTTATAGGCACAGGAACAACTGTTCTATTAGTTCAACTTCCAGTAATGGTATCTAAAACTTGTCTCAATGGAGGCCAAAATGAAAAACGTCTTAAATCATGAATAAACAATTCTGATGTTTAGCTCCATGTCTTGCTGATGGAATTCTGTTATCTTTCCGCTCTCTGTCTCGCGCCCTTCTCTGTCTCGCGCGCTCTCTCCCTGTGTCTCGCGCGCTCTCTCCCTGTGTCTCGCGCGCTCTCTCCCTGTGTCTCGCGCGCTCTCTCCCTGTGTCTCGCGCGCTCTCTCCCTGTGTGTCGCGCGCTCTCTCCCTGTGTCTCGCGCGCTCTCTCCCTGTGTCTCGCGCGCTCTCTCCCTGTGTCTCGCGCGCTCTCTCCCTGTGTCTCGCGCGCTCTCTCCCTGTGTCTCGCGCGCTCTCTCCCTGTGTCTCGCGCGCTCTCTCCCTGTGTCTCGCGCGCTCTCTCCCTGTATCTCGCGCGCTCTCTCCCTGTGTGTCGCGCGCTCTCTCCCTGTGTGTCGCGCGCTCTCTCCCTGTGTGTCGCGCGCTCTCTCCCTGTGTGTCGCGCGCTCTCTCCCTGTGTGTCGCGCGCCCTCCCTGTGTGTCGCGCGCCCTCCCTGTGTGTCGCGCGCCCTCTCTGTCTCGCGCACTCTCAAAACACGTTCTCTTTACAGAAATTCTGTCACTGTACTTGGCAAGGCTGACCAGGTAGAACAGTAACATATACATAGTCAAACCATGTACAAACAAAGGAGTCACAATGCATCAGCGTTTTCAAGCGTGGGCTGTCATCTGACTGCTCAAAGATAATTCAATACTAATATAACATTGCTTACACTGGGGCACTCGGAAGCTTGTACAGCCAATTTTGATGACCAACCTTTTGTGATTATCATGAAAGCTACCTTGGAAAAAGACCCTGATCAACTGCAGAGCTCAGTTTGTTCACTATTCAACAATTTGACCCTTAAAGTGGTTGTGAAGGCATAGGTTTTTTATCTTGATGCATTCTCAGATAAAAAGCCTTCTGTGTGCAGCCAGCCCCCCTAATACTTACCTGAGCCCATCTAGATCCAGAGATGTTGCACGAGTGTCTCGGTTGCCAAGGACTCCCCTCCTCATTGGCTGAGACAGCAGTGCAGTGCCATTGGCTCCTGCTGCTGTCAATCAAAAAGGCAGCCAAGAAAGGGGGTTTTAGAATGGATGCATTTAGGCTCAGTTTGGGTGCCCCCCATAGCAAGCTGTTTGCTGTGGGGGCACTCAAAAAGAGGGAGCCAAGAAGAGGAGGACCTAGGCTGCTCTGTGTAGTATTTTTAACTAAACAATACCCAAGACTTTTTAGTATCACTTTAAAGCAATGGTAAAGTCTGGGGAATTTTTCCCTGCAAGTTCAGACCTCAGGAAGGTTTACCCCTCTTCATAACCAGGCCATTTGTTTGCTATACTGCACTGTGTAACTTTACCTGACAATTGTACTGCGTTACTATAACTGACAACTTGTACCTGAAGGTACAAGTCACCAAGCTGTGTTTACTACAGCCTTAAGCTGCAATTTAAAGTAAACATGTCGTGGCTCCATAAGCTACCGTTGCTCATGTCTTTCTGAGCATGTTTGTTACCTGGCCTTTATGGTCAGCCACTGCCTTCTTTGCTTTGAATTACTGATTTTAAAGCAATTATACTGATCAGGAAAGTTAGAGAAGAGTCCAAATTCCTCATCCGCATGTTTGATCATAGTTAGCAGTATTAAATTGGGGCTGGTTCACGCCTATGCATTTTTTGCTTTTTGCAGAAACACACTACAGTCCATGTAACATGGTTGCCTAGGGGACACGTTCACATCTAAGCTTTTTTAGCCACTGCATTTTTGGTTCAATAAACGGCAAAAAAATAAATAAAAAAGCATAGAAAAAGCAAAACAAATAAAAAAAAAAGGCATGAATTTAGGTCCAAAACGCACACTGCACAAACGGATCAAAAGCAAACTGCATAGTATGAACCATGCCTTATAACTAAAATCAAAACTTTATTTTTTTAAATTTCGGATAGAGTGGAGAGAGATTAGAGCCCCTGTCAGGATTGTATTGCTGTCTGTGCCCCCATTATGGAGATTCACTCTGTTTGTCTTGTTACAATTATAGAAAGTGAAAGTAATTCCCCGTACACACCATTGTCCAGCAAAAGTCCGATGTGAGCTTTTGAAACGGAAATTCTGACCGTGTGTATGCTCCATTAGACTTTTGCTGTCGGAATTTCCGCCAAGCCATGCTTGAGCGGAATTCCGTCGGAAAAACCATCCAAGGTTTTTACGACGGAAAATGTGGTCGTGTGTACGGGGTATAAAAGAAAATCCCTTATGAGTTGCCTCCAGAACAGTACTACAATCTTCCAATGGGGACACTAGTTCAGGGACTCACTTCCTGTTTAAATTATGGGACAGAAAGTGATGGGACACAGTGATTTTTGGAACAATGGAGCATACACATGGCTGGGACTCCCGACCAAAGCTCCATCGCAGTTTCCCTGTCGGGAAAACCTCTTGTGTGTAGGGGGAAAGGTTCTCGGCTTTCCCCTTGGGATTTCCGAAGGGAACTTTTCCCGTTGGAAACCCTGCATGTGTGTATGGGGCATAAGAAAGGAACAAGAACTGGATCTGCTTCACAAACCTTAGTATTTGTTAGCTCTGTAGCAGAGCGCCATGCCCTTTTTTTTTTGTAACTCTATTGCTGACTGGCCTTTATCATTTTGGTGCCAGTTACTTAAAAGCTAAGACCACCGTTTTCTTAAAAATAAATAAATATTTAAATGCATATATTTTTGTAGAAAAAAAATGTGCATTTATTATTTTTATGCAAATGAGCCTGCAAGGCATTGCACCTTCAATCAAATCAGTCTTCCTCCAGCTCTGTCTGTACCAGTGTATGGGTGGGTGCCCACCATCTTGTATTCATCCAACTGGTGACCTATAATTGTGGGAACACTGTGTATTCATTACGTTGTAATATATGCATATGCATTACATGTGAATAGCCATTAGGAATTCTATGTGCAATGTTTTTTATGTGTACAAAATACTAAATATTTTTGTATTTACTATATGGCTTAAAGTTTCACCTATGAGCATTCTTTCTAAGTGTATGGGCTTTCAGTTGCTGAGCTGGAGGAAGTGTCATGGACGAGTGCAGCAATTGCCTCGCTTGTGTTCCATTGAGAGCTACAAGTTTGCCTACCGAGGGGACAGACCGGACTTGTAGTTTATTCATTTGCAGATCTCTGTGAATGAATTATGTGGCTGTGCAGCCTGGGCATAAACTCAAAAGTTAAAGCTGTTGCAGGAAGATCCTTGTACTGTTTTACATTTTGGAGGTGGGGGAGTCCACTTGGCACCATGCTACACCCTGAATATGGGTGCAACATGGCCTAAAAGGTGGAGTTCTTCTTTACATTCATAGTTTTAAGTAATACCATTTTAGATGTAGGCAAGTTGACAAACAACTTTGAATGAGCCAAGAAATGCTTCTGGCTCCCTTCTGTTGAGCGGCTGGGACTTTTTGAAGCTCACTGTAAGCTGTAAAATGTTGATACACTGGAAAACAAAATCTTGGCATGGACTATTTGGATCTCTAGACTGCACTATAAATAGAATGAAAGCTAAGTGTTAGATTTTAGCAGGGTTTCCATGAATGATGAGGCTGCTGGTAATGGGGTTCTAAAATTAGATGTTAAAGTCAAAGGGCTTATTGAAATCGCCATTACAAATAGTTTAATTTTATATCTGCATTCTAACTACTTATCTTTTTATTTTAGACCTATTCTGCTGTCCGTGAGACATTCACTTTGTGCACGGTTGAAGCTGTTGATGGTCTCGCAGCCACCATTGAATGTGAACAACCTCAACCTGACCTTTACAAGTAAGTAGGAGGCATGGCAGGTAAAGCAAGCAACCACACACACACACACACACACACACACACACACACAAAACATGACAGTTTTTAACCTGCAGAGATCATGTCAAGATGGATATCTGCCTGGAAGCTACTATTGCTGGCCTTTGTTTTATATATATATATATATATATATAATAAATTTTTTTTTTTTCTTTTTTATTAAAGGTACAGATTGCCATTTTTATTCTCGGACCCAGATTAAAGAAGAAGTTCACCTTTGGGAACATGTTGCATGTGCCACCCAATTTTACGGTGGAACATGTAACCTGTTCCCTGTACTAGCTGTCACTTTTTGAAAACTGTGTGGGGCTCCGTCCACATGGACGTGTTATTCATACACACAGCTCCGTGTGTCTAAATGAATCCCAAGCCACAACATCCTTGGCGGCTGTCGGCTTGTAGTTCTCAATGAACTACCACAGCACTGTGGTAGTTCACGGAGTCTTCCTGTCAGGGAGTATCAGCTTACCCGTACGGGATACTGGTGCAATGCTTTACAGGCTTTTTACCTACAAAAAAGGTGAACTTGTCTTTTAAGCTTGTGGCACATGAACTATCAGAGCACCTGATATGCCGGTGCTTGTTCCGGGTCTTCAGTTAGTTACTCCGAAGACAGTAATGGACAGACATGGATTATGACACTGGAGCTTGCCCTGTCAGCAAAGGCAGTATTTCGTTTTTTTTTTTTCATTACCAAAGGATGTAACCTACCTGCCGAGTGACTGATTTGTTCTTGTCATTTATCTTTGACATCTGACTGCTCTGCTTGGTAAATATGTTAATTTCTTAATGACTTTGTAACTGATCCTGGGAAAATGCAGACCAAGTGTTCCTAAGTTCCAAGCACATGCTACTGCTGTTCTCAGAATTATATGACAAGAGGTCTCCGGCCTTCCTAGAATCATTAATTATATTAAGCTTAGGCTGAAGTTCAAAGTGTTGTGTTGTTGTTTTTTTGTTTTATTCTAATCATACAGGACAAAGTGCTGGTATTCATAGACCACGGGTTATATGCAGCTACCTATGATTGGACACTGACCAAAACCTTTTGCTAGTGCTGCCCCTAGAAGTTTGCCAACAATCTGAGGCTACAGTTTTTGTTTGTGTCCTTGGGTAATGGGCATGTTCTTCAGAGAAGTTTCATTCAGTTTTAAACCGTTTCCATTATTTTCAACTGAATCTTCTGTCAACATCTGACTGCTTATTGCCTTGTGCTACCTAGAGGATTCCAGATCAGTTACCCTCAGTGTGTACCTTGGAAACTATACCCAGACCCCCCCATCTGTAATGTTTTGCTTTGGGCACTAAATGAGGCACGGATGTTGGCATGAAGTGCAATGTGTGATGTTGGCTGCGGGGTGCTATATAGATGTGGTGCATTTCTCTGTTTACCAGACCCTGAAGACCCCTTTGAAAGTCTGCCCACTATGACTGGCAAAAAGTTGACTCTTTAAGAGATAAGTTCACCTTTTGGAACATGTTACAGCCTCTATCCTTCTCACCTCTCTGTGACAATGAGCTGGGGATCTTCCCCCTCGTGCCCCTTTTCACCATTTGAAAATAACATGGCTGTGCGGGGCGCTGTCCACATGGCCGGATCATTCATTTACAGTTCTTTGTGGCTGCATGAACTTCAACTATCCTCAGCCATTGCGGCTGATGGCTTGTAGTTCTGAATGGACTACGAGGTCACTGATGAGTGGCCTCGTAGTTCATTCACAAGCCCTGCAGCTTGTAAATGGTCATCTTGTATGGATGTATGGGCTGAAAGCTGCAGGGCTTGTCTGCAGGTGTCTGGCATTGCACCCCTGATCCACTGATCACTGGTGCAATGCTTTCCGGGTTTCTTAGGGAATAAATAATAATTGAACATTTCTTTCCTGCAGAAATATGTGCATTTATTTATTTTTTTCCAAAAGGCAAACTCCTCTTTTTAATAGGCCCAGTATTGTAAATAAGGTTAGTTTATGGTCTCTGGTTTCTGGCTTTAAACAACGTTCTCAACCAGACATATACCACACTGGGAGGTATAGTGGGCAGAGGTGTTCACTTTATTTTGGTACCCCTGCCATTTTGTCTCTAACACTCCAGTGTTGGTTTCTTCTGAGGCAAAAAACATCCACCCTGGAATGATGGAAGAGGTATCAAATATCTTGGCTAGGCAGGATAGCTGTTCTAAATATGACATTGCTTTCCAAATTGCTGTGCTCTTTTAGGCTTCTGTCAACCTATAGAACTATGCATTTCCTACACACAATCCAGCAGGCATGCCTGCGATTCATTTGGCATGACTCTAAAGCAAGAGTCTCCAAAAGGTGAGTTAAAGCGGAGTTCCGGCCACAATTTCACTTTTTAAATATAAATAGCCCTGTAATACACAAGCTTAATGTATTCTAGTAAAGTTAGTCTGTAAACTAAGGTCCATTTTGTTAGGTTGTTACAGCATTTAGACACTTTATAAAATAGAAATTGACTGGGGCCATCTTAAGTGTGGGCATCATGAAGCCAGACTGTATGACTTCCTGGATTTCAGCCTTGCAGATCTCGCACATGCTCAGTGCTGCACAAGCGGTGTCCGATCAGGTTTCAGCGCCTGTGCTGTCCAAGTCACATGATTCTTTGAGACTGGGGAGTGCACAGACTCCTGGAAAGTTACACCCACTACATTCCCAGGAGTCTGTGCGGTGTAGGTTAGGAAGCATTAAGCACCTAGGTGCAGGAAGTGGGAAGATTAACTATTCTGCCTAGCAACAACACTTTGAAGGCATCTAAAAAAATAAAAAATAAATCGTAAAGGACTAATGACATTTTTTTAAAACTACTGATGTAATGTTATATTTATGAGTGGAACTCCACTTTAAATGCTTTTGGACTAGAATCTATCAACTACAGTAGTATATACTGTTCTAGGCTCCAGTATCCCCAAGAATCCCTATGATGCTCTTCTGAATCTTAAACGACCAAATTGTACGCCCAAATAAACAATTGGGCTTTGGGTCTGGTAGCTCAAAAAAGGCTGAGGGTCCTGTTTTAATGAATAGTTGGCGATCATTATCAAAAAAACATTAAAGAGTGACAGCAGATAAAAAAAAAAAAATGTACACATTGTGTTTGTTTTTGTGTCTCTTTGTCTCCATGACAAAGTAAACAAATGAAGACTCTGTGGATCAAGATATTTCTTGGGAAATTTTAATGACACTTTATGGACAATTTAACTCAAACCTGTACTGGAGATCAATGCACGGTTTTTTAATTTAAGGCTACTGTAAGCAGACGTTTAACAAACTTTTTTCCACTCTTTTTAAAACATTTGCAAATATTATACAGTGTCCGATGTACTGCATATAGTATTAGACCTTATTCAGATGGGGGCTGATATCCATACACAGTCAATGGGCCATTTGTTTATCCCTAGTTGGCAAGAGCTGCGTGCAGGCAGCCCATTCATGTCTGTGAAGATGCAGCAACTGCATGGACACAGCTACTCGTCTTAATGTCATAGGCGTGCGATTGGGGTGGTTCATCTGCACGCTGTCCATGCAGCCACGGCATCCTCGGACATGCAACACCTGCCAGCTAGGGATGGATAAGAAAAAGGCCTCTTCACGGTATCTGAACGTCTGTGTGAACAAGGCCTTACAGCTTCATTTTATCGAAAAGCCTTTTATTTCTCTTTTTTATAGTTCCTCCTGTAATGAGTAATCATTAGTCATCAGCAGTCTTTTCTGAAGAAATTGCTAGACTGTAGCTTAAAGCATTTAATTAAGAATCCTGTCTTAATTAAAATAACTAGAGCAGTCAATTAAACAATTTCTTGGATTTTTAATTATACAATCTTCTGATTTTCTGACACTTTCAAGTGTGGGTGCTTTCAGGCGTGCGTGGTTTCTTTCCTTTCTTTTCCCCCGCAGTAATCTTCTCTGTAGAAATGGGATGAA
The DNA here is from genome assembly GCF_905171775.1 of Rana temporaria. Lineage (NCBI taxonomy): Eukaryota > Metazoa > Chordata > Amphibia > Anura > Ranidae > Rana > Rana temporaria. The sequence goes on along the minus strand of NC_053497.1, from coordinate 73,327,790 downwards.
TTGTTGCTTGGAGGTCAAGAACATGGTTTGCTGCTTGCTGAAAAAACCTTTTCTTTACATCCTTTCTTCTGCATGTAAACAAATCGGCTTTATATTTTTTTTTATTGGGAGATCTTAGCGAAGCTCCCCCTTAAAGCTGTGCTGCTCCCCTCTAATCCCCCTCATACTATTGTTGAGATGTTTTAATTAAGTATATAAAATAATTACTGCCGAATATTTTTTAGCGCTGTTTAAAAAAATTATAAAATTCATTTGGTTGCCAATAGTGTTGTAGCCATTAATGGCAAGACCCCTTGGTGCCATTATATTTAATGCTGAAAACTGGTATGTATGTATGTGTATATATGTGTGTGTGTGTGTATATATGTATGTATGTATGTATGTATGTGTGTGTATATATATATATATATATATATATATATATATATATATATATATATATAATATTTATTATTATTTCTATTCAGTACCAAACAAATTGGTTGTGTGTTATGGTGAATGTCTTGTCCCCTGCAGGAAGATAAATACAATCCAATTGTGCAATACTGCCCTGTAAAAAAATAAAATAAAAAAATAACACCTGCAAAGGTGACGTTATCATGCCGTTTCCCAGTGCCTGTCTTGAGGATGAGCCCAGGATTTACCACTATTGAAGCTCTATGTTGGCTGGAGTTTTCATGTTGTGGTAAGACCCAATGCGGATGAAAGTACTATTTCCATACTAACATGCTTTTTATCATCATTTATAGCCAAATCTGTGTTATTTCTACAGAGATGCACAGGTTTCACGACAGTCACCCCTTAATTTGACATCTTTGTGTGCGTGTCCCCAAACTCGCACTGTCTGCATTTGGAGACATGCACCCGTACCCACACAATGGTGGGAGGATCGGCTGTGTCTGAGTTGACCTGTTTGGGACTGCCTGCATACAAATGTATCGGAAACACCTGTGCATTTTGGGCTGGCAAAACATGGCCCTCACATAGATGTACACCTAAGTACATCCGTGCGAACAAGGCCTTTACACAGAAAGATTGTGTATTTGTCAACATTGTCTGTCATAGGTGTAGCAGATATTTGAATTTCAGCACAGGTTGTATATGTGAATTTTCTACTTATTTAGCCCTAATATACACTGATGTGTGATTTGACTCTTTGGAGTGCCAGTGCAGTGCAATTTTGTGATGAGATCTGTGCTTTTCAGATGCAATTTTCACAGGCTATAGAGCTCAAAATCGCACTGCTCTACACTAAACTCGCACAGGACCTTTTTTTTTTAAACTGCGCCAGTATCGCACCGCATGTGTATGAACCGCCTTCATAGGAAGCAATATTTTTTTCAATTGACATGCCAATCTATGTGTTCTGGAGACATCAGAACTGCATCAAATTTGCGTAAGTGTGAATGGGGACTTAAAGGAGAAGTATGGCCAAAACTTTTTGGGTGACAGGAGTGCCCTTAGTTCTGCATTCCTATGACCCAGATTCAGCGTGCTGTCGGCTGACTTCATGAATTCACCCAGATGCCTGATCGGCAGCTGGCTCATCCTCTCGGGACACTGCACAGAGCCTGATCCAGCTGCTCCCCCCCCCCCCCCCCCCCCATCCCGTCATTCCAGTGAGTGTGGGAAAGGCGGAGTATAGTCAGTGACTGACAGTTACTGCTCTCTGTTCAGTGAAGACCGAGGACTGAGTGATTGGTGGTTATGTAATTGTTCGGTTCTCTGTCTTAGAGCCGGCAGAGGACAACTGCAGCATCAGGTAGATGCTGCAGCCACATAGGTTGATATGATTTGTTTTTTTTATAACCGCTGTTTTGCACAATAATAAATACTTATGTATTTAGTGTGTTGTGATGAAGCTCTGCTTACCACCTTTTGGGATGATCGAGTAGACAATTTTCTAGATGTTGGCGGGTAAAGCGGCTTACATGTAAAGTTTGTGGTTTATTATTATTATTATTATTATTAGAAGGGAATGTGAACAAAATCCCTTGTAATAGAAAAAAAAAAAAAAAAGCATGAAAGGACCTCTTAAATATGAGATCTGGGGTCAAAAAGACCTCAGATCTCATATTTACATAAAAATGCAATAGTAAAAAAAAATGTGTTGGGGGGGGGGAAAAAGTCTCTTTAAGCGCTATGGGTGGAAGTGACGTTTTGATGTCGCTTCTTCCCCCCAAAATGGTATGGAGATGGGTGGGGGCCATCTTCCCCTCACTCGGCTCCATACCACACATGGGAGTGGAAGTGATTGCCTCGGCAAATGCCGTTGGCTCCAGTAAGTGGCGGAGAGCAAAGGAGTGCGGCCGGCCTCTCCCGCTGCCATTTTAAAAGTGATCTTGTGGCGAATCCACGGCAGAGACCACTTTTATGGTAGGTAGCTGCTGTCATAACAACAATATCCCTCTTCAAAGTGCCGATGTACAACGATGGCGGGCGGTCCGTAAAGTGGTTAAAGCGGAACTCCACTTTTGTTGAGAAACATTCCCCTCTGGGTGATCTTTATAAATTACAAGGATTATAACCACCTTTTGTTGCAGATTCCCACCTTTTTTTAGACTGAAGAAATCACTGTTTGTGCCTCTGTGCCAAGTGGGTCTAATGGGAGTGGTTTCATAATTATCATCCAGCTGTGCAGCTGCGGAGCACTAATGAGGAAATCTGCTGGGCCTGCATCCCTCTAGATCAGGGGTCTCAAACTCAAATTACCTGAGGGCCACAAGACAAGTTTTCATATGCCATGGGGGGCCGCATGCAAACTTTCAAACTTCAAAAACAACAGTACTGGTGTCAGCGAGCGCATTATTACCACCAGCACTGGTGTAAGTCAGGGTTTGACAAATTTGCTTGGAATCTAGGAGCCAGCTAAAAAAGTTAGGAGCCAGAAAACGCACCCCGTCTCGACGAGCTTGCGCGCAGAAGCGAACACATACGTGAGCAGCGCCCGCATATGTAAACGGTGTTCAAACCACACATGTGAGGTATCGCCGCAATTGGTAGAGTGAGAGCAATAATTCTAGCTCCTCTGTAACTTTAAACATGCAACATGTAGATTTTTTTTAAACGTCGCCTATGAAGATTTTAAAGGGTAAAAAAGTTTGTCGGCATTCCACAAGCGGACACAATTTTGAAGCGTGACATGTTGGGTATGAATTAACTCGGCGTAACATTATCTTTCATAATATTAAAAAAAATGGGGATAACTTTACTGTTGTCTTATTTTTTAATTAAAAAAGTGTAATTTTTTCCCAAAAAAGTGCGCTTGTAAGACCGCTGCGCAAATACGGCGTAACAGAAAGTATTGCAATGATCGCTATTTTATTCTCTAGGGTGTTAGGATAAAAAATATATATAATGTTTGGGGGTTCTAATTAAAAGGAAGAATATGGCAGTGAAAATAGTGTAAAATTACATTAGAATTGCTGTTTAACTTGTAATGCTTAACTTGTAATACCAAGGCCACCACCAGATGGCGCCAGCTCACATCTGGTGGTAATAACTTGTAATACCAACGGCTCACCACCAATTTTTTTTTTTTTTTTTTTTGCTCCTCTCACTTCCACCCTGCCTGAGGGCCATTTATAACTGGTCCGCGGGCCGCAAATGGCCCGCGGGCCGGTACTTTGAGACCACTGCTCTAGATGTTTCCTATTGGGAGTAATGACATTTTTGTTGTAGGGGATGCCTGAAATCTGATTTGTATCTTAGGCAGGCTTCTGGGAAAATTGAGCCAATCACACAAGCAGGAAATTCTGTTTCTGGAGGGCATTCTGTACACATCTTGTGTACAGAACAACTCCAGGTAGCCATATTGCATTGCATTTTCTGAAAGTGACAGCGGCTGCAATTTGAAAAGGAAAGGTCATTTTTGAATGACATTCAATTACAATATTACTTTTGTCGCTATTGTGTACGCTATATTATTTTGGCTTTGCAGAGTTACCCTTTTAAAAGATGATTATTTGGGTCTTGCATCATTTTGTGTCAGCCAGCCATCTGCAGCTTTCTCACTGGGGTATGAATGAGCACTACTAAAGTATAATGGTGATGTCCATTCTTCCCAGCTTCATACATTTAGTATTTCTATAATGGCTGTAACTAAGAATTATACAGTCAATGGAGCTTAATTTCAGGTATACAGGAGAATCATGTGTTTTTTTGTTTTTTTTTATGACAGATTTAATCTAGTTGTTTAAGTTAAAGCGGAGTTCCGGCCACAATTTTAAATATAAAAACTTTTTAAATATAAATACCCCTGTAATACACAAGCTTAATGTATTCTACTACAGTTAGTCTGTAAATTAAGGTCCATTTTGTTAGGTTGTTACAGCATTTAGACACTTTAAAAAAAAGAAATTGACTGGGGCCATCTTAAGTGTGGGCATCATGAAGCCAGACTGTATGACTTCCTGGATTTCAGCCTCGCACATGCTCAGTGCTGTACAAGCAATGTAATGGTTTCAGATCAGGTTTCAATAGCAACGGGAGTGTCAGAGGAAGTGACAGGGGTGGGTGACGGGGAGGATGAAGGTGACGGGGAGGATGGAGATGACAGGGGTGGGTGACGGGGAGGATGGAGATGACAGGGGTGGGTGACGGGGAGGATGGAGATGACAGGGGTGGGTGACGGGGAGGATGGAGATGACAGGGGTGGGTGACGGGGAGGATGGAGATGACAGGGGTGGGTGACGGGGAGGATGGAGATGACAGGGGTGGGTGACGGGGAGGATGGAGATGACATGGGTGGGTGACGGGGAGGATGGAGATGACAGGGGTGGGTGACGGGGAGGATGGAGATGACAGGGGTGGGTGACGGGGAGGATGGAGATGACAGGGGTGGGTGACGGGGAGGATGGAGATGACAGGGGTGGGTGACGGGGAGGATGGAGATGACAGGGGTGGGTGACGGGGAGGATGGAGATGACAGGGGTGGGTGACGGGGAGGATGGAGATGACAGGGGTGGGTGACGGGGAGGATGGAGATGACAGGGGTGGGTGACGGGGAGGATGGAGATGACAGGGGTGGGTGACGGGGAGGATGGAGATGACAGATGGAGATGACAGGGATCGGTGACAGGCAGTATTGAGATGACAGGGGTGGGGCTGTATATTGGCGTAGCTCTAGCAGGCAGCACACACATGGTTTGATCTCTGCTAACACTGATGACAGGCTGGACACACACCCCCGGCTGCTGTCATCTTCATCCCAGCCAGCCGGCATTGAGGAGCCCACACTGCCGCACGGTCCCCCCCCCCCCCCCTCCTGATACCCCGCCCACATTCGTCCAGCGGCCAGATTATTGCTGGGATGCTGAGAGTGACAGGGGGTGGGGCCGTATGTTTCAAAGACAACCGCAATGCTTCCCTTGGCGGTGGGCGGGGCTGTTAAACATCTCTCCGCCTCCGCCCGCCCTCCAGCCCGCCCCCTCCAGCCCGCTCGCTCGAGCTGAAACAGCGCCGATCCTTCAGCCCTGCCTCCTGGGATTGATCACAAACATGTCCCAGGAGGTATAGCAGCGCTGCGCCGCAGCGGGTGGAAAAAACTCACGCCGATAACAAAGTGAGTTTTTAAAATAAAAAAAAAACACATGCCAAATATTTTTAAGGGGGCAGTATGATATATAAAGCTTTAAAGTTAAAAAAGAGGGTGGAACTCCGCTTTAAGCGTGGGAAATAATGTATGAAAAAGGTGCATTTTTGCATTCGTTCAGAAATTTTACAAAGTTTTCACTTTAACAACCAATAGTATCCTGATTATTCACATACCATTATAATACAAATTAGTTTGAATGTTTGAAGTGCAACTAATCACGTACCTGGTGCTGGAGGCCAATGGAGAGAGGGCTACTTGCGGCTAAGCTCCAGACTCCCCTGATAGTGTAGTCAGGCTCAAAGAAGCAGGGATCGCCTGCTGGAGGTGCTTGCAGAAATGCTGACTGGAGTGTTTACAGATGAGGTGTCCAGGTACTCAGATGAGACACCAGGATACTGTCTGCAGACAGGTGGTGCCCGTGGGAAGTAGCAGGATAAAGAGACAGAAATTGCTGCTCCAGGCAGGTCCTACTTGTTTGCAATCTTCTTCTCAGGAACCAAGGGTGCTGGCAATGCACATGGCAATTAAGAACAAAAGGACAGCCGCACTCCAATCCAACGTAGATTTATTGTAAAAATATGGAAACGGGCACTACAAGTCACAGCAAGGAAACCTAGGACACTGACAAGTTTCACACTTAGTGTTCGTAGCTATAAGTAAACACTAAGTTAGTGTCAAACGCGTCAGCTGTCCTAGGTTTCGTTGCTGTGACTTGTAGTGCCTGTTTCCATTTTTTTTTACAATAAAGCTATATTGAATTGGAGTGCGGCTGTCCTAATTATCTTTTGTTCTTAAGGATTCAGATGGAGCAGGAGTCCGAAAGAAAACCCGTTCAAAGTCAGGGTCAGGTACCGGGTATGGGCAAGAGCGAACGTGGTCAAGGGGGTACCAAAGGTCATACACAGAATAGCAGGTTAAGACAAAGTCAGATCAGGAGGCAGGCAGAAGACTGGTTCGGGGGCAAGCTGAGTCGGTAAAGGTATCCACAGATGCAAGGTAACCCATGAACAAACGCACTCGAAGATCAACTAGCAATCTCAGAGAGGGGAACTGGCTCCCTTATAAAAGCTATTTGGCACCAGTTCCGGCCAGCCATGTGTCGGCATCAGGGGTGGACTGACAACTCATGGGGCCCCTGGGCAATAGAAGATTATGGGGTCCCCGGGCTTACAGATGGCCACCACGCCAGGAGGCATTGCATAGGCAGGGCAGCTAAAATCTCAGGATTTTCACATCAAAAGCATGTCGGTTTTGGACATATCGGGGACAGATGTAAAAAAAACACAGATTTTTACATATTGTCCCTGGTTTTATTGAGCCTGGCAACCCTGATGGGGCCCTCAGGCATGCATGTATTCGGCCATGTAAGTTACTGGCAGGAATGCCAGGTCTTCGTGATCGTCTGCTGCGGATAGAGTCCTGACAGCAACATTTGTTGTTCATTGATTTCTATTAGAAATTTTTGTATTTGTGTGACCTTGATGTATATTTACCTGTGTTTTTTTTTTTTTTTTATTCCAGGTATGTGGGAAGAATGAACATATTCACTGATCAGGAAGTAAAAGCAAGGTAGTGTTTAGCCGATCCATGTAGAACCACACACTGACTTGCTTGTCAGTCCTAAGCTGTCATGCACACTGGACTTTTGTAACATGGCTTTTAGTAGCATTTGGCATTTTTTTTGTTCTGCCTCTAAACGCCCCTGCATGTTAGCCTATGTATCAATGCACATGTAGGTGTTTAGAAGAAGGGGCGCTTGGAGGCAGGGAAAAAAAACAAAAGCTGCCAGCATGTCCAGGAGCAGAGGTGTTTTGGCAGAAAAAACATGTGTTTTTTTTAGTGCTTATGCTTTAATGAATTTCAATGGGCAGAATAAATTCTTATTCTGGTCAATGAAATTAATTTATGCCCAAGCTCTTGATACACCTAAATACGTTGCATGCAGTTGCAAGCGTCAAGCATTTTTTTCCTACCAAATCACTGCCGCCAAGAGCAAAAGCAAAATGTCCTGTGTGCATATGAGGCATTGGAATCTAAATGTACCTGGCTTTTTTCCTCACAATGTTATTTTTTTTTTCTGTGTTAGGTCTTTGGGACCAGAAAATTTGCTGCTAAAGGGATCAACTTTGAAAAATACACAGAAAATTTATGGTAAATATGAAATTTAAACATGTTGGATTTTTTCTTAGACCGTGTTCACAGGGGTTGATTAGCTCTGTGCCCCGTGCAGTGCTGTGTTTTCCCGGAACAGGTACACACCGGTGCTGTGTGCATCCTTATGCCGGCGTCACATTGAGGTCTTTTGGAACAAGCAGCTGCACAAATATAACTGCTGTTTCCCTATGTGTCATGCTTTTGGGGACTCGCACCTGTATGCCATATTGGGATACAGCTGCTGTGTTCATGCAGTCATGTTTCACAATAGAAAACAATGGGATGCCGGCACTAGGATGCATGCAAGACCTGTTCTTCTCCATGCTGGGCAAAGACAGCCTTGCACGGGCAACAGGCTCATCTGTAGATAATGGACACATCTGTCTGCATCATACTTACACAGTAGGAAGGGTTGAAAAAAGACACAAGACCATAAAGTCCAACCTATGTGTGTGATTATATGTCAGTATTACATTGTATACCACTTAATGTTGTGGTCGTTCAGGTGCTCATCTAATAGTTTTTTTTGACACTATCGATGCTCCCCGCTGCTACCACCGCCTGTGGAAGGGAATTCCACATCCTTGCCGCTCTTGCAGTAAAGAACCCTCTACGCAGTATTAAGGTTAAACCTCTTTTTTAATTTTAAAGAGTGACCACGTGTCTTAATAAACTCCCTTCCGCTGAAAAGTTTTATCCCTATTGTGGGGTCAACAGTATGGTATTTGTAAATTTAAATAATATCCCTTCTCAAGCGTCTCTTCTCCAGAAAGAATACATTTCGCGCTCTCAACCTTTCTTTATAACTACCGTATTTATCGGCATATACCGCGCACTTTTTTGCCCTTAAAATCAGGGCAAAATCGTGGGTGCGCGGTATGCGCCGATACCCGCTTTCCCGCGCCGAGTTTGAATACTGCGCCGACATATACCGAGCGCAGTACACTCATGTATTGTCGGGCAGTCTCGGCTCCTCCCGCGCTGACGTCCTGGACGTACAGGACGTCAGTGCGAGAGTAGCCGAGCATTGCCGACAATACACGAGTGTACTGCTCTCTGTATATGTCGGCGCGAGGACGCCGGACCCGACGAAGAGGACACCCGAAGCCGCTGAAGGACGCCGGACCTGACGAAGAGGACACCCAAAGCCGCAGAAGAACACCCGAAGCCGCAGAAGGACGCCGGCCCCGACGAAGAGGACACCCGAAGCCGCAGACGGGATGCCGGACCCGACGAGGCCGCCGATGGACGCGCGCAAGACACCAAAACTGTAAGTACAAAAAAAACTTTTTTTCCACAGGATTCGGGGCAACTTTAGGGGTGCGCGGTATACGCGGGAGCGCGCTATACCGCGATAAATACGGTAATGTCCTCCAGTCCCTTTATTAGCTTTGTTGCCCTTCTTTGTACTTGCTCCATTTCCAGTACATCCTTCCTGAGGACTGGTGCCCAGAACTGGACAGTATACTCCCAGGTCTGGCCGGACCAGAGTCTTGTAGAGTAGGAGAATTATCGTTTAATCTCTGGAGTTCATCCTCTTTTTAATGCATGCTAATATTCTGTTTGCTTTGTTAGCAGCAGCTTGGCATTGCAAGCCATTGCTGAGCCTATCCTCTACTAGGACCCCCCAGGTCCTTTTCCATCCTAGATTCCCCAAAAGATTCACCCCCAAGTGAGTAGATTGCATTCATATTTTTGTCACAAAAATAATTTGTTCAGATCTTCTTGCAAGTTATTGCCCTGCTTAGCTTAGTATTGTCCGCAAATACAGAGATTGGACGGTTTACCCCATTCTCCAGGTCGTGCTTTTCTCCAATGAGCTGGTGCCATTCCAGTCAGTAGACTGTCAGTAAAAATTAGGAACAATGGTCTGGCAATTGCTTGACTGAGTTCCCTAAGGACCCTCGGGTGCAAGCCATCTGGTCCCGGTGACTTATTAATGTTAAGTTTTCCAAGTCCATCTCTAATTCTGTCCTCTGTTAGCCATGAGGATGCTTCCTGTGATGTGTCATGAGGATAAACACTACAGTTTTGGTTACTGAAGTTCCCCCCCGATTCCCTTTTGAGGACTGAGGAGAATGAATAAATTCAATACCTTTGCCATCTCCCCATCCTTTGTAACTAGATGTCCTTCATTATTCTTTATGAAGCCAATGTGGTCCTGCCTTTTTTACTGTATATACTTAAAGAATTTCTTGAGATTTTTTTGCTCTCCTCCGCTATGTGTCTTTCGTGTTCTATATTGGCTGCCTTAATTGCACCCTTACATTTCTTGTTGCATTCTTTTAAGTCTGAATGCTTATCATGATCCCTCAGCCTTGTATTTTTTTTGAAGGCCTTCTCCTTTGCTTTTATATGCATTTTTACATTGTAGTTAAGCCACCCAGGACTTTTGTTCGCTCTTTTATATTTATTTCCGAATGGGATGCACTGACTCACGCTCATGCCCTTATTTAATATGCTTTTAAAGCAAACACATCTCTCCTCCGTGTTCTTTGTTCCTAAGATTTTATTCCAATTTATATCTTCTAGCAAGGTTCTTGGTTTAAGGGCACCTGGCACTTTCCCCTCTATCCTTCCTGACTCACCAATCTACTCTTTTCTAGTGCCTGCACCTCTTTTGCCCTGTACACACGATCGGTTCGTCTGATGAAAACGGATCGATGGACCGTTTTTCATCGGACGAACCGATCGTGTGTGGGCCCCATCGTTTTTTTTATCCATCGGTGAAAAAAAATAGAACCTGTTTTAAATATTTCTTATGGTTAAAAAACCGATAGAAGAAAACGATCGTCTGTGTGGAAATCCATCGGTCAAAAATCCACGCATTCTCAGAATCAAGTCGACGCATGCTCGGAAGCATTGAACTTCATTTTTCGTCACCGCGTTGGACACGATCGGATTTTTAACCGATGGTGTATAGGCAAGAATTATGAAAGTCAGCTTCATCGGATATCCGCTGAAAAAATCCATCGGATTAGATTCCATCAGATGAACCAATCGTGTGTACAGGGCATACGACGCCACCCGCCTCTGTGTGCTGGCCCCTGCCGGGTTGCTTCCCTAGATTTAGAATCTGGGCTTCCAGGGAAACGGTGTGCTTACATTTTGCACAGCAGTATTCGTCCTTGATCAAGGAATGCATACTTGCCGCAAGATGTACACCCGCCGAGCATCGTCTCTACTAATTTAATGAGGATTGGGTATTATACCCTGTCCAAATTAACTAACTAGCTTCCTGACACTAATACTCAACAATATAATACACAGATACTCGCAACCCACATGCACTCGCAGCATCACTGTACTACTTCCCCAACCAATATCTTGTGTCGCCTAATTAATGTACATTTCTGTGCTATGCACAGACACTTCTGGGATCCAGCTTTTTTCAGGTAATTGTAGCAAATATCCCAAGAAAAGTCCAGCCAATCAGTTTAAATAGTTTTCCTGAAAAACTTTGCATCTATGGACACCTTTTAGATTTTTGACGATAGAAGCTTTGTTCATATGCTGCTATAGATGAGTCCTAGAGATCACTTATTGTCTCCATTTATTTCACCTCATTTGTGTGATTTATCTGTGTGGTGGATACTGGATAATTTTATGGATCAGTCCTGGGTTTGCTATTGGCAGCATATTTGCATCATAAGTTATCACAGGTGACGCATGAATTTAATATAGTATATAGTATATTGGCAGCCTATGAAGTGAGAGATGATACCGCTCTGAAAACTGCCGATCCCTTGGCTTTGCTTCCATCCCACTAAACCAAAAGGGTGCCGGCCATGCACAGGTGCATTGGATAGAAAGAAGTCCTGGACTGCCGCACTCCTTAAAACGGCGTCTTTATTGTATAAATAAAATCCAAAAAACAACCAAAACTATGCAATCAAAATGAAGTGAACAACAGAAAAAAAGGTAGCTGACATGTTTCACATCGTGTGATGCTTGCTCATAGCTTTTATTTATACAATAAAGATGTGGATTGCGGCAGTCCAGGACATATTGCCAGCCTATGGCGTTTTCTTTTTGTTTTGTATGCATTAAGCCTTAGAAAGCAATAATAGATTCTCTTTTACCAGTCTGACTGCACTTAAATGTTTTGGGAGTGGGATAAATAAAAAATAGGCAGTTTTAGACTATTTGTCATTGTTCTATTTAGTCAATAAATAGAATGTTTACTGCTATTATCTAATTATTAGCTTGTACTTAAGTGTGTGTGTGTGTGTGTGTGTGTGTGTGTGTGTGTGTGTGATGGAGGGAAGGCTAAGCTACAAAGTAGTACAAAAAAAAAGAAAGAAAAACAATTTTTCCATGTTATATTATCCATATCTGCCTTTTATGTTTTTCAGGGGTTGCAGTTTATACCGGCATGGAGACCAAAATGGCTTTGAACTACCAAGGAAAATCCCAGAAACGATCTGCTGTTGAAAAGTAGGTCTGGTTTTATAAACAGCTTTTCTGTAGTTTATATTATTATGTGTATTGCTGACATTTTGTTTGTATGTGTAGACAGATCACATAATCGCAGCATTTCCTCTGTACACTTTCAAGGCCAAGGTTACTTGCCTTTTGAGATTTTCAGCAAAATAACAGTCTTCTTAGTTCAAGGACAGCTAATAAAAAGTCTATCATGATAATGTGGTCCTTGGTTATCATGTTGTATGTCCCACCAGGGCAATGTAATGCTGTGAAACTCGGTGTTGTAGCCGCTGCCCCATTCTGATTCTCACATTGATTTAACGGTGAAATGGAGAAGTTGATTACTTGCTGTGAGGCAATAAGCATGCACACTGTCATTATATATATATATATATATATATAATCAGATTTCTAACCTGTTTTTTTTCACAGCATCTCCCAGCGATCACATGGCTCCAGGCTCTCCCCATCTAATAGCTCCAGCAGGCGGGGCCGAGATTCCCCTGCTGACTTTAGGGAGGTGAGGAGGAGAGATCCTGGAGTCACGTGATCGCTGGAAGATGCTGTGAAAACGGGTAAAAATCTGCTTTTTTTTTAATTTTTTTTTCTACCGTATATACTCGAGTATAAGTCGCCCCGAATTTAAGCCGAGGCACCAAATTTTACCACAAAAAAATGGAAAAAAATTATTGACTCGAGTATAAGCCTAGGGTGTCCATCTGCATGCCTCTCTGTGTCCATGCCTCTCTGTGTCCATGCCTCTCTGTGTCCATGCCTCTCTGTGTCCATGCCTCTCTGTGTCCATGCCTCTCTGTGTCCATGCCTCTCTGTGTCCATGCCTCTCTGTGTCCATGCCTCTCTGTGTCCATGCCTCTCTGTGTCCATGCCTCTCTGTGTCCATGCCTCTCTGTGTCCATGCCTCTCTGTGTCCATGCCTCTCTGTGTCCATGCCTCTCTGTGTCCATGCCTCTCTGTGTCCATGCCTCTCTGTGTCCATGCCTCTCTGTGTCCATGCCTCTCTGTGTCCATGCCTCACTGTGTCCATGACTAGACTGACATTTAACATGGGAGTCTACGGAAGGGGTGCCCAGGTTTGAAAAATCGGTGCTCCCCAGCCATAGCACTTGTAGAGTAAGAGTGGGGCTACATGTGTGCCAAGTTTGGGGTCCAGGGGACCTATGGCCAGCCGGTACCGGGTCCCCAAAGTCCGGGAGATCAGGCGCAAAAAGGTGACTCGAGTATAAGCCGAGGGGGGGGGGGGGGGGTGGCATTTTCAGCAATGTGCTGGAAAACTCAGCTTATACTTGAGTATATACAGTATTAATATAAAGCACAGGCACCTAGAATACAGCTTTTTATCTGACAGAGGGGATGATATAAAGGTGAGAGAGTTTTGACGCAGTAGGGAGAGGAGCAGCGCTAGTGAGATCTGACACGCAGGGAGGGGAGGGGGAAAAGGAAAGAGGGAGATGGAGGAGAGCTGCAGATTGAAGCGGATGATGGAGGCACGTACTCTGACCACCAGGGCCGGACTTACCATTGGGCTTGACTGGGCTGAAGCCCATGGTCCCAGCCCAATAGGGGGCCCCGGGCTTAATTGCAGAAAACCCCTGTTCGCGGTAAACGCGGCAATCCCCTCCCGCAATTTCACAGCAATCCCACGTTCGCAGCAATTTCAATGCTCCAGGCCCCTTCACTGAAGGCGGCCCTGGGAAGAGGTAAGATGACCGGCAGGCGGTAACAACCCCCCCTTCCCCCCTGCTTCTCTGCTCCAGGGGGCCCTGCTGACCACGGTGTCAGTGCTCAGCAGCCCTGATATATCGTGGTCAGCGTACAGAGGGGAAGGCAGGAACTTGGCAGGATCAGCCATGTATTTCAGGTGTTACAGGGGGCCAAATGACACAGCATAAACACTGTGCTGTAGTGTATAACATGCTTTAAATGAGCAGGATCCATTTTTTTTTTCTTTGGGTTAACAAAGGCTTTAACTCTTTCTATCCCTACCAGTGCTGGCTGATCCTTTAGTAATAGGAGTAAAGTGGATGTGTACCTGCAACTGGCAGAGAAATCGCACAGTCCAGCTATCGCTGACTCATCCTTTACTATTATGAGTGCAGACTTTACACACAATGGTAAGGAATCAATCAGCGCTGC